>NC_048899.1:31285999-31643087 GCF_011077185.1 Oxyura jamaicensis | reverse complement strand
CCCCCCCCCCCCCCCCCCCCCCCGTGTTTTTTCAGTACATGTTGTTGGCTTGGTATTATTGTTAACGTGAAATGTTCCAATTAGGATATAATATTCATAACGGTTATGTAAAGGAAAATTTCAATTACTCACCGTGTGACATCAGACTAAATTCTAGGTTTTCTTCCTGCTTCCTCACAGTATTCAGTTAAATGGTAATTAGTGACGATTCTTTCAGCATCCTATTGAAGTAACTATTGCATTTCAAAGACACTTCCCAATGTAAAACTTTAAATTGTAATAGGAAAAGAGCAAATGTTTTTCTGTGACTGAGAGTATTTGAAATGCTAAGCTACACAGATTTCTTTCCTTCCTGATTTTTGCTCATTGTCCTTTCACAGACATTAACACAACTCAGGCTTAGAATATAACATGACACGAGGAAACAGCAATATAAAAGAGGTCTTTGAAGCCATTTCTTTTTATCATGCTTTATCCTTAACAGTGTTTCTCTGGTCTAATTCCTTTGCAGTTCTAAAGAGAATTACGTTTCAAATTCCATAATTGCACCAGGGAATCGAAACCTAGTATTAAAAAAAAATAAAATAAAAACAAACAAAACCCCACAAAATTTCTGTCCAATACTGATCTTATCATCAACTAGACGTGTATGGTGATTTATCATATCAAAGTGTTTTGAATGTTGTAGTAAAAATTCTTCTTAATATGCACGACTGTGAAAAATACAACTAGTGTTAATAGAACTACTTTTTGGTAGACATTTTGACCTCCACAGAATGTATTTAAAAATTATAGGCTAGCACAAACACCTCAAACTTCATAAATTGTTTTTAAACTGAATATGATTTATCACTTTCATTGCTTATTACCTAAAATATGGTATCAGTGATGTATCTTTATGTAATTTGTTTATGCTAGTTGTGCACAATTCTTCAGAAGCATTAGCTGATTTGAGGGTACTTCTTTTGGTTATTCTCACAAGAAGTCTTGGTGATGCTTTCCAGTGTTCTGTTGATTTGCATGTGTAGCAAACTTACAGATGTAGCTTGTCTATATCTCTCCCGAAAGTGCCCAAATAACCTTTCATTTTTTATCATATGAGGAAAAATCTTGTGTAGGTCAATCCAAAAATAAATTTCTTAAAATGAAAAACCCTTCCTGCAGCCGAAGCACATGACACAGAAGAACTACATTTGAATCTTTTCTCTTTTTAAGGAGAGATTTTATTTATTTTAATCTTCAGCAGTTGTGGAACTGAAATTTATTTATGGCACTGAATTGTGAGTTCATTTATCATATAAATAATGAACATATGGTCCTGGGTTCTGAAATGGCATCAGAAAACTGTTATTGTTATTAAGGAGTGAAAGAGGTTACAACAGCCTCTAGTTGTAGAGGCGTTTATTTTTTTTCCTTTTGAAAATTCAGGCTGATCTCTGGTTACAGAAAACCACGGTAAATTATCTCCCCAGCTTACAACTATGTTGTTTTCAACAGAATAATGTCCAGGTATGCTACAGGTCATCTGACTGCTACTGTAATTTAAAAATACATCTGAAGGTTCAGTATATTATCTGTCCTGTTTAACAATGAATTCTGAGTTCATTTTGGAAGATGATGCTTCAGTATTCTTTGACAACACAACAATTTAATCTATATTAGAAAGCATTAATTATATTTAAATATATCTCGTAGTTAAAAAAACAGGTGGTAATTTACTAAAGCTATATTTGAATGGAAAAGGTGCAAATATTGGAAAAAAATACCAATAGTCAAGCTATTCTGGATAAACTTGTTAAGTAGTATTGTAGCAGAAGTATGGAAAATGTTATTTTACTTAAAATAAAATTACTAATAACTGTATGGACTATGAAAAGTTAACCCTTGGTATCCAGATATATGGAAGATGCATGCTTACTACTTATGTAAATGCTTCCATAAATCAGCAGAAAGTCCTGCATATTGTGTTTCAGCTTGAGGGAGAGAACCCCTACTGTCACAATCTGAGCAGTAGACATCAGACATAAATTCTTTGTTTTAGGGATAATACGAGAAAAAAAATATAGCTAACTTCTTTTTCTTTGCCTTTAGAAATAATTCAATTTCCATGTGCTGCGAGTGTCCTTTATTGTCTTCTAGGTATCTACATAGAGACCAAACTATACAGAAATATCAAACTATATTAGCACATCATTCTTTTAAAATGTTGCAATATTATTAATAGAATTAACTATAGAAAAGCAAGACTGAATGTCACATGAGTCCACGTTATTGCTCCAACACAGTCATACAGCAAATTTCTTAGGTAAGCATTTTATATCCTTAAATAGGGCTGTTGAAACCTGTCACATTGATTATTCACAGGCTAAAAGCATGCATGATCTTATATTTTTACATGAGTTAGATCTATACAGATCATAATTTCTGTTTTTAGTGAATGCTGGAAGAAATTTATTATATAAAGATATAACTTCTAGAAAAATAATTATAACTTGGTTGTTATTCTCCATTAATCTGTGTCTAATTTTAGTTTTTTTGCTTACACCATGATTGAACACGCTTGCATGTTTTGGCCTACAATGCATAGGCCCTATTGCATTAATTGCTAAGTCTGTAATTACAGCTTTTACACGATCATGGTTCATAACAACTCTGTTCATTCTGGGGAAAGACACTTGGCAGATGCATTTGCCCATATCTTTACCTCATGAAACCTCCCTAGAATGAGGTATTTGCCACCATTCCACTCGGAAGTTGAAAATGTGGTGGTTTCATAGTGAAAGTGCCAATCTCATTCCCGCATCCAGTCTGTTACTCATGTACTTGTTCCTTTCTTCCTGTGTTATGAATGTTTTCCAAAGCTCTTTGCCTGATTTCACTGTAAATGGCTGATTTCTGATGTCTCTCCTAAGCTGCTGGTTTCTTCTTTGATCAATGAAAATTATCTGTAGATCTGTACATTCAGCAATAGAAATTCCATAAGATTTCTGGAGAAAATGATTGAAAACCAGCACAACTTTGTACTGCTGTAGCACTTTTTCTGAGCGTGGTTGCAGCTATTGTGCCCAGCTTCCCTGCTTACACCAGGCAGCTTTGCTACTCTGAGGGAAACATCCTTTCCAGAAGTGATCATACTGACAGCAAGCCAGTGCAAAGAGAGATTTGCCACACTTGAGACTTGGATGTGAGGTTAGCCTACAGCCCTTTGTTTAATCGATTATTGAGTATATTTAAATAGAAGGCTATAGTCTGAGGAAAAAAAATCTAAATTGTTTATGATATTCTATCTTCCATGCAAACATTTGCAACCACAGTTTGGCTATTTTCTTTAGAAGCTTTAAGCTCTTACCTGTACCAGGAATCTGGTGTTTACAAGCATCGAGGCTCTAAAATACTCTTATTTTATTTAATGATGGAAAAATATCCATTGAGAGACTATTCTGAAAAACAGTGAGTGGCACTGTTGGTTTGCAGCTATGAAGCTACAAAGACAGAAGCAGAACATTAATCAACATTAAAAACAAACAAAAACAGTATATTTTTTTTAAAGGGATGGAGTTTTTCTCAGACTGTGTTGGAGCTCTTAGGGTGGCTTGTAGAAATTCTCAGATCAAGACGACACAAGATAATAAAACTGAATTTGGTCAACTCAGCTGACTGAGTTTGGGGTTAACGGCAGTAAAATAATTTGGCAAAAGCCCTGGAAGAGCAATGGCTTCCTCACTCAAGGCAGGCCTGTTAGTATCTGTGGGTTTCAAGGCCTACTACAGCAAGATCATACCTATATACCTATAGCAGAAGCACAAAGAGAATGTATTCAGACTATCTGGCAACTGTTTAGAGATTGTCTCTAGAAAGCAGGTTGTAGTTATCAAGTCTGTTTATTTCTGGGAGGTGAAGGAGTGATGCAGGCTTGGAGTTTAACAAGTAATAGCCTGGGTAATAACACCCCAGTGAGATACAATGAGACCTGTGGGATTCCTTCTGCTGATTGTAGAGAGTTTTACATAAAGAGCTTAAACGCATTTGAATGTTTGCTTCCTTGTTTTTGAAAAGATAAAATGCACGCATGTTTTATCCAATTTTATTTTTAAAAACATGGCACACATTTGACCATTCAATATGCCTGGGAGAAGACAAATATGGATGTTGCTAGTCTCCTCCTAAATGTGCAGTAATCTGTCCAAATCATATGCACAATTTTATTTTTTTATATTGAACCAAGAATTTAGTGTGCATAGGCTCGATACCTTTATGCTTGGTTGTCAAACATTGAAATGTAATTCCTATCATGTAAATGTCATTTAAAGAGAGAACAAATCTATTAAGGGGAAATATCAGCAAAAGATGAACACGACTGTCATTATCACCAGTCCGTCCCCCCCCCCCCTTTTTTTTTCCTGATAATGGTAATGTCTCCAAAGAGGAAAATTATTTGGAGAAGTTTTACTTGATTTTAAAATTATGAATTAAATGTTACAACGTTTCTATAATGTACCAAATATCTAATCCCCCATGAATCATACAGAAGCTTGATGGCTAGGAAACCTGCAGAGCTATATATTTGTATTTCTTCCTTCATTAGATGGAAGATACCTGTTGCAATTTCTAACAGTAATAAGAGCCTATTTGAAATTATGAAAAACTATTGGTGAATTAATTCACCACAAAAATAAACCCAATGGCTGGAAAGAGTAGTAGTACTCTTGTGAATAATACTGAATAATGGAATTCAGACTGGTGTTTGTAACACTACAACAATTCTCATAGAGAATAAGAGACAAGATATTGACTATAAAGTTATTGTTGAAAGTGTTTTTTTTTTTTTTTTTTAATCATGTTTATAAGAGGATTAGCTTCAAATCAGGCTAAGGATTTGATATTAATGAGTTAAGTTCAACCTTTTCTGAATTTTGGCAAAGAGGAAGACCCAATGGATTTAACAAGGGAAACTGCTTGTTTAAATGCTTGCTTAAATGAGCCTTTTTTGGTGAAGTTTCTGTCCGTATGTGGCAGGTTTGCTACTCAGTTCACCATTCACCTTATTGCTTAGAAGTTGTTCTTCATCTTCCCTCGCTCCATGTTGAAGAGGAGTAGGAAGTTTAAGATGTAAAGGGTAATTCATTGTTCAGAGTTTTTGTTCTTTTCTCATGAAGACTTTTGGTTGTGTTCATATAGATAAATGTATTCTTGTAATTTAGATTGAGGTGATTCCACAATATTGGGGGAAAGATTGATTTGGCTAGTTATAGATAAACAGTATTGTGATCAAAACCAGCAGCTTTAACTATTAGTCCATTGCTGAGATTCCTTCTGCCTAGATGCACGCCTTTCTTTGAAAGGTATACCTCAAAATGAAATAGTCATAAACTTGTATTTTAAAAAGAACTAGGTAGTCATCATTGGATGCAAGTTGATTCTTTTTAGAAAATGTATGGGAGCATCATCTGTGTTTGGGTTCTGTTTTAAGGTTGCATGTGCTTTAAGAAGGGACTTGTTCTTAATTTGCACTTTTTAATGTTACAGCAATACATAATATTGATCCCATGGCTACATAACCTGCATCCTGTAGTTATCATGAAAAAAATCTTAGTTTTTACTTACCTAAACACGTTCATAGTCTAATAATAAATTGCATTGGTAATGAAATTATACCACTCTGTGTTAAATTTGTGTCTCAATTCCCTGTAACATCTTTCTAGCATTTGTGCCAGCTCCAGAAATTTGATGTAATGGTCATCCTATCTACTTCTGGAGCAGGTTTTTATTGCACTATGGTGTGATAATGGATGTTTAGTGCTTCACCTGCCAAAGAAGCAATGCCACTGTTGCATACTGAGGCCATGAAGTGATCAGTTGAGTATACTTCTGACCACTTGTATGGATCCTTATTGCTTGTATAAGACTAATTGCCGATCTGTTTTAACTAGCAGAACTTAGCCATTTCCAGCCAGGATGCAAGAGGAACAAACTTTGTCTATACCAACCTAATTCAAGATTAGATACCAGGGATCATTGCAACAGACAAATCCTAAACAAATGTTAGTTTTCTTCAGGGTTTCCTATACTAAAAAAAAAAAAAAAGTTGGGCTTTCAGTGTAGGGCAGGAACGTCTAATAATATTACCTTTGTTTTTCCTTCTTTGTTTTTCTACTACAAAACAAGCTGGTATCTAGCACAGAAACTAAGGACTCTGATAATAAGTGTGACTTGCCTTATATTAGAATCCTTTGAGATGATGAATATGGTTGCCAATTAAAATAGTGTGGGAGGAAATGAAACAATTTAGTCATGAAGAGGGATAGGAAATGTGCAGTGGTGCAATTCAAAGGAGGGAAGAACATTAATGATGAAATAGCTAACTGAATCTAGCTTCAAAATTTAAGAAGAATGCAGAGCCAATCCCTTTTTCTGCTCAGATTCCCTGAGAGGAAATTGAATGCAGCCCTCTGAAATGTGAGGGGAATTAGGCTGTGTTGATAGGAAAACCTCAACATGGATATCAGCCAGCAGTATAGTAGAAAAATAAGGTTTTGTGCCAAAAATCAGACCAGAGATATTGAGTAAAAAGGCAACTTCAGCATTGCACTTGTCCAGCTTGTTGATCCTATGCATCTTGTTTCTAAAAATGCTTTTTTTATCATTAATTTACTAGTATTCCATGATTAATATTTGTTATTTAATTTGTTACAAGCATATTATCTAGGGGAAGGGCTGTAATGAAAGTAGGAATCTGCAAACATTCTCGATAGACTGAGAAGAGGCTTTATACAACTTGATGATTCCAGATAATTACATATGCATTATTATATTTACCCAGAGAAGTTGTGGATGTCCCATCCCTGGAGGTGTTAAAGGCCAGGTTGGATGGGGTTCTTGGCCAGCCTGATCTAGTGGGTGACATCCCTGCCTATAGCAGGGGGGTTGGATCTTTAGGTCCCTTCCAACCCAACCATTCTATGATGTGCTACATAGGTATTGTTGCATAATATGTTAAGTCTGGGTAGATGGCATATTTCCATTACATGGGTGGGATCTACTCCAAAGACTTGCAAAAAAAGTTGCAAAAAAATGAGGTTTTATGCTGGCTTCAGTACAAAATAGAATATTTTTAAAGCTTTGGACGTTCAGCAATACTGTTTGTATCTAGATGAACAGAAAATTCAGTGCTGAGTTTTTGGGACTATATGTGTTATTTTTCAAATTGACCCCAGCCAGGGAGTGGTCTTCATGGTAGAATGTCTTTATGTGAAGATAAAACCCATTATGTCATCCAGATGTCAGTGTCAATGATACAAGAAACAGGGTATGGGAAGGAAAAGCTTCATTAAGAACACCTTTTATAATTTCAGAACTAAAAATGTTATTTATATTTCAAAAACCAAACAACAAATGGCCGAGTCATTGAAAGTTATGTTCTAGAGAGCTTTGACAATACTTAGTACAACACATAAAGATGGATTTTGATATATACAGCTGAACATCAGGAGGTGGCAGTAGTGCTTGCTGAATTGCAAAATAAGAATACTGGGGAGAAAACCCTAGAAGTTAAAATAAGCAATTTTTTAAAGTTTGCCAAAGCAGATAGCAATGTTCTGATTTATTAGAACCATATAAAACCATCTTATTTAATTGAGACTTTCATTGACTATTTGATATGGTTGTTAAATAATTTATCATTTCTATTTAAAAGCATTGAAAACTGTGTTTTTTTTATTCATAACATGTTATCATCATCTGGATTTGAAAGATGTTCTAGAACAAGTACATGATTTAGTCGTTGGCCAAATTTATCGTTTTTTTTTGTCTCTTGAAAGGTTAAAACATCAGTCTTATTCAGGTTATAAGCTTTTAGCAGATACAACATAAAATAGCAATTGCTCCTTAGAAGCAAAACTATATGACTTTATAGTCATTTAATTTTACTGAGTTTGTGTGTCTCAAATATGTACATGATCTCATTCTATACAAAACAATGAAAAGAGAAGCTTTTCTTTTGTGTACGGAGTATCCATGTGTGATCTTTGCATTGTAAAGTGCCTTCGGCTTCCATCAGCACGTCTGATATTTGGAATTTATTTTGGAGGCTAATCACAATTTAAATGCTTTGAATTGCCCCAAAGGGGGAAAAGAAATCTTTTCATGAAGTTAAAGGAAGCAAGTTTTACATAAAGTGGAGTTACGTTTTATTAGTGAAATATAATCCAATGATAAGTGTTGAACAGTAGCGTATAATGTGTAGCTAATGAATAAATGGGGCTATGCCATTTTTTATGCATCTATGGAAGAGAAAATACTGAAAGTAGAGCTCAAAGTATTGTGACTCTGGTGAAAGTATGTTCTCCTTAATTGCTCATTATTCTACAAATATTAAAGTTACGTTTAAAACCATGAACAGCCTTGGATTTTAAAGAAAAGAACATACCCATTATATTAAAAACTAACATTAGCAAATAACAGTCCATTAAAAATATCCATTGGTGTTGCTGAGCATGAGGATAACCTGCTGATGAAGCCTTTGGGCAAAACGAGCACCAGTCCAACACAGAGCCACACACAGTTTAAACCACTACAGGATCAGTGCTGCCTGGGGTTGAGCCCACAGCTGCATGGTGATCCAGACCAGGAAATGGTTCCTTGAAAGCTGAAAACTGAATGTGTGGATTTGTGTTATTTATTTATTTATTTATTTATTTATTTTTTAGACAGAGTAGGATGTGGAGACAAAGGTGACCTTCCCTTTCGGAGGCAGGCTGCACTCAGGTTGGCTTAAATCTGTCAGCAAGGCTCACTCAGCTATGACAGGTCTTGAACCATGTGGGCTGACCCTGTGCACTGTTGTTTTGTCCCAGGACTAAACATTGCTCTTCCAGTTGTGCTGCTTCAGCTGTTGAGGGACCATACCTGAAGCTGTACTGTGGCAAATACAGAAGGCTAGTTCAAAGGTTAAAAATGGATATCAGAAAAAAATAATAATCAAACCCCAAAATATAACAAATTTTTGGCAGGCTGCAGGTTGGAAGCTTCCTAAACTGGAGGAGGTCACATCCAGCCTGTCATGTTAATCATCTTTGAATCTGTGTAACCAGTTTTTAAATCCATTTTCATTGTTGGCAGTGGCAATTGATCCAGCAGTTTGTTTACACGTGTGTGGAAAACATTTTCCTTTTGTTCTAAACCTGCTGTCTGAAAAATTCATTTGGTGCCCATTTGCTCTTGCTTTATGAGGGGTAGTGACTAATCATTCCCTATTCACTCTGTGTTATTCATCCTTTCTCACTCATCCTTTTTCCCCAGCTGAGGAGTCTCACTATTTAATCTCTCTTGATATTGAAGCCATTATATACCTTTGATCCTTGCTGCTCTTCCCTTTTATCGTGTGCTTTCTGAGATGGAGCAATCAGAACTACATGTGCTATTCAGGGTGCAGGAACAATATGAATTTACATAGTGGAATAATGGTATTATTTTTGTCCTTCTCTCTATTCTTTTATTGAGAATTCCTGGCATTCTGGTCGTCTTCTTGCTGGCTTCTGAATGATGTGCTGATGTTTCAGGGAACTATCCACGAGACACCCTTCCTGAGCAGTATGAGCTAGCATAAAGCCAAACAGTGTGTGGGCATAGCATGGTTACTTTTTTCTCCATTTACAGTGTTTTGTATATGTCAACACTGAATCTCATTTGCTATTTTATCACCCAGTCTCTCAATACTATAAAGTCCTGTTGCCATCCTTTGTAGTCTATTTTAGCTTTTTTTTTTTACTACCCTGAATAATTTTGTATCATCAGCAGATACTATCACCTCCCTGCTCGTTCTCTTTCCAAAGCCCTTCCCTGTGCCTCAAATAGCACAAGTTCCTCTATACAAGGCTGTGAATGTGACCTCCATGTTTTGTAACATCTTTTACTCCTGCTGTTCTCTACAGCTACTGTTGTTTATCCTTGCCAGCTTTTGAAGGGATAAGGAAAAAGAAAAAGGCTTTTAAAGCCATAGCTGTTAAAGTGTTTGTTTACTCTCTCTGCTGTTTCATTCAGCTCACAATATTTCCCTCTTTTGTCTACTTGTAATTTTCTTTTGATAAATTTTGATGCTACCATGCAGTGCCTCCTTTTGAAATGAGACACTTTGGGAGATTTTTCTTTTATTTCTTTTCATTTGAAAGATGTTGAATTTGAATACAGTGTATGTACACAGTATCAGAGTGGTACTCCACTGCGTACATTGTGAATTGTCTTGCACAATGCTTATGTCTAAATCCAGAATTGCTTCAATTCACAGGTTTTTTGCACTTGTTGCTTTAAAATAATGATTATTTGTGCCTAAAGATGTTTCTTCTGTGATCTCCTCTAATATTTCACACTCTGTGCACTGGTTGGTTTCACTTGCGTGATTGTTTTTCTTTATGCTGGTAACTGAATTCCATGAGAGCTCTGCAGTACTCGCTACACTATTTTGTTTGGTTGTATGCTTTCTTTCACAGTAAAGCTTTTCTCTGGCACAAACATTCCCACCAAGTCTGTTTTGAAATATTCGAGAAAACAATTTTCAGTATTTTCATCATTATCTTATAACATAGTTGCTGAAAGCATTACTAATTTTTAAGTGTTAAGACCTGACATATCAGTGTCATGTCTCTTTGAAAACTGACATTTGGGAAGTTATATGTGATGTCTGAAAGCTGTTTTATGTGTCTGTTCTCAGCTCACATCTGTCAGATGTTTATTGACATCAGGTGAACTGAAAAAAATTTGATTTCACTTTGGCACATGGCTGGTATTTTTTGCTTAGGAAAAAATATTACTGCTATGTCCCCTCCTACCATTCACCACATTTCTAAAGGATACTTTTTCCTGGGCTAAGTTCTTCCTTTTTTAATGCTGCTATTTACAGTAAGTGAAGCTGGAAGAGTTTGGAGAATGTAAGGTATGTGTTGGGCTGCAGTTAATGAAGACAACCAACAGTCAGTAATTTGCTGTGCATGCAAAGAGGAGCAAAAATCTTGTCCAAGGACCCAGTGTACATGTGTACAGCAAGGTGGTGGCAGGGCACAGAGAATACAGACCAGCAACCACCTGAGCACATCAGGGGCCTTGAGTCAGTGAGCTGCCAACCCCTCCTGTCTGGAATGCAGCACCTTGGGACAGGGACGGGGGAGGTGGTCTTCTTGGGTGCTTATGGGACTGGGAATGGGAAGAGTCCTGTGGCAGTGAATCTGGAAGCTGGTGTCTTCTGGCACCAGGAGGAAGAGTTGCACTCCTTGGAATGAACACTTAGTTCCTATTATTGTTTTGAATGTTACTCGATGCTGAGAGTAATGACAGCAATTTCAAATATTTTCTTATTTCTGATTTACGTTTAGGGAACACTGTTGAAAAAAACATGATGAAATGTTATACAGAAATCTGTTTTCCTGAAATCTTTTCAAATTCAATCTGATTTAGAATTGTGACAGGACATGGGTCTGTTTAAGCATTGCATTGCTCAGTCATCTTCTTGGAGCAGTAGCAGAGAATGTCAGATATTCCTGCTGAATAGTACTATTGGACATCTATCAATAGACATATTGCTCTGCTAAACTAATTATAATGTTAAAAATGTAGAGGATTTTGAACACAAGTCATTAACAAATGGTTCTCCAACTAAGTTACAATCCAATCAACAGAATACTGCAAAACTATTTTCACTGAGGTATTGTGAATAAATAAAAAAACTGAACCTGAATAAAAATTAAGATTGTAAGTATTTCTTCAGCAGGCTTTTCTTCTTCTTTTCTGATCTCATTTCATAATTACTTATGACTCTGAGGATATTCACTTAGAGGGTATCTCTTGTTCTGTTGCTTAATTGTATAACATGCCACTGCAGGTAGATAAGAAAAATTGTATCACTAGTAATAGGTTATAAAGATTGCTGAATGCTTTCTCACATGTCCTTTTTTGCACAGGCCCCAAATTCACATTCAAGTTCTAACACCTTTCTCATAGCATTTTCATGAATATGAAAATGAGGAATGCATTTCAAGTGATGAATAGTAGTGCAACCATTAGGAATAATAGTGTGACTGCATTGTATGTGCAGGGACGTTGTCAAGGTGAGTAAAACCTTTTTTAGTGTATTGACTTGATTGGCATGTAACCATGGTTTTCTGCCTTCTTTCCTCCTGCTGTCCATTCACACACTTTCATTTAGTGGATGAATACACTTGACTACTGGAAGGAAACTGTTTTTAAACTTAGAGGAAAGAGACCCGAAACAAAGCATTCCAGGAGACTGAATGGCTAAGTGAATCATGGAAGAGTTGCAAAAAATACTGAATAATTATTCTAGGGAGTTTTTATCACATCTAAGATTGAGGTGACATTACCAGTGGCAAGACTGGCAAGTATGTAGGCATCTGACATTAAAATAGTGCAAGAAATCAGTTTTTATTTCTAAATAAGACCACAAAAATACAGTACTTTTGGAAATCTCTAAGTCATAAGTTGTGTCCAGTATATATTAAATAACAAAGAATTTTGTAAACTTTTTTTATTACTAGGTGCTATTCTTCCTTTTCTTTCTCTCTGAAGTACAGATAAGATCTGATTACTTTCAAGTCTAGATGAGAATAAAAATAAAATCCACAAAAAGAAAAAAAAAAACTTTTAACTAAAACGCTGAAGTACAGGCAATTGTCAGAATTCAACACCACAGCTTTTGAAGTCTGATAAACATCTATTTGGTCTTGTAGAATTTTATCAGGTACTTACAGTAAGATTTTTACTTTGCAGAAATGAATATGGTATGATATATATTACCTTTTTTTTTTTTTTTTCACATGTGCTCGCTACTTTTGTCATCTGTTTTTAACTTTGATAGACAAAATAATTCTTGATTTCATGAGATTTCTATGTCAAGAATTATAAATATGTGAAAAATGCAATAATATTCTCAATAGTAATACTAAAATCCTCAGTCAGTAATTAAAATTGATCTGGTAAACATTTGGTTTAAGTTCAGATTTTCACAATAGAAATAATGGGCTGTATTTCATATTCTTTCTTAGATACTAGCCTTTGAGCTGTCAGTTAAAATAATCTAAACATTCAGAGCTTTTAGAGTTGATTCTTTCAATAAGATAAAGCAAAGATCTGACATCTAGAAGGAATCATTTCTTTGTGGTATGTTGAGCTTTGTCTATCTCAAACCTCTTGAAAATGTTAATTAGCACTACATAAAGAACAATGAAAAATGTCTGTGATCTTCCTTGGAGACTAAGATTTGGGACAAGTAATTTTGCACGTGAGTTGAATATGCAAGTGTAAAGAGATTTAAATATCTGATTTTAATAGGTTTCATCCCACTGGGAGAGACACTTTTGATTATCTATGACCTATACCAATTATTGTGATTCTCCCTGTAGGCCAGCCATAATTTTAATAACTAATCAAACTAAGCCTTGAAGGTTCTGTAAAATGCCAAATATGTACTTGCACTCTTGCTAGTTACAGAGCTCATACTTGCTACCTGACCTTGCTTTAGTTTCTTAAACTAATTATTCTCAATTAATTGAAATATTTACCTTTTGAAGTAGAACTTCTTGAAAATCAAAATAAAATTGACAAATAGTTACTTCTTTACTTGTGGTTTCTGATCAAGCATAGTCATAAAATAATGTTAGACTCCAATTAAATGAAAATTGGCATGATGGACGCTGAGGCACAAAGCACCTGATGGTATGATGGTATAAATTAAGTCAAATTCTAAAGTGGTAACCCCATTAAAATCCGTATGCAGGGGGACAGTACCGACCTCATATTGCTTGTCAGGTCAATGAAACAGATTTTTAAAGGAAGGAAATATTGTCTGTCTTGTTATTCTGTGAAGCATCGTGGATACTTAAGAAAACCTGGGATGTGTTTACAAGCATGTGTAAACATCAGTGTTGGGTGTGGAGAAAGGAGCTTCATTTTCTGTGTCATTTCTGGACAATTGTATATTTAGTTTGATATGAAACTAATAAGCTGAGTGCTGGGGAGCTGACGTTAATACCTCATCTTTATACCCAGTGTCTCTTGGTTAGAAGATGACTCAATCTACAGTAATTAATACCTCTGTAGAAGTCTTTTCCCAATTACAGTTCTCCATTGTTTCAATTGTTCTTGATCTTTCTGACCAGGCTACAAGACTTTTTGTATAAATTACATCTTTTTTTTCCTTGGTTGCTCTCTTTTACATGATTCTCATTCAGTCCTTTCTGTGGATGTCACTCCCATTTGCTTACATGTCTTCTTGTCAGCTTTATTCTACTCCCTTCACAGGATCCTGTTGTCTCTTGCTATGATACCAGAGATTGTGTTCGTACCTGTTATCTCTAATAACTATTTTAACCCTTTTCATCTTTTCTACCTGTCTTTTGTCAAGCCACAGCATCTCAAGGCAGATTGTGCATTTTGCTTTGCATGACTACAGCAGCACCTGACTGTCCCGTTGTAATACGCTTGCTGCCAGAAGTCATGGTTACTGTGCTCAGAGAATGCAGACCTTGAAAGGAGATCTAGGTCTATAAAAGTAAAATCTAGTCCATAAAGTTTTACAGGCTTCAAATTTACTTTCATGCATGTTCCCTTCCATTAAAAAAAAAAAAAAAAAAAAAAAAAAAGTAACACTTCTATCTCAGCTGGAGGTGCTTAGGAATGTAGCATTTTTATTGTTAGCATTTCAGGCAGTAAAGTTTTGCCAGCTATTTTTTTTTTTGTTACTCTGCAATAGATTTCAACATGTTTCTTACCGACTTCATCTTGAAAACTGGGGACAGACCACTGAGATTTCTTTTCCTCCCTTCACACATTTCAAGATACAGTCTATGTTCTCTGCCAAATGCAAGTCCTCTCCTTGTTCTGGGGCCCAAAAATAAATTCTAGTTTTTAAGACTTTCTTTTGAGGAGCAATAGGAACTATCATTGCTGGAGTAAATAGTGTAACTTAAGGTAGGGAACCTTATGTTTATATTGTCTTTGTCAAAAAACAAACAAACAAACAAAACCTTGAAACTAGTTCTTTTTGCCTTCTTTTTCTTGTTGAAATAGTGTTTCCCAATCTGTGCAGAATGCATGCATATCTTGATTGATTCATCCATGTGAATAGCACCACTGATAAATCCAGCACAACTCAGTAAAACCAGTGAAAACCAATTTAATAGTTGTATTTTCAGAACAGCAGCCTCCAAAGTGTCCCAGTGATGCTCCTAATGCAGAACTGGCTTGCTGCTGATCGGCTTGGAGTACAGGCAAAGGAGATCCAACACCTCTAAGGAGGACAGCTTTCTACCTGGCCTTGTACCCGCATCACTATAAATTCTGTATTAACTACTGCAATCTGTAGTTTAATACTTCCTATCTGATTGTTTATGAAATACTGTTCTGAAATCTGGAGAGATTATATCTACTGTATGCTTTTTATCAAGCAAGTCAATTGTCCTTCAAAGAACATACAAAGTTCATCTGGCAAATCTACACTTGTTAAATCAGCTTTTATCTCATTTTCTGTTTACTTTCTTTAGTTGCTCATTCCTTTCAATGTTTTTAAATTCTCTGAGCTATCAAAGTCAGACTAATGGATGTGCAGTTGGATGATCATCCCATCCTCTTTTGTGAACTTATTCCCTGTGCCGTTCCCTGACCTGCAGCTGGCTTGGTCAACTCCATTTAGGGTCAAACTGATCCAAGGTCATAAATCAGGGTTTCCAGGGTTTGTGTTATCATGCCTCAAGCATTAGAATTCAGTCTCTGAGACAGAATTATGAATCAGTAAAACAAAATATTTTATTTACTTAGAAATGTGTTTTTTGTTCTTGTTGTTTTTATACCCTGTTCCAAGAGAATCTTATAAATATCTGTTCCTTAATGCACAACAGAGCACAGTAATTTGGGTTCTTCCTCTTCCTTCCTGAAACCCTGATCTATTATTCTTGATTAACAGAAAATAAAATAGAAAATTAATAGAAAATTCTCTGACTCAGAAGCTGTGTTTTTCTTTAATGTGGCAGGCAAGAGGATGGATGCCATATGTATAGTCCAGTATTTTGAATTGCTGTGGCCCAGTGGTGTGTGTGCACAAATGTACTTCGAACAAAGAAAAGTATGTAACATATTAGCTGCGTTTTGCTTAGACTTACACTCTGACCGGACTTTATAGTTTAATGGAAATAAACATTCCTGTATTAGAAAGCTTTGGCTATACCACCATATACTTTTTTCCTGCTGCTGTTTGATTCACTTTGTGGCAGTACCTACAAAAATTACTTCACCTCTCCATTCATAATGAATAAATCTAAATGCACATATGGATATTACTAACAGGATTGTTGAGTTATTAAATCATTTGGCCAAACCTTGAAGTCTTCATTACTTCCTTAATCATGATCTCAGAATTTGATTGGCATATCTAATCAAAGAACAGGAAAAGTTTGAAAAATAATGTTGAGTAGAGGTTTGAATTGTCATAACCTTTGCTTCAATTAATGCACATCAATTTTTTTCTCAAAAGTAATTTAAAATGCTTTTTCCATTTATAATTGTTTTAATTAACAACCCTAATTTTTCCTAAACTTCATGTGGTATTTTATGTAACTTAATAGTTTTGTTAGAATATAGGGTGTTCAGTGAAAAGTATACCTAGTTAAATGATATTTCATAGAATATATACATGTAGGCAAACAATTTTTAAAGAACAAATAACATGCCATTAAAGTGCATTATGCATTAAGAAAACATTCAAAACTAAGAAAACGTTGTTTTATTTCAGATTGAATATAATGAATTGTAAATGTTGTAGTAAGATACAACAAAAAGGAATGTGCTGTAGAACTGTGTGGAAAAATATGTGTAGGAAGTGGTGTAATACATTTTACTAGACCAGCTAGGGAAATTGGAAAAGAATTGGTGCTACTGAGAATTGAGTTGACGCTTGGAGAATGCAGAATAACTTTATTGCTCAGTTAATCACTATTGTGATTCTCTTTACATTTTTTACAGTTCTAGTTCTGACTGTTGAGAATTTTTTCATTGTTCCAGCACTTTTCTTATAGCTTTTAACCAATTAATCTAAGAGAGAACTTTCTTCATATCCTGGAAAGTTTACTATCTTCAAAAGTATAGGACAAGCTATCTCAAAAGATCTCAATGATCCAGGATATTTACACCTAAATGTAAGAGAACTAATCTGAAACTAGCAGAGTGAACAAAGGAAGAGAATAATAGGAGCTCTCAAACACCGTAGAATGTCCAGCTGAGCACTTCACTTCTAAAGTCATTTGAGGAAAGTACCCGCTTAAAAGCGGCAGTATTATAATGATGATCAAATTTAGTCTGGAAGGAAAATAATGTTTTTTATTGCTTTATAGACCAATTTGATTTGGAAATTGCACTCCAAATATTTGGCCACAAGGTAAATATGTTGCCTATATCTATGTAATTACTGCTTCAAAATCAGCACCAAGTAGAATTGTATGACATTTACAAAAATCATTAAGTAGATTTTCAATATATTTAGCTGCTTATATATTTTAATTCTACCCTTCATAAGTTAGAGTTGGAGTTTTAGCTCCAAAAGTAACCTAACAGCCCGTAACGATGTCATGATTATAGTAAGAGGGGCACATAGGTTCTTATAATCTCAATGCTACATAGTTGCAATTTTCTGAGAGAGGTTCAGAATGATTGGGCACCATGGTATCAGTAAAACTGTTTCCACAAAGCATTGTAGCAACAATACAGTGAGATTCTGATGTGCTATTCTTTATTAAGAATGTATTGAGCTGAATATTTCTGAAATTGAGTCACCAACACAGAGCCAGAGCCAGTATCACTGCCGTCACTCCGGGAAGTCAATCAATAGCCTCACCTGCTTATCTTTGTTTTGCTGGAACTTGACTGACAGATGGTCAGAAACAAAAATGTCTTGATTCACAGTTCTTCATCCTTCCTTATCATCCCAGTTTCATTAACATGGAATAAAATATTCAGAAGTGCAGTTGGGTGTTGGTTTGGTGTCATGATATCCAGAATAGATGGCAGTAATCAAGCATAATAGTGGTAGTTTGATTTAAAGGCCTCTCCCTTATTCATGTTTTCGTAATTTGGATTTGCATCTTAATTGACCTTAATGAACATCATTGTGTGTGTATATGTGTGTAAATATAACAAAGGAGACTGTAGAAGTCACCCACCATGCTTCTGTCTCAAACACAGCTCTCCAGCCCCTTCCACAGCTCTTTTGTCAATAACACTATCCTTTCAAGGACACCTGATCAGATGCCTCAAGTTGTTCGATACAGTGAATCAGAGGCCTGCCAGTAATCTATAAAATGTACTGTGCAGAGCTTATGAAATCCAGTTATTTTCTCAGAAAGCAGTCTCAAGGTGAAGCGTAGGTCAATACTAGAATGACCGGGTTTAAATCTGCCCTGAACATCCCATCTTTTGCCATAGAGTACATCATCGATTTGAGACTTTACTACAGGAAAAAAAGACAACTCTCTTCTCTGGGACCAAGAACAAAATATCACTGCTAAAGCTGCCATACTTGATGTTATCAGCCAGGGGCTTGGGACTGATGATAGATTACTATATGGTCTCCTGCTCAAGAATATACTTCCATACCAACAGAGATAATCCTACAGTAAATGAAGATTGTGTATTTCAATCAAATAGCAGCCCCACATAAGAATAGTTGACTCCTTGTGTAATTACCAAAACACCTCCATGCAGTTAGGACTATGTTAAAGAAATGTGTGATCTGGCATTAGAACAGTCAATACTAAGTTAGTGCTGTGCCTGACAAATAAGGTAAATTTCAGAGTTTTTACTATTATACTTGGATGCAAGCATATATATATTTAATGAATTATTTTGAGAGGAAAAGGGAAGAGGAACAGAAATCAGACAACATTTCAGTGCATATTAGCAAGGAAAAGTGAAGTTCTCTTGTCACCAGTAATTTTCAACTCGTGGTAATTACTGATTCTAAAAGGCTGTCTGTTGACACCTTTGTAGGTGAGGATTTTTTTTTTTTTTTTTTTTAGTGAAACAACTAAGAAGTTATAATCCTTGTAACACTAATTTGGTTTTAGGGGGTCTACACATAATTTTGGTATTTTCCAGAACAAAATATTGACAGTAATCATTGAAACATCTTCAAACTTGAAGTTTTGTTCTAAAATTTATCTTGCAATAAAAGCATTGCTATATAACTGAAGTAAAGAAGCATTTTTCTATTTTACTAAGGCTGTTCTCGATTTGCTGCGTTATGTGAGCGGCGAAGGTCTGTGGTTTATGCAGGTTGTTTTCTTGAATGTTATTTAAAAATGTCTTTTTCTGTTAAGCCTTTATTGAGTGATAACAAATTGTGGATGATACTTCTTTTAACTTAAAATGATTAGTGTTTTCACGTATTTGTCACTGTAGTGCTTGGAATGTCTGAAATATTTGGTTTTAGTTTTGATTTTCTTCCTAGCCGTTAAATATGTGTGTCTCTTAAACATGTTTATTTTTCAAATTTTAAGATGATCGTGAATGCTGCTTAGGCTTATTTAGCCCTGTCACTGTGAATCTTCCTATTAAAAGACACAGATTCTTATTTTCACTGCTTACAGTGAGGAAGGAACTCTCCAAAATACAAACAGTTCACGTGCAACCTTCCCATTTATAACTAGTTTAATGTCTCCATATACCACACAGTATGCTCCTACCTATGTGTACGTGAGTGCTGCACAATCCCAAATCCTGGATCAAGTTTTGTAATTGGCAATGGAATAACCATGTCAATTCTTGGATGTCTGTGCATGCATATTTGGACTCAACGTTAACTGAAATTTAAAAAACATATATATTGGGGATTGAAACACATACTCAAACACTTGTCTTTGTTATTCCCAATTCAATAATCAATCATATTAATCAGTAAGTCAATTATAAGGGAGTCAATTTTCCTACTTAAAAATAATAATGAGTTGGTTTGTCCAGTATGTGAGCCTAAGAAACAGTTATTCTGGCTGCAAATCAGGCACCTTCCATCACTTCAGTGGTGTGAATTCAGGAAGAGTGTAACTCCAAGGACACTGTGTACTCTCTCCAGGGCAAGTCATGAAATAGGTATCACAAGAGGATGAGTCAGTGATACAGATGTCTGAACTGTCTTTCTGAGCTCTGTGTCTCACTTATAGCAAGGCTCCTAACTTAAATAAATGTCTTAATCAAATATCTGAATTTAAGTGGGTGGCATCTGTTTTTAGGTTTGCATCAGTATCCACGCTCTGTTTGTAAGTGTGTTTATTTAAATGAAGTGTTCACTAGAAATTCTAAACTTTCAAGTATTCTAGAGGTGTTTATTTCCAGGATAAGAGAAAACTTCAAGTAATTTCTAGCATTCTTGTCATCTTATAAGGCCTTGACATTGGTGAGTTGCCTTTCTTCACAGTGACAGGCTAACTTAGTGGAGGCCAGCAGTCTAGGTCATGAAGCAGAATGGATGGGAAGTGCTCCTTAAATTGTTTGAAATGATAGATATCTGTTACTGTACGGTGAATTCAATATGAAATTACATTGTGCGTAGCGCATACACGTTTTATTTTTGAACTTAGTAATGCATAAAACCCCAGTGCCTCCAAACACTTTTTGTCACCATCTGTAGTACATGTAACTATAAATCTAAAATTATTGTGCTCAATTTGGTGGAGTTGCACCACAGCAATCGCATTCTAGATGAGTGTAAAGTTGTTTCCCTCTACTTCTACTTCTTAAATTAGAATAAAGATCATTCTGTTCTAAGTTACTGTATTCAGATAATGTAATCTGGACAAGTAGATTCCGTGAATGGGACTCTACTAGTGCTGTTAAATGTAATGGTAGGTGTTTGTTTTTTGAGGTAATGAGCAGTGGTATAGAAATATATTTGTTTAATAGAAAAAATTATCTCATTTTCTGGTTTGGGCTATTTGGGTCCAAATAATTATTTTTTCTTGTCTTTTTCTTCTGGCTTATCAAGCTCATCTTTCATGAAGAAACTCTTTTTTTTTTTTTTTTTTTTTTTTTTTTCTCTCCCCTAGATTCCATATATAAATGCAGAGGCAAGTTTTACATTTGATTTCTCAGCAATCCTGGTATGTGAGTTAAGCTTAAGTGATGGCTGTCCTGGGCAGCTAACTTATGTGATGTTTCCCTCAAAGACATATTGAGAAAGAGGGTGAGCTACTCAGTGTTCCAGTATATCTTTGGCAGATTAGGTTGAGAGGAGCAAAATCCATTTGTGTGTTTTGGAACTTACTGGAGTGTAGAGTCCCAAAGGAGATGATGCATTAGAAACTTGTTTTCTTTATTGGCAGTTAAAACCAATTCTATGTCCTTGGGCTTTTTATTTATTTATTTATTTATATTTTGTTTTTAACATGTAGGTTTGAGAACTGCAACACCCTAGCCCTTGTGGACAGTGCTCAGTTCGTATCAATCATGCAATACATGTTACTTAAAAACAGCTTAGAGCAGGGGAAATGACTGGAAATAATTAAGGAAGGATTATTGTCTATCCTGCTGTTCCTTTCTAGCAAAAATATTTAAAATATTTGAAGGGTGGGGGAGGAATGCAGATATCATTTGATGTAGCCTTAGTTCTATAATGCTGTTGTAGACCTTTTGAGCAGATCTATTTTTCATGTGTATTTTAAACATATTTTAAACATACCCATTTACTTTGGATTTTTCTTTACATTAGGTCCTGAGATTCCTCATTTGAGACTGTTCAGTTCTATCTTTTGCTTCCACAGTACATCTCCAAACTCCCCGATATCTGGGTAGAATAACTTAAAGTTAGATGACTTCATTGGTTTCTGTACAATGTATAAATTGCTTTTTGTATTTCAGAAAGATTAGAGCAAGATAGATTTAAAGTTAGTATGACTCCACTTTCCTCAGTTCTGGATGGACAGATCTTCTGGCTTCTCTATAAAGATCTTTTAAGGCAGAGGTCAGAAATATTCTGAATTACAACTGTAGAATCTATCTGAAGTCAATAGGATGGAAATAGCACCGAGAGAACAAAATTATTTATTTTTTTCTGTGTTTATTATGCTTGTCATATTTTAATATCATTTTTTCATAGCCTTGAAATTTAGCTTTTTATGTAGAAGAATTTCATATTTGTGCAGTTTTGGCTACTGCAATATATACGTGAGTGCAGTTTTCTGACATTTTTAGTTTTCAGATACCTGCACAGATAAAAGTGTAGTGCCATACAAAAGCGTTATTAACACCCTATGCAGCATCTCTTCTACTCTATTTCCTTCTGTATCTAGCCCTGAAAGCCTTTGAAAAGTTTTTGTTTGTTTGTTTGTTTGTTTTTTTCCTTTCTTTTTCTTTCCCCCAGGCTCCATAGACCTTACATGAAAAGGATGTGCTTGTTTATTTTGTAATACTTAGTATACCTGGTGCGCATGAAGTGAGATAGAACCTGCGCATCAGCACATGCTATTATGTTGAGTCATATCAGTAAACTTGTTACAGAGCAAGTAAGTCTGCCATTTAAGTACAGATAAATAATATATTTGACTAATGTGTAAGTATCATAGCAAAATGAAAATTTATTAAAGTTGGCTTTGGTGATTAAACAGCTCCAGACCTCTCCTGCAGTTGAGAAAGGGCTACTATGAATATTTAAGAAGCGAGGCAAACATTTAGCTGGTGTTTCAGTGAAAGCCATGAGCAGAAAAAGACATGGAGATGGGAACTTTAGAAGATTATTGCTCTTTGTAACAGAATGCAGATTTTGGGCAGACACAGAAGACAATCCTGTCTTGCTGCATACCTGTCTTACTGGAATGCTTTATTGTAGTGGAAGTAATTGTTAGAAGTATGCTTTTTTTGCAGTAGGACTTTGTCCTTCTGTATTCAATATGAAACGTAGTGAGGATGGTGCCTCAGTAATTCCATAAATGTCCCAAAATGAACATAGACAATTTTTTCAGTGATACCTACACGTTCATAGTGTAAACTCATACTGAAATGGGTTGAAAAATGTGCATTGTTGTACAGTCTATATCTCACTTTTTTATTTTTATTTTTATTTATTTTTTTAACAGCATAGGACTGTATAAACTGTGCATGTTCAGGAATATTGCCTCAAAAAAATCTTTAAATTCTCTCTAGGATCACATATAGACTGTACACGTTTGCCTTGGAAAATTTATTCTTCAGCCTCTCTGTTGTACTTAGAAGCATTATTCCTGAAATATCAATCAGCATTTCATTGCACTACCACGTGAAATAATACAAAACCTCGCTTATGTCTCAGCCCCACATCATGACTGCTTTCAGCAGTATGTCCATGGTCACAATATAAAATGAAAATACATGATGGCAGAAGAAAAATTTCATAGTATCTTCAAATATTCCAAACTGATAAGAGAAGTATAAAGTGCATTTTTTTTTCCCAAATGTTTCTTAAATATGCTGTAATTGTGTTTAGTAAATGTCCCTACCCTGTTCCTTTTGCACAGAAATATTCAGAAATATTCAGCAGTGAGAGTTACTGAACTCTTAAACTTTCATAAAAAGATCAACATATGTGCAATGAATGTAAACTACTGATCACTGGGAATTTGGAATACTTTTGTTAATGTCAGTTAAGTTGATAATAACGTGAAATAAATACAAATATTTATGATTTGATAGGCTGTCTGATTTATGCTATATTCAAGTATTCATCAGTCACTTTTGGCATGTAGTTGGACTTGTCTCTGGATATTTCCCTGGCAGAGAAGGATGTCTGATCATTATATTGCTCATCAGTTCTCTGTCACTCTTTTCACTTGCAAGAATCCTCTCAGGGTGGCCCATCCACATAATAACAATTGACTCCATAAAGACAGCAGGCTATTTGTAGCTTCCTTCTCTATTGCAAGACGAGCTTTAAAATGGAAATGCTCATTCGATAAAAGAAACAGTGTTATGTCAGTGTGTGATGTCACCTATATGTCAGTGCATGCGTGGACATATGAAACATAAAAAAAATGTAAGCTTGCTTCAGTTTCATCCTTGAAAGGTAACAGAATCTCACTTGCTTTTGGCAAAATGTTATAACAATGCTATTGCAATAGCTCAATGTTTTCTTTCAGTTTTGGCTTTTTTTTTTTTTTTTTCTGTTATACGTGGGAGATAAGCGTCATGAATGAGTTAACCCTCTGTTTTTCATTGAAATGGCCTCATGAACTACCTAAAATTCCTAAAATAAATTATTCAGCAGAATCAAGTATTTTCAGATTTAAATATAGATTATTTACTACTTCAGTAGACCTTGGGTATTAAGGGTGGCAGAAGGAGACTTGCTCAGAGTTGCAGCACTGAGCTCTCAGGTGTCTTTGGTCCAAGTTGCCTATGCTTTCCGTAAAGCACTCAGGAAGAGTTATGCTAAGAACGAGACTTGCAAAGGTCTGAATAGTTGGTAGGGAAATGGCAAATAACTAGCTGTTAATTAATTAACACAACTAATTTCATCTTATCTTGTTATACTGACATGTATCTTCAGCGGAGATGCTTAATTTCTTTTTGGTTCCCGTTTTTCACTTCCTCTGCACATGCAAGGAGAAGCAGCTGGAGGAAGATTGTCTTAAGTAGCGTTGTGTGAGATGTCTGCGGTCATGTTCAAATTTGGAATAAAATATTCCATAGCACCCCCAAACAGTACAGAGCTGGGATTCTTTACTGTTTTTCGCAATATCACAGGTTATTTAAGGTTTAATAGCAAAATGTCTATTTGGATTGTGGAAAAGAAGTGAATTTCTTTATAACTGTAGTAGAGATCTTTGAACGTTCCTTTTCTGCTAGAGGAATTCAGCACAATTATAATTGCAATCAATAAAATTACCGTTTTATAATAAAAAAATGGCAGCTAGGAAAAAAAGGAAATGGACTGATTTGCAACTTAAAATGTATCTGATATTTTTTGAGTAAAGTCATTTTATGATGGTGAATAAAATTTAGCATTTTAAATCCTAGTTTGGTTGTATTAGGTCTTAGCAATAAACAGGAAGCCAAGAACAATAAATATTTAATTGCCTCATCTAAATCAGATGAATGCAGATATTTTGCTGTATAGTATATTTCAGAGCTGGTATTGAATTTTCTTTGTAGTGAGAAGAATTGAATATCTGAGAAGTTTCAATACTGGATTTTTAATACCAACTTTAGTAGGTGAAGTGTTCAGCAAAATGCACAGTAAATCAAGAAAGCTTGATTTAAATGCTCGAGCATGTTGTAAGTACAGTAATCAAATAAATGAGGTAATATTTCTGGTACTAACAGTAATATTTCTTTAGAAAAGTGTAGGACTACAATACACGGTGGTGTTTCTGCTTTTTGACATTTCACATAACACCGATCCTTCACTAGTGGTCTTTCTTCTTCCAAGAAAGTTTTCAGATAAGTTGAATGTTATGAGGAAGAATGTGTCTCTTTCAGTGACATTTTTGTTTCTGAGTATGGTTGTCTTGGCCAAAATGCCATCAGATGTTCCTGTGTTTTATCTACTGTGTAAGATTTGATTCTGATCATGGAATGGAAGAGGTGCAACTCCACTTTCCTAGGACTGTAAAGTCTTTTGTTTTACACTGAGATTTTGTCTTCAGCTTGAAATGTCATAAATGTATACAGTAATGATAGGTGTTGATTAAAGATGAGGTACTGAGGTAAGTTGCTATTAACAAGGTCTGTATTAAACCTAGCTAGTTATGGTTCTTAAAAACTAGTGTGAAAAACCTCCGGTATTTAACATGTATAATGAGTGATCAAAAATTAGTAGACTTCCTAGTACGGGAAAGTAATGGGTAGGGGTCCAATTCCAGCTGTTTACTGATCCAGTACCAATTTCCAGAGAGATCATGAACACTGAAAGCTTCGCAAAGGGAAAATGGTATTCAAAGGTATTGATGAAAAAATGCTTTGGAAAGCTAAGAACTCTGCTTAGGTTAGGCAATCATGGATGAAATCACTGGCCATGCTTTTAATAATCTCAAATGCCAATGGAAAGAAGTGTGGCTTATTATGAAAAAATTCCGAAAGGGTTTAACCTGATTCTGATCTCTAACCCCTAGGAAAGATTACTTATTCATTTAATCATCATCAAATTTGTGTGACATGGAACTAATGTCTCATCCTTTGAGTGAAAAAAATATATAATTAAACTGTCAAATTAGTTAATTGAAAATAGAGGGGAAAAATGCTGTGAATCTTTTCTCGGAGACATTAGTTTTCTTTGTCTATGAGCTAAAATAAAACCAATGCAAAACAAACAGTGTTTCACACAATGTTCACAGTGGAAATGTTCTGTCCTCATCCTCATTCACATACTGAAAATAAAGATCGGCTTTGAATTTGCATGTTGAAAACTTCAGATTGACTTCTGGAATGGAGCATACATGATAAATTACAAAATTTTAGCTAAAAAATCTAACTGTCCTGCTCTTCCACTGAGAAATTTAAAGGTTAGTTTAATTACTTGAATTACACTATCCTCAAGTACTCTGAAAGTTAGAATTAATTTTTTCTACATCCCCTGGAGAGCTGGAGACAATTCTTAGGTGAGTTTCACTAAAAGGAATGATATTCGATTACCATTAAATGTCAGTCTAGCCATGGTGTACTAATATGTGAAATATTCTGCTACATAACACCTCCTGAAGAGGTAATGTTGTAAGAGCCATTGACTTGCTTCAGTGCCGTGCTATGCCTGATGGAGGAGCTGAAAGATAAAAAGAAATAGATGCATAGAAATTGTGAACTTAGATGATGGGGTACAATAAAGCTGCTACATGCAGAAGTTCAGGTACTAGAAACCTAAAGATACTAAGTTTTCCTACCAAATCTCTATTGTAGCTGTGCTGCATATCAATAGCTAAACATAGAATTTAGCTTCCTTCTTGTATTGGTTATGAAGTTAAATGGACAGAGTACTTGGAATGAGAAGAGACTGAGTGCTCTGGTTTAGACTTGGGAAGATAATAGTTTATATCGGAACAGCCACCTTGCTCCACTCTTGACCACTTTGAAAACTGTGACTGATCAGTTCTCTTCCAATAGTCTTAGGTTTGGTATGGGTTAACTAAATTCCTGTTGTTGTCAAAATGTCAACTAGATCACCTTATTTTCTTGAATTCTTGTTCATATTGTGATCTATAAAGCAGAATAAATATTTGGAAAACAAAAATTACAAAACAAAAACAAAAAAACAAACCAGACCTTGGTACAGAAATTAAATGAATCATAAACAGGAACTATGCGGAGAGTGATGTTGAATGAATTAGGGATACCAAATGAATGAAATTTCAAATTTCTCTCTTAGGATCTGTTAGTATATATATACTGCTCTTACGGATTTTGAAAAGTTTAAACTCTTTGTTATGTAAAATCCCATTCCTTCCCTCAAATTACCTTAATTCATTGCCTTCTTGCTATGATAGTTTAATTGAGTGAAGGGTATAAAGCTAATTTATTTCTCTTTCACCATCCTAATAGTTCTCACTTTCTTTATTGAAAAAGTAATTACAGCCTTTCAATACAATAACTGGGAAATTACCTTTTCGAATATCTGAGGTTATCATATCATCATCATACTAAAAATCATCAATGCACCAAAAAGAGAGTGTTATGACTAAAAATTTGTTTAAAATAACTGATAAAAAGTTACATTTCTGTTGTTACCATTTAGCCTTCTGCAACTGACTTTAATGTTTGCTAGATAAGGCAATAATGTGGGGAAATGTTGTCAGATTTACTTTTCTGATATTTCAAAGTTGATGAGGTAAAAAATATACATACTGTTTTTATGTGTTAAGGAATGTATGCAATTTGCTGAGACTAAATTTGATGTTTTCACAACATTTATCCCTCTGCCCAGTATTTCTGATTGATGCAAGTTAATGAAACAAAGATTTAGAGATCTAAAAGCAGATCTCTTTCGCAATTACATAGATATATGTCATAAAAGAAGTTTTAAGTGTTAAAAAAAGAACAATGCAGTGTTGATAATGGCTTAAGATGATTGTGAGGTCTATGTTAACTGCGTTAAAAAAAAAGAGAAAACTGATGCTTTTAAAGTCTGTATCAGAAGAATTACTATGTAAGCATTTATGCACTGGAAGTGTGAGCAATTAAAGCTGATGCAAGGATTTTTGATTGCTCAGCTTTTGCAAATTGAAGGCACAATAAGTAGTATAGAAAATAAAATGGTGACTTCTAGTGTATTTAGAATATACAACTGATTTTTCCTCTTGTGCTTGCTTAATTAATTCGATGTAATGCATTTTTATTAACATGTTCATCAGGCAAAATAAGCTATAAATGGGGTTGTTTTCCTCCCTTTGGTTCTGTTGTCAATAATTATTTTGTGTGATAATTAAATAGCTTTCTTTAGAGGTCTATGTGTCTCAGGGTAACCTTAAAAGAGTCATTACATGGCAAGATGGGAAAGGGCTGCGCAGAACAGGTGGAGCGTGACAGGCTCCAGGAGTGTTGCATCTGAGGCACTTCATGGAAAGTGTGTTATATGGAGAGAACTGGGTGATGATAAAGCTCTATAAATAATAAAAAGTCTATCACCTATGTTTAGGATTCAGTTCATGATCTAGAGCTGAGTCTTTCCATGGGCCAGAGTCCAAAAGATTGAGTTTTTAGGTGTCATGGAACAACATACACAATCTTACCCCTGGCATTGTGTGAGTATACTTTTCCAGAAAGACACCCATTATTTTTCCACTAGATCTGTGAAGTATCATTTCATCTGATAATTACAGACCTCTAGTAAGCTTGCTTTATTATTTCTGTCATCAGGTAGGTCACCTGGCTGACAGGCACTATTCTAACAAGAGATGTATTAGTAAGAGCAAGCACAGTGAAGCCATGCCAGGGAGATGAAACATCTTTAGGATCTCATTGATGAAGGCCATTTTTTCTTGAAAATTGGTCACAATCTAAAATTAAGAACAAACAAATTAAACACTGAATTTTCTGTGTGAGAAAGCCTTCAGAAAGTTAACTCATATGCTTATGGGTGACAATTCCATTGCATAGCTATTTCTATAACCTTTGGCTAGATTGATGTGCTTGTTTAAAAAGAGTATGAAAAAAATCAGCCAAATGTCCAAAAAAGTGAAAGATTTCAGAGACCTAGGAAGTAATAATCTTCCATTTTCTTTTTCATAAGGCTTAGTTCAAGACCAAATTGTAAGCAGCTAATAGAGTCAGTGAAACAGGCCTGAACACCTGTCTCTGTGTTAAAACGGCGTTAACATCATCTGCACTTAAACATCTTCTGTCCAGATCCCAGCACTTGGAAGAGAGATTTCCTTTATCTCCATTGAATGACTAGCTGACAAGACAGAATAAAAATGTTAATTTTAGCATTTGATTTTCTTTCACCATGATTTATATCAGTCATGAAACTTGTGCTTCTTGGGGACAGTTGCTAATACGTTTAGGGTGTGCTGTGCTGCTGTTGTGAGTCTCCAGCTTAACATTTGTATCTCAAGGAGCTGCTATCTGACTGACTTTTACAGTGCATGCATAGTCTAATAGTCCTGCTGGACTTGTTGAGAAGGAGGTTTCCAAACAGCATGCAGCATGTGTGTTTGGGTTGTTGCAGTTCAGGTAAACACCATTGTCCTTCAGCCTATACTGAAACTCTATGCCCATGGCATCGTTAGCCTCTGTTTCAAGGATGCTCTCTTAGCACAGGCAGAAAACTTAGCTCTTGGTGATCCTTATCATCAAGGGTCTCCCCATGGCTTTCCACAGGTATTGATTTGATTTCGTATCCTGCACTGCCATTTGTAATCTCATATTCAGCATGGAAGTACATCTGTGTTAATGCCTGGGTTTCAATATTGAACGTGCAGTGTCTCTCGCATATATATGTTGGCTTCCTACGCAATGTAAAGAAAGATGCAGGCCAGACTGTGAACACAGGCATTTCCTGCTGCTCTGAGCTCTGCAACCTGTTGTCTCTGTCAACTTTGAGTGGCCCCTAGCATAAAGGATCCCCTACGCAAGGAATGGAGGATTTGGAAGAGGTGTCTTGGGACTCAAACTTCCATTATCCAGCTGGGGGCTGTTCAGCCAATGCCACATGTCTGTTACAAACAGACTTGTTAACAAACAGATTTTAGTCCCACTTTGAGATGCAGCACTGGGCCAGTGGGTCCAAGCCTCTGCTATATCAACACAGCCTCCATGCAATCGCTGTGTTTTGTCCCAGAGGTTTAAAGCATTTTAGGATGGGAGGTAATTTGAACATGGTGCTTCAGGAGCTGTTGTAAAACACGAAGTACAGTGGATGTTGCCTTGTATTGGCCAACTTAAATTGGGCTATGTCTTTGTATATGGCAAGATTAGTAGAACTGAACAATAAATTAGAGTATTTTTATTGTCATGTGGCCACCTAACACCTAACTTTTCCCTGTTCTGTGATTTCTCAAAATACCAGAAGAAAGAAAAATCACAGAATATCTTTCTGACAGTTTCATCTCTCTGGAGACATTAAATTTAGAATTATGATCTTTAATTGTTGTATGGCTTCTCAAGACTTATATTGATCATAACCAAACATCTGCACAGAATGCTACACAATTATTTATTGCTATTTTTGGTATAATTTTAAATAATATTGTGTACATGTAGTTCCTTGTCCTCATCTTTTCATATTTTTCATCTTTTCATATTTCACTCTAAAATTCCAGCCTTTATATTTTTTTCTGCCCTTCTCTGCAGCAGAACACATCAATACCAGTGGTAGAAAAGAAATTATGATGCCACCACATGCTTCCCAGGAGCTCTGGCTTAGTTAATGCTATAAGCGTATTTTTTTCTACTGTGCAAGGTTATTCTCTCTTCTTTTAGTGGTGAAAGACACCAAATCCTATGTGCAGCTTTTTGCCTAGCATATTGGTTAGGAAATATGAGACATCTCAGCTCACGGATTTTCCAGGAATAAACTGTATGTTTTCAATACTTCCTAAGTGAGGAAGATGGCAATACCTTTGAGTCAAAGACCCTGTAGGTACAGAGGTCTTTCCCAGAAGACATATGTATCAGACATTTAAAACAGAATGGGAAAAGACAGTAGAGAGAGTCCCTTCTCACACATTTTTGCAGTGAACAGTTTTACCTCTGTAAAGAACAGTGCACTGCATACCAGAGAGACAAGCTAAAGCCTTGTGCTGTAATGACATCAATTGTAAAATATCACCAGGGTAATTTATCCCTGGCATAACTCTTTTGACTTCAGTAGCCTTATGTATTTTGCACCAGAGTTCTAATTTGCCAGAAAGGAAGGAGTATATGTTGTGACAGTTTTATTATTCCTGTATAGTTCTGGCTTCAAAATATAAGGAATAATGGCAGAGCTGAAAGAAAGAAGCTTTGATGCTCTTCATTACAAATAACAGAGGAATAAAAAAAAGACTTGACCATGCCTGAACAATGTAGCTCCTGCTTTGAGATTTAGCTAGTAAGAAGGCTTATAACTTTATTAGGCACCTTTAATAACAGGTGTACAAAGGTGTGTGATCTCTGCACAATCTCTTTGGTGGTTCTTCAGCACTTAGAAGAGCTGGAGTCAACATGCTACAAACAGAGGTCTGAGCTGGCAGAGTTCTCAGATCCCTTGAAGGCTGGAGCAAGACTTCCCTGCAGAAGTAAAAGGAACTTAAACACCTGTTGTAAATTGGTTCTTTTTCATTTGAGTGTGTGTTGGAGCAAGTCTTAGCTCAATAAGGATTTTCTTTTTCCATGTTAACACACTGCAGACTGTGTGTTCTCTGGGGCGTTGTTTTGTACTGTGAGATTTTAACGAACATCCTTAATTTTTAGGAGGATGTGGGAAAATAAATCACAGAGAGCCATGCCTGCTTCTGAGTTTATTGACAGGATCATCTGGAGATGTATAGCTGCTTTGAAGTAAAAATTCCGATTGCTTTTTCCAGATTGTGTTCTTAATGTTGTTTACCATGCCTGCATGGGCATGATTTGATGAATCTGTTGGCTTTTAAATTTGGTGAGCTGATCTGTTTTTAGAATGGGATGTCTGATAATGAGACCTGTTATAGTATTGTTTTATCCTTATTCTTAATAATGGGTTTTATAATTGCCAAAATACATATTAATCAAGCTCCAGCCTCTGTTATGCTAAACAGGATCCAGACTCTGCCCAGCATTTTTATAACCAGCTAAGGCAGCTTTTGAAGTTGACTTGCCATCTAAAAAACATGAAAGATCCATTGGGACAGAGAGAACATAAAATGAATCGTAAGACCATAGACTAATATTCACCTGAAAGTAAATTCCTGGGTATTACCAGTAATATTACATTCAGATCCCCAGCAATCACATCTACCTATGAAATTAGACCTGCTTCGAGAAGGAGGTTGCACTAAGTGACCTCCAGAGGTCCCTTTCAATCTAAATTTTCCTGTGATTTTTTATTTAAACATTTGTTAGATCGGCTTATTCTCTATTTTATTTCTTTGATACTCTGACCTGAGTTCCTGGAGTATGCTCTGCAGCTGATATTGTTAATAACTCACAATGCAAGCTGGAAGAGTGCAGCAAATTGAATTTTTTGGATGTTTTTATAATAAAGGTTCCCAGTCTCTTGGCATGTTTTACAGAAGCAAGTAGATTGTAAATGTTTAAAAACTGGGGAAACTTGAGAAGTTCTTTAAATATTTAGCTTGCAAATATAATTATATGCTATATCATTTCATCCTTGCAGAGGCTAAATCACAGTTCAGTGTTCAGTGGAGTCTTTCTTTGAAGTTGACCTCCTAAACATTTGAGCTATGATTCAGGCTCATTTGACTCTGAAGTACAAAAGCAGATGTCAAGAAATAAGGACAAATAAATCTCAGTCATGGGCTAAGCAGAAAGCCTGGAACAAGAAATCTTGCTTGTGTGAGATTTGGCTGCAAAGCACACAGATAACCATCTCACCTGCTGTGACTTTATAAACAGGAAAGAAATGATAAAACCGGCACGTTACATCATCAAATGCAATATTCTTTATGGTTATATTCATGAATTTTGTTTCCCTATAGGGAAATTTTCATAAGAGCACGATCTTAAAGCACTTGGGAAGTGTATTTTCTATATGTACACCTTTAATCACCAATAAGAAAGAAATGTAGAATCTACATTTGTATTACGATTGTGACACCGGCAGAAAAGAGAAGTCCCTTCCTAGCCTATGTTCTTTCTGACTTAAATTTTTATAATCAACTTTAATGCTACTGCTTTGTAAAAGATTTACAAGTTCAAGGTTTAGAAGTTCAGGGCTTCAAAGATTCAAAGATTTAGAAGTTCAAGGTTTAATGTTATTGAAAAGCTGGACTTAAGGTATTCCCCAGATAACTATTGCAAGAATTTTAGCTGTATTGAAAATCAAAGTATTTTAGGTGAGTTTACTATTTAAACTGTTTCCTTCTCTTCACCCTTTTAAACAAATGATCTTATGCAAAATATTTTCCATGTTTCCCCCAAAGTGGATTTACAATCTGTGCTGCTCTTGAGAATGTCTTTTTCACAGCAAAAAAATGTTTTTGTTTCCAAAAGCATTTTACTGTGGTGACACGAGAAATGTGTTGAATGGTAATGGCTAGGGCGAGACACAGTTTGGTGAGGTTGGTATTATTCATTGAGCTAGAGGACTAAAAAATATAAACAGTATAGAAATAATTGGAGCGATCAAAGGCTTGATGTGGTGCCCATTCAAGCAGGGAGAATCTTCCTGCTGATTTGTCTATTTTTTGGGGGCTCCTCACTAGCTGTTAGTACCTTGCTTTTACATTGTGTTTACAGTTGCTGCCATCTGCTCCACTCACTGTCGTGAGTCATGTTTTACATTAGATCTGTGAAGGTGACCATATCTTCTCTTGCTTTTACTATATGTGAAAGGACCCTTAATTAGACTAAGGAGTTTGGGTCCTACAGAGATAATAATCAACATAATTTTATATATTCCAGTGTGCTCACTTGCATGTCAGCTATAACTATTTTAAACACATATCTGTATCTGTCCAGGCTTGTACAGGGTACATCCAGTTGCTTACTGAACAGAAGGCTCCGATACAATGGAATTCTGAAGCTCCTTAGACACGCAAGTTGTGTAATTCAGCTTCATCTCCTACACATTCCAAGAATTCTTGTTGACAGAGCCTCAATATGTAGTATCCAAAATTAAGCCAGTCTTAGCAAGGACTTAACAAAGGTTGCAATTGTACATTTTCCAGTTAGGGTACAAATGTTGTCATGGGAATGGATTAATGTCCTGCCATTTTCTGTCTTTTTTATAGTCTTTTTTTTTTTTTTTTTTTCCAAAGAGTGTCATATCAGAATTTTAATGTCTTGTATAATCTGTGAATTATATCATTGTGCTCTACTGCTTTGACCTTTTCTACATGCTCTAATTTGATTGAATAGCCATTCCACTGCTCTCTTTTTTGACTGCTTTATTATCCAATAGGGAATGTGTAGGCTAGGCAGACGTTCAGAATACACTCCACCCTCATTTTGACATCAACTGTCAGGCTTTTCATTGCTTTACAGGGCTGTTACTCAGGCTTCATATTCATTAATTGGTATCTAAAAGGGAAGTAGCCTTATCAAGGAATATGTTGTAAAAAGAGAGCTTTGAAGGAACGACATGTACCAGAATATTGAAAAGTCATTGTAGTGTTGCATAGGTAACATTTTGTAAGGCAGCATAGCTATACGTGTTCCCAGATGACATGGAATTAATCTCTGCTGTGATAAAGGTGATAACAAAGTGGAAAAAAAAATAATTTTCCCCAGTTCTCATTATGATCTGGAGATAGCAATCTTGTGGTCTTTCTCACTGCTGTAATAACAGCAAAAGGTATGATGAATGGGAGATCGCGCCAGCCATTACATTTCAAAGGGATACAGAAATAATGTTACAATGTTATCTATACTGCATTTGCGGCTGAAGGAGATATAAGTATTAAAACTTTAGGAACAATAATTTGATTTTACACTCTTTTACAGAGTTTTCATTTGAAGGTTCATCTTGAGAGTGAATATTTCTCTTTCTGATGCCACTGCAGACTGATGTTATACTCTTCCCAAATGCTTGTTCTCTGGCATGCATTAAGAGTGCTTTAGGTACACTTTTTCCTACTGTTTTGTTTAACTTACTCCAGCATGTTTACTTTACATAAAATAATTTCATGAACTCTTGTATTTACCCTACACTTTGAAGCCGAGGAAAGAATGACAGAATTCTGTGATTGCAACATGCTTTGGAAAGAAGAATCAGTTATGGCTAAGGAGAGACTGGTTTTGAAATAAGGATAGATTATGAGCAGAAATTATCTGCTGTGTACACATTGATGCTTATCAATGGAGTTGACTCAATCAAAATTCTTAAATCCTACAATTACTGCACTTTTCATCACTTAAAAAGAGTGAAACAACTTTTAAGTTTAACTCATAATTAATAAAAATGTTTATACTGTAGAATTCAAACCAGGATATTGCAAGATTTGGAAAAATTTTTCTGAATTTTCATCCAACTTCAGAACAGCAGATATTTTTAATTTCCAGCAACAAAAATATTAATTGTATAGAGAACCATCTCCTTTCACTTCCATTGCTGAGTGACTTTAGAAAAGACAACCTCTAGGCTTTTTCTTCCTCTTGTGCTTTGTATCTTTCCTCTCCTACCTTGGAAGCCTTTGAGTGCAATGTTTTCTTGTATTCTGACTCATTTAAGTACGTCTTTAGGCTGTAGCATAATACATACAATTAATATAATCAAAATTTAAGTAGACTTCTGTAAGAAAACAGCTTTGATATGGATGTCTTGTCTGGAGAATTGACACAATATATGTTGAATGTAATTGCATTCAAATGTATTATGCGTACAGTCATCCTTCCAGTCATATGCACTGCATAAACTAGTTGTCTTTCGGTAACTAACTACACAAAAGTTGACTTCTTTGCTTTTTTCTGTAATAGTTCCTGATTAAATGTATTCTATAACATCAAAAATTCTATTGAAACTTTACCAGGTGATGCTGGCCCTATTGTGCAAAGTAATACACATTTTTGTGAAAAAGCAATTGCTGCTCTGAAAATTTTACAGACAAAAAACTTATGTAAGTAAAAATAAAAAGAAAACATGCTTAGGTTACCAAGGTGATTTTTTCAGTAAATGGTATATATATATATATATATATATATATACATACACTTTTCATTTTAAGGTGAATCAGAAAATAACACTTCTGTTTTCAAATTCAGTTTGTTTTAATGGATTGTCCTCTTCTCTTCTGACCATACTATTCGAATGAACTTGCACATGCTGCCTGGGAGCTGGAAGTCCATGAAATTCAGATTAAATTGATTAAAGCCAATCTTCTGTTAAATTTTAGTGAAGATCTCTTAATGACCACATCAAAGTTGTGTATTAGTAAATGAGAATATTATATGTGATGATGCAAAGAGTTATTTGAGAAGAGATGAAATGAGTAAAAACTTTTACTTTTCAACAACTCCTTTGTCAGAGAAGGAACAGAAGCAATGGTTACAAAGCTGTCGTTGTCCATTGGGACTAAGAAAGAACTGTTCAGTTTTGGCTCTTAGGCTAGCAACTGTGTGCCTCTAAGCCAGAGCATCCCAAACCCTGCTTTGCCTTTCTGTTTATTAATGTATGAAGGAAGTTGTGTTGGGATCCAGTCCTAACAAGGTCCCATTTCCCCTCCCTACACAGTACATGTAATGCGCCATGTCCAGCATAGATACTGTGACTCAACTTTGTGAGATCAGATCATCCTGCAGTTAATTACTCTTTAGTGCCACTGTAGTCTGAATGTAGATGACAATTCCCATTACGCACCTATGTCTTTTGTTTCCATGGGTTTGATGGACACAAATGGTTTGAAAATCAGCCTCATTGATGGGTGCACGAGGACTTTTCCAGCGGTCACTGGGACTCCTGTTAATTTCCACTGGAAGTTATGTTCAGCTCTCCTGTTTGCAGAGACCAAATCAGAGGAGAGGGGGAGAGAGGCTTTTTACTTGTAGTTATAAAACAAAAATATATTCCTGGGGTAAGAAGGATGTCTTACAGTTTCCTCCATTTCTTAAGATTAACGTTAAACAAAAGAAACTTTAGGAGCTTTGTCTGCCTTCAGTTTATTGTTTTTAAAAATGTATTCCCTCTCTTTATTGCTATTCATTTTCTGTCTTTTCGGCATCTTTTGTACACTTACTAACCAATCAATCTCTCTCTCGAAACTTCCCTAGAAGATTGTCTTTTACAATAATTTGCTATAATCACCCATCTTAGTGATACACTGCAGAAGGCAAAATAGCTCCAAGAACAGACAATTGGTGCCTATTTTCAGACAATTTTCGTTTATGTGATTTTTTTTTTTTTTTTTTTTCTCTTTCAAATGCCCATAAGTAACTACTTGACTTTTTCAAGGTCTCTTCGATGTGACTCTGCCTTAGGAAGATGAATCACTGCTCTGACCTTCATTTCTCTCTCCTCATTTTGATGAGGCAACTTTCTATTTTGTAAAACAGAAAGCTGTTTTCACTTGCAAAATAATTTTATTGTGCCAGTCAAATTGCACAAGTCATACCAGAATGAATCTCTTTGATTGACCATGAAGGCTAAGGGGACATTTAAAGAATCTAGCTTTGTTTGCATGTGTATTGGGCTTTTCTTGTTTGTTTTTGAGAGCCAATTCAAAATATTTTCAACACAAATACTTTTTTTTTTTATATATATAACTGGTTTGGTAAATTTGGTGTATATAGCTCTTAGTAGTGAGGTAAGTCAAGTGTAAAAGTCTTGAATCTGCACAATAGCTTTCTTTGATATGAAGGAGATGTTTTTAACAAACATGTAAGAGTTTATTTAAGATTAGGGGAAAATACAGTTAATGTTTCTAAAAAAAATAAATAATTTGTTTGATAGAACCTACTAGAAAATATACATATTCCACACACTGGATTCTGAAAAATTGTTAATTTTGTATGCATTATTGCACTGAAGTTCTAGCAGTAAAAGGAAAAAAAGTATTTATTAGAGTAAACTTGAGATTAATTTAGTGGATAGAAATGTATCTGTCCTTGTATTTTAACCAGTTACATTTCAGGAACAGTCTTACAAACATCTGTGCTTTATCTCATCTCTTTATCTCACATCTATATCATCTCTTTATCTCACATTCAAAGATTTTTCAAAAACTTTATTTAGGCCTCCATTGCTATTTCAAATTTTGTGGTAACGTAGAAGCTGAGTTGCTTTCTACTGATTCTTTGACTGACCATAATTATGGATTTACAACTGTCCCATAAAGAGTAATGCCTGAATTAACATTTTTTTTATGGTGATTACCTGCACCACTATGCTATGCTTGTTACAGTGCTAACAAATTTAATGCTATATGGCTTACCTGTGCCACTGCACATATGTAAATGAAATACATTTAATGATTTTTGCTCATCTTTCTTTAGAAAATCTGAGTTTTGCTGAATTGTTTGGGTAAACCTCAGGTAGTTTTGTGTTTGGGGAAAAGATGATAATGAGTAAGAGCATCTAAGTTGCAGGAACCAGTACTCATCTGGCCAGTGATGTGACTCCAAGCCATAATAATAATAATTGCAAGTCATTTCTCTCTGAGGATTTGTCTTATAAGACTTACTCCAGTTTTATGCAGTTTCCATGTAAAGCTATGTCAGTGGGCTTTTTTGTTGCTGTTGTTACAGGGGAAGCAAATACTGCTCTGACAGTATTTAGAAGATGAAAAGTCTAGAATGGTTTCAAGATAGATTGTAATGAGAAATTAATACCCTCAGTGGAAAAAGTTGCAGGAAATGTGTGGGTTGAGACAGGATTATTTATATGTGCACACACTGTTTTCTCTGGGTTGTCTCAGCCTGTTAGATCCTGGTGTACAGGTCCCAAGAAGGACATGTGTGACCTGGGTATAACTACATGTGTGACTGATGTATTATTTATTATTACACTGAAGACACAAGAGGGCTTTCTGTATACATGCCCTAATGCTGATGATACAAACACAGCACCAGTAGGTAAGATTGCCTTTGGGAAGTCTTAGCTGAAATTCATGGTGAACTTTCAGGGAATATTATCATGACTTTTATGATATTTGTGCTATTCATGAAGCACTTCTTGACTGTTACATACAGACTTCAAAATTAGAATCTCACAATTAATCTCACAGTAAAAAGCTGAAGAGAGAGAATTACAAGGTAGTGTTAAATCTGAGGAATTTTAAGTCATTTTCATGATCCTTTGAAGCCCGCTTCCTGGTACTTTGAATTGTCATTACTATAAATTATTGGTATGCAAGTTTGGTACTTCAGGAGTTTCCTGTTCTCCAGATTATTCAGCTTTCACAAGTGAGGAGCTACTTCTCTTTTCTCTTTCTCTCTCTCTCCTCTCTTCTTTCCTGTCTTGAAGATGAGTCATAAGTTCTTTAATTAGGGTATAATACTTGGGAAGAGAGACATAAGTAGAGAGAAAAACAGTTAAGTTGTATTCTATTAAATCATCATTACTAGTATTTTGATGTTTTGAGTTCAAAACATCTGCTGTTGAAAACAAACACCCTCATTTATTGCAAAGATCTCCAGTACTGTTCAATCTCTTCCATATATTATTTTCTTAACTTTCCTTGTAGGGAGCTATTCATAGTGCATTTTATTAGCTATATGTTAGGTAGCAAACACAAATGCGGATACCATTCTTTGCCATATATACAGTGTTCCCGTATTTCAAATTTATGAAACCTGTTTTAAACCTGCTTTTTCATTTTCATGCTTACAGCTTGCTCTGATTTATACTTCTGTTGAGACTTACGTAATAGGCACCTAATGTGAAGGAACTGTATTCCTCTGAATAGTGTAGCACATTTCAGAGAATTCCTCTCACACACTTGGTTTTAATTGTCAGCCCCATGTTCCTGGTAGAAACAGCACTGCCGTTGTTTGAGTGCCTTTCATAATTTTAAAAGTCAGGAGGGAAAACTCTGGAAGATTAAAAGAAATAGAAAAAATATTAGTTATTCTGTGCATATGCATTCTCCAAAAATGTTGAGGCACAAGATTTCATCAAAGAACAAAATCATAATGCTACTTAATGGAGGAGGAAATTACATTAGAGAAACACAAAGTCACTAAAATCCTAAATGCCACTTCAAATAATTTATCAGAGAAAGCTCTAAAATTAGGCTAATGGCATATCTTGGTAAAGTTTTCAGAATGATGTTATATCTTATAGAAAACTTCAGTGCCAAGAAGGATACTATGTCCTTTGTGCCCTTCCTGTGTTGATTGCTTTGCTTCTCATTGTGTATTTCACCTTTGGATTCTTTAACTTTTTAAAAAACAGCTGTATGGGAAATTTGTTTTAGATGCCTTTCCAGTTTAAATTCATTGCTTTCTTATTCTTTAATGATGGTGGTAATGTATTTATTTGCCTGTAGACCCTCTGGATCTCATAGTTTATGAATGTTTAAAACATTTAAATGGATGAATTTTATCTTGTTTCATTATTTTAATTAAATTATTTGAGCTCTCTTCTTCCCACTGACAATAATAAACACTGAGTGCATGTGAATTTTTCTCCTTGTTTTCTCAGTTCAAGTATACAAATCCAGATCCTACTGTATGCCACATCATTAAAAACTGGCTTAATGATCATTGCCTTTCAGACCAAAATCAGAGGACATTAAGAGAAAATGGAGCCTCTTCCTATTTCAAGCCCTTCCTTCTCCTTCAAGTCCTTCAGCTGATGCCACTCTGTGTGCTAGGGTTGCCATGTCCCAGAATGAGGTTGTGGCTCTGCTGATTTATCCAACAGTAACATCAATGTACCCAATTCTAGCCTCATACCAGGGAAAGCATCACGTTGTCTGTCCTGTTTATCTCTAAAATTCTTCAATTTATGCAGTATCCTAGCATGGTTTTCAGATGAGCTAAGACATGTATGGCTGTACTCAGTGTCCTGTACTCCCAAAGCTTTTAAACCTGTCAGCTAATTTCAGCCAAATTTGACAAAAGTCTTGATGACATTTGATCCCTATAAATTCCGCAAAAAAAAAAAATCAGCGGCTGCTCAGAGGTAAATACAAAGTTAGTGCTTTAGGAGGAGATGCAGGCAGTGCGCCGTGTGTGCAGGGACTGAAGCTGTGGCCATCAGCCAGCATGGCTGCTACCCTGCCTGCCTGTCTTCAACTTGTAGTGCTGTCTGTGGGAACGTTTGTTAACTGGAGTTCTTTGCAAATCGGGTGTTAACTTTACAGTCATAGAATGTGTTTCTTTGTGGGTGTTGAGGTCTGTATTTTAAGTGTGAGCGTATAGTGATTATCCTTTCTCCAGTGTTACCTAGATCAGGGAAGTGTTTCCAAATTCACCAGCCAATTCAATCACCTTTTTTTTTTTTTTTTTTTTCTCTGCTACTTGAAGGCGTGGGTACGCTATTAGGTACATGTACGTGGTGCTGTATGAACACTGAAATGCTCAGGCTGTGTCATAATGGGGCAATGAGAAAATCAACAGTGTCTGACCTTGGACAACATGGGATCCTTGCATTAGGATTTGAATTTTCCTATTAAGGCTTCTGACTTGAATTCATAGTTATCCTGTGCTGATTTCTTACCTCTTCCTAGATATACCCTCCCTTGAAAAACTTCAAGGACAAAATCTGTAGGAATAGGTCCTCTTTTTCTTTTGTCTAAATTACTTCAGATAACAGGATTTCCAAGGATTGAGGTTTGGTGAAATGAGCAGTCTTGGGAGCAACATTTGATACCTGGATATCTCATTAGATGATCCTACCTGCCTCTGGAGATTTGCTTCCAGTGTTTCATTTCTTCTGCAATTGATAAGCATCTTTGGTTGTCATTGATTTAAGGTAGAAGTGGGATTCCAAATTTTAACAACAACAACAAAGTATTTTAAATTGTACAAAAGTAAGGAAAGATTATTGAAAAATGATGAATATTCTTTTCCATGTCAGCTTTCATGGAAACTGCTTATCTGACATCTGTAGCTGTTTATTTTCCAATAGACAAAAATTTTCCAGTCAAAATATAAAAGTCTGCAACGTGGATGGATCCTTCCCACCATTGTTCTGTCAGAGTTAGGTTTGCATGAAAAAATCTTCACCCAGAGCTCTAAAACCTCCCACGGTGAGTTAGGCGTAGAACTCATGTGTAAGTACTAATTTGCTGCTTACCTTCAATCGCTCTCTCTCTCTCTTTATTTTTTAATTAAAACATATTTTTCACTATCTCTGCTGTGAAACTAACCCCAGTAAAATCTGGAGGGATGGAGAGGAACTGTAGAAAATGGTAGAAAATGTTAGGTAATATTGAAGAGAGTAAAGCACTATAAAAGGTAGATAGTGTTGAAGAGAGTAAGACTCTTCAGTTTGTCTTGAATTACTTAGCCATCCAGCAGTAGGTGCATTCTGTTTGGACATAAGAAACACAGTTTGTACTTCATTAAATAATGACTTGATGTCAGTCCTGGTGACACTTCAGTGGAAAGGGAGGTAACTTAGTTTAAGTAGAAGATAGGAGGCAAAAAAAAAATAAATAAATAAATGGAGAGATGGTAATTACTGAAAACCAGTCTCTTTCTGCAAGAATGTTAGAAATAAGTTACCCTGAGTATGCAAAATAAGTTTTAAAAAGTGGTGCATTTGCCAAGTTATCTAATGCATTGCGATGTTCTTGCTCTTGCTACTGACCCATAGCAAATTAGTCAGGTTGTATAGGAATTTATACATCTAATCTTGCTGCCTGACCTGTGATGAATTTTTGAAATCTCTGCATGAATTTTCCATCTAGTAACTTTTGTGAAAAAAATCAATGAATCCTTTTGTTCGGCGTATGTATCTGACAAGTTATCATTTCTGGTGTTCCAAGCAGCAGTGCAGGATGCTAATCTTACACCCATTTTCTATCAAAAGCAGCTTAAAAATAACTAAAAATGATTCCCCCAGTTCTGGTTCAAATCACACATTTTCTGGGTGAGAAGGAGAACGTTTCACAAAGGCAGAAACTCCAGCTTCCAGTGAGATTGAATTGTAGAGCTACTTCTGGCCTTTCAGAAAAGGTGTTCCAAAAAGAAGGATGAGTTAATGGGGAATGTTCTTGCAGTTTCCTCCTGTGTAATTGAAATTCAGGCTCTATAAAGTCAGTAGGAATGCAAACTATTTGCAGAGCTGTAATATAACCTAACTGTATTGCCATACTTAAAAGTTGGATTTAATCATATGCTTTTTTACTTTAATTCTAGCTGAGTCTGTTGAAGGACCTTGACTTTTTCTAGTTTGAGGAAAGACAACTGAAAATAGTTTTGAAGGGAAAACTGAAATTCTGTTAGAGTGATTGTAACTGAGTTTAAAGTTTAGTGTTTGTTTTCAGTTCCTTTTGGCAATCCTCTTAGTTGTAAATCAGTGTAGCGTGTCTGCCGTGAGCCTGATGTAGTAAGGAAATCATCTCTGCTATCGGGATAATTCATTACTACCTTGTGAAGTTGCATTCAAAACAAAACAAAAAAAGCCACCAGTCTCTTTTTTCCACGATGTAATTCTAAAACAAGTGTCTGTAATTGGAGGAAGTGGAGACCAACATTTGCTCACATACTGATAGGACCACATCAGCATAACATGGATATTTAGATAGCTTTGAGTTTTACAATATATTGGAAAAAAAGTATCAGGTGAGATCTCAGAGGGCTACTCTTAATAATGTTTTTATTTTCATTGCGGTCTGGTACAGGAACTGTGTGTAAATAATTAAATTCTGATGATGGCAATTTCCTCCCTCTGTAAAACAGATGCAGCACTGCTCAGGTCTGGTGGCAGTGATGTTTAGAAGGATCGTACTTTGTGCTGGGACCTTTGCTGTTGGCTATGTGGGAAGAAATTGGTGACTTTCTTGAAATCCATTAGCTTCTTGGCTGTTGATTCTGGATATGTAGGGAGTGCTTGATACGGAGAACTTACAGAGCCTGTCAAAGCAGGCTGGGCAATGACGTAATCCTGTGATAGCACAGCACTGTGTTCTGCAGAAGTCTTTGTCCTGAGACATTTTCTGGTCTCATCAATAGTGATATTCTGATTTGGATATTTAAGTTTATGAAATGTGCACTCCCCTGCCCCTCCTGCTAGAGGTTATGTTCTGAAGTTGCTTTCTGGGAAAGTTTGATTCCAGTCGGGGATTTGAATTTGATGAACAGAAAATAAGTGGCCTCCATCCCGAGTGTTAGGTGGCATTGAAATCCAAGGGGTTGTTTATGTAATGAACATCTCAAGTTAAATATGTTCTTTCCTGTTTTTAATGCACTTCAGTTTGATTGGGATCAGTACCAGAAACGGTGTGCGATGCCATGCATAATGTGAATATCTATTTGCCATGATTGTGTTGGACTTCTCTACTGAAATCAGCCCTCCTGGATATTCCCTCTAGTTTGGATACTAGCTTACTATGTACACTTAACTGCTAATCTCCTGATCTATTCATTTTTCTGACTGTAAAATGAGGGGTTCAATATAATCACCTCTGTGGAAGAGGGTTTTCCAAGTTATTATAGGCTTTTCATATACACTGAATGTTTTTGTGCCTACTTAAATACCCAGACATTGAATGATTTATTTTTTTCTTATTATTTTCTCAAATTAAAAATCCTCACTTTAAAATATCCTGGGTGCTCTCCGGCACAAAATGTAAGCTATATGAAGAAGCAGCACAGAAAAAGACTCCATAAAAAGAGCATAATAGCTCTGCGATATGCAGCAACACATCTCTTCTTAATGGCAGCAGCCTATGGTTTGTGAAGTGTCCGGAGTTTCGCTAGCTTCTTTCTTTGTGGTCTTAGTCTTTCAGATACTGTGATAACACTTAAAGGATTTGTTGAAGCATGTCAGAGCCTCATCTCTTTTTAATGCCTTCCTGAAATTCCTTGGCTCAAATTAGAACAGAATTTGGGAGAATATAGAGGCTCAGGAAGAAGTCTATTAGCTCATTTAACCCTCTTGTTTTTACCTGTTTTAAAGGCAGATTTTTATTTATTTATTTATTTTTAAAATTTTCAATTATGAGTGTTTGTGTCCCTTTGTCTTTTGTCCTCCAATAATGCAAATCCAAAGCAGAGAAACCTGAAAAAACAGAGAGCTGTTTGTCACTTTTGGGACTGGATGTCCACATGAGTTTCAAAGCATTTAATACACTGCTTGTAAATATTAAGACAGAAGATTGCTTTGATGCAGAGTATTTAGGTATTCAGAGTGCTGGAGCTGTAGCTCTGCTGGTGACAAATGATGGGAACAGAGTTTGATAAAAATATCAAAGAACTAATTTATGGATTTCTGTTAAATTTTGATGAAGCAGAGAGAGGTGCACACTTCGTAGGAATAATACAATCAAGTCTTCATTAATTCATAAATAGTAATTTGAGTCTCAGCCCTTGAGGACATAGTGATAGCATTCCTTGAACAACAGCTGTAGTTAAAAGTATTTTTTTGTGTACTTGTTGAGATCTGATGATTTATATTACTTCAGAATTTTTCCTTTTGTTATAAGAAGCAGAAAATCCAGAATATAGTCAGAAACCTATATGGGGCTTTGGGCAACCTGGTCTAGTGGGTGGCATCCCTGCCAATGGCAGGGGGGTTGGAACGAGATGATCTCTAAGATCCCTTCCAACCCAAACCATTTTATGATTCTACAAGCTTATGTCCTGGTTTCAGCTAGGACAGAATTAATTTTCTCCATCATATCTGGTATGGTGCTGTGTTTTGGATTCACAATGAGAATAATGGTGGTAACACAGTGATGTTTGATGTTTCAGTTGCAGAGCAGTGCTCACACTGAGGCAAGGACTATTCAGCTTCTCGTGCTGCCCTGCCAGTGAAGGAGGCTAGGGGTGCACTGGGTTAAACCACAACAGCTTAGAACTTGAACGTTGTAGGAACTGGAGCCCATTTTTCGACCTACTGAAGATGTAATAAATAATTTCTCTTTAGGTCAAAATAAACTTTCACAGAACTTTCTCATGCCCCATCAGATACAGTGCATGTCCACTAAAGGGCTGCTTTGTAGTTGTATAACATTGCATAGCCTTTAGAGTTGATTTGCCAGTATAGAGAAATGGAAAATTATGCCAGGAAAGTCCCAAAGCCTCTTTTATGGCATCTGTGCCCTTACCTGGAGGGGCTTCACTGTTGCCTGCTTGCAGCTGCTGCAACAGGAGCTGGGTATGGAGCAGGACTGAGCAGTGCCAGCCTATTCTGCTTCCTGGGAGCCTATGAAGAATCAAGTCAAGAGAAGTATAGAAGTGGATTGGAAATATATAGTCATTTTTCATCCAAAATGCTGTCTTAATATCCTTGTTAAACACTTTTAATTACCCAGTGCAGCTTTATGAGCAGTCACACAGCAGTGGAGGAGACAAACTAGGTCAGGAGTTTTAAGGCAGCTGCTTGCTCCATTAATGTTTACTTTGGTCTCTTTCTTGTGCAGAACTGAAACTACTTACGTGGCGATGGTTGCCAGGTTTTCTCATGGAAATTCTCTTTATTTCATGTGGCTGATACTGGCATTTGTAGAAGAGGATTTACTATCAATCCTTGATGTCTCGGTGAAATTCCAAGTGGCTATGGTGTGATAAATATGAAACTTGGGTGTCCATAGCTGTTGCCCTGTGTAAAACTAAATAAATATCCCTGAATCTTTCAGTATACTGTGGAGTTGTGGAGTATGCAGAGATGGCTGCAAATGCGCAGAGATTGCACCTAAGTCAGTTAAAGATGGAAAAATTTTTACCTAGCTGCATTGATTGGATGCATTCACCTAAATCATGGAAAAAAATAAAAGCCAGCCACAGTTAGCATGTTATGCTTAATTGCAGCAAGTAGTCATTTAATTTTTATTTTAGAATATCCAATGTTGTTCAGTGTAGAAAAATTATTTGTCTATTTGTCTACTGTAAGATCAGTCAAGTGAGACGAGAACACCAGTGTAACTAAATAAAGTGATACTGGAGACCATCAAGACAAATATGAGGTTTTATGTTGGATATCTTTTACTTTCTCTGTCTCTCTAAATTTAGAATTAATTTATAAAAGGATAACTTTTTTTTTTTTTTTCCATTAATTAGGTTGCAGACTAGAGCTGTGTTGTGAAATTTGCAGAGCAATTGAAATTAATGAGTTTTCTCACAAGTGCAGCTGTGTCCTCCAAATAGACCACATCAGTATAGTCTAGCCACAAGCAGGCACTGTAATCAGCCAAAGGAATTACTGGATTTGTAGAAAATAGGTATTGGCAGGTGCTTACATATAAAATATGGAATTTATGTGTGTATATAATGTGTGTGTGTGTATGCACTAGCATTGACATATACACTGAAATGAGTATTTTATGTATTAACAATATATACATTTAAGTATTTGCCAATACATGTGAAACAATGAATCAGAGAAATCAAAGAAGTGGATGGTTCTCAGTGATTCAGAGAAAATTATAATTTGCTCATTCAGTAGCTGCACTGAAGAAATAAAGCAATTTTATAGGTCAATAATAGCATTATGTAGACACTGATTTTGCCTTCTGGCCTCATTGCTATTGCCACCTTGTTAGAAATACAGAGCTTCGAGTTTGAACAGAAATCGTTTCATCTCAATGTTTCAGAAGATTCCACAAACTGACTAACTTTTGCAGCCACTTTTAATACCAGTACTTTTTTTTTTTTTTTTTTTTTTTTTTTTTTTCCAGTAACAGACTCTACCTTTTCAAGGAAAAATCACATGTCACATGAGATACAATCTCATATAGTATATGTTATTTCTACACAAAGTGATGGAAAGGACAGGAATCTATCCCTAAATGTTTTAAGCATTTTAATAACCGCATGGAATCATTCTAATTCTGCTATTACCTTATAACATTCATTGGAAAACAAGTAATTTAAAAAATCAAATTTAACATAGAACATATAACAGGAAATTTCTTTTGAAAACTCACTTATACAAAGCCAGTATAATTCTAGAACATGCAATTGAAAGGGAAGATCAGAGGTTTAATTATAGCAGTCTATGGTAGTAGCTAGCTCACTTTAGAATATATCACTATATTACAAAAATATCTTGTAGCAGTTGAAAAATGGAAAGAGTGGTAGTTATATTGATCCCAGATTGTAAAAAAGGAGAATGGTGATGTGTATTAGGAGGCTGCAAAATATAGCTGGCTTAGGAGAACTCAGTTAATTTATGACATTTTAAATGCTACAGGTAATGCCTTTTCAAGTTAGTGTTTCCAGTCTAATGCAGATAATAGGATAATGAGGCATTTATGTAGATTATATTTTAAAAGTTACAAATGGACTAGTTTCTAGCCAGCAAGCTTGCACACACAAACGGTGGGGTCATTCAGGAAATCATTAGAGGTGTTCATAGTGCAGAACAGAAGGAATTGAGCTTTCCTGAGTGTAATGGCTTCTACTTGTGTCCTAGAGGCCTCTTACGTCCTTTTAAAAAATAGCTCTCCTTTCTATAGAGTAGTTACTCCGTGTTTTTAAAATGTATTCTTCATTTCCTCTATCACATGGACCAGAATTTCACACGTTTTCAAATCCTTTGAAGTCTTGTAGCTCCTCAAAAGCCGCACTTATTAGACATACTCATTCAGCTGCGGAACAGCAGGGTTGTTTGCCAGGTATAATTTTCCCCATCAGCTGGTACCTCAAGTGGTGTAGCCTGGAGTGAGGTCCTTCATGTGCAGGAGCCCCACCTCGTTACGCCAAGTTGGAGTCCCTCTGACTTGTTTACTTAGCTCTGCAAACACGTGATGCAGTTTTAATTTCCTTTCAAATAGTTATTGCATGTCAGGAAACTGAATTTCTTTCAGATAAATGAAGAGGTAAGAGCTAGAAAAGTTTGCAGGTTTATCCTCTTTATTAGCTGCTGGAGTTTGGTGACACAGTGGTTGAGGTCTTCTGCCATGAATTCAGAGAGATAAGCCCGTGGTTTGTCCCATGTTGTGTGCACTTGGAGGAAAAAAAAAATATGTCATTGATGTATTCATGACTTCAGTCTTAAATTTACTAATCATTTAGTAAATCTTTTAAAAAATATTAACAGGAATGTGTTTTTACTGTGTGGACCTAACTGCAAAGTTTTTTTTTTTTTTTATTTTTTTTTTTTTAGCTGTAGAAGTTTATTACCTGTCATGATATAAACTTTGAACTTTGTTCCTTAGAGTCTGCTTTCTATGACAAGCGTGTTTGCTTGTGCTTTGTTTATCATTCTGTAAATTTTATAATATTCAACCTCAAACTAACTTTTCCATAATTTTTAGTGGAACTGCAATAAATTTAGCATTAGTTACCAGGCAATTGCTTTTAATTTTCTGAATACTTACTGTAGTCCAATTTATCCTAAAAAAAAAAAAAAAAAAAAAAAAAAAAAGTAAATCAGTGATGAAGACTCTAGGAGTCTTGAACTATTATCCAGACCAGATTATTTTAAAATATTTAACCTATTTGATATTTTAAAACATTTGCACTATTTGTGCAGTGTGCTACTTCTTAGCAAAGAAGGAATATATTTGAATTTGATGATGATTGTTGGAATATGAACCTCTTGCTGTCATTTCTACTTTTTCTCTGTGGCTGGTAAAACATTTCCCTGCTCTGTGAATCCAGTACTTCCTCAGGAAAAGACAACTTGTTCACCTATGGACACCTATGGAACCACTTGTCCACCTTGTCCGACTATGTCCACCATATGTCTATGTGGCTCTTCATTAGCGTTCCAGTTGTCTCTGCCATAAGATTTAGTGTTTCAGTATGATTCTCTTTCCTGTTTGTTAGATGAAAGAACTGCAGATAAAGCTTACTAGAAGATGAGCAGCCTAAGGCTCAGTGAAAATACTTAAAGCATGCACTTAAAAAAACAAAACTGGAAATATATATATATATATATATATTCTAGTTAATCTATATTGACACCAGAGACAGTTTCATTATATAGAGGAATTATTCATTCCTTGCAATATAAGGCAAGCAGTAGAAATTTAATGCAGAACTTCTCTTGTGTTTTCTTTTTGAATAACAAATATTAAGATATTTAAGGCGATGCATCATTTTTCCTTTTCTCCTCTCTATGATGGCTTTATTTCAAGTGTAGATTTTTAGGTTTTAATCCTTTCAGCTGATGGTGTGCTGACATTAATGTTCAGAGTATCGTTAAGGACATATCATTATAATAATGTATTGAGTGTAATATATTACCAATTTAATGTTCTTATCATATATCAATGAATTAATCATTATTCTGAACTGTTTGATGTATCAACAAAATGCATCATTACTTTGAACCATCTAAATTTTTTGCGCTGTAATACATCATTGGTATGGTATAACCTTAATGATAAACTAACATACTACCAGGCTTCATTATGTTAAATTATCTAAAACAAGATTCTTTATCTTGATAAATATATCATGTAAACAATCTCATTAGCTGGGAACTGAGAGATAGAAAAGACTGGTGAATTACCATATGTCTGCATGTAACAGGAGAGTAAACAGCACAATTTGATGTGCTTTGGAAACAAAGTAAGTCTTAACATGGCTGTGGAAAGAATTAGATAAACCAGCACTTCAAACACGAAACCTGTCACTATATAATTACCTGTTGAGTTTAGCATTATCATTATGGCCTGTCAAATAAAAAGTGATAACTGAAAAGAGTAACTGAAAATGAGTATCTGAAAAAGTATTTCCCTATATAGTACTTGATCATTAAGAAGGGTCAAGCCTCTGAGGTACAGACTCCTGTATTTTCTAGAAAACAGGTGACATTTCTAGTCAGAGAGAAAAGAGAAATTCAGTCATTTACATTAAATCAGAAATATGTTTTTACTTTCCTCCCAGATAATCTGCAATAGCTGAAATAATCCAACTTCCATTTAAACGTTATCTGATTGGTACAGCATATAAACCATACCCACATGTCCATAAATTTGCTGCATTTTAAACTGGCACCATGAATTCTAACACTACTAGCATCAAAAACGTAACTCCATCTGACTAAAATCATCCACTAAATGAAGAAAATCTCAGGTAGTTCCTTAAAATGTAGCAAATTGAAATAGTTGTTGACAGCAGACTATTGAGAGAGGGACAATTGACTAGTTTAAGTCAGGTATATAAATAACAATGCTTATCTAAAAGTATAAAACAAACATTTTCTCATTAAAACACAGTTTAGTAAAAAAGAAATCTCTTTTTTATACAAAATTCTGACATTTTTATTTCTCATATCAGTTTTTGAGACAAATCAAAAGTCAGATGATTACAATCAGAACAGAATGCAGACAGTCACTTGCAAAATCTATCCTGAAGAATTAAAATTTTGAATGAAAAAAGTCCAAATGAAACATTTCCTTTTTAATGATTTATGGAGTAAGGAACCACTTTTAAATTAGCCCTAAACTATAATAACTTAACCACGGCATTCTATTTACATGGACCTGTTGAAATATAGCAAGATTACAATTCATTCAGATTGCTAAAAATATATATTCTTCCCCCAAATGGGAAACGCTCTCTTTTGCTGTTTAATTGTTTTCAGATAAATGTTTATTAGATTATGTGAAACAGCCATGTGATCTCAGAGTTTTAAATACTGTTTATATCAGTGGAACTTATCTACAAGAAAATGGATCTGTTTGCAAAGAGCAAAAATCACTCTGAAGATGAACACATGCTTGTTTGTAAACATGGGCTGATACTTCAAAATGCTGATTAACATAGGTAAAGTTAAAACAATGTAAACGATCATTTCGAAGGGCAATAGCCACTTGCACTATGCACCATGTGAACACGTGAAAAAAATCTGTCTTTTTAGCAAGCAGGGTTTCCTGAGTTTTATGTTAAAAATTTATGTTAAAAATTTCATGTGGTGGTATGCTGTATGAATGAACGATACTGGGAATCCTTTCTCATTTTATTTATTTTTTTAATGTGGGTTGGAGAGCCATTTCTTGATTTCTTATGTGAGAATATCTCAAATACCTGTTTGTGTTGTTTAGAGATTTAAAAATTGACATACGTCCTCCAGAAAAGGTTAGATGGCAAGTTAGCATCCAACAAAGTGCATCGTTTTGATTGTGTCTTTATTTATTTCCTGAATTTAAATTTGAATATTAATAGGATTTGCAGAAAGTAGTTAACTAAAAATGAAATCTAATTTAAAAATTCATGGGCTAAATAAGCAAAAGGATTTGTAAAATATAGTTAAATATTCAAACCTAATTAAAAATATCATACTAAATTAAAAGTGAGAAAAATGTTTTCATGATAATGATACTACTGCAGATAAATTAATTTTTCCATTAATACTATTTGTTTAATGCTCACCATAAAGTTAATGAAATGCTGGGAGATAATTTAGGATACATAGTTTTGCAAATTTTTCTTTTTAGCTTAATCCCGTGTGTACTTTCAAGTTCCACACTGATTACTTTTCAGTAGTCTGTGAAGCTTATATCCAGTAAAAAGCTCCACAAAAGATGATTTGTAACAGCTATGTAAATATATTTGAAATTTAGTTCTCTCTTAAAACTTGATATAAATGTCAACAACTACTCTTGATATTTATTTACAAATATTTCTACATCTATAAGCAAATAAAAGAAGTTGCCAGATTCAGAACTGATGAGCAAAGTGTGTGTATGTGTATATATATTATGTATAACATTTATATATAATATGTATTAAATTTATATATATATTTGCCTTGTCCTGATGTTTTTCTTACCTCCCAATCTGCTGCAAATGAGACCAGAAAGGTAAGAAGTTGTTGGAAAGGATGACACTTGATTGACATCTGGTTCCATAGACACCTGAGCAATTAAACATCTTGACAAATCTCTCGCTTTTCTATTTCTGCTATTACTATTTATTTACAGTAGGGCTCAGAAACTTCAGGCAAAGATGAATATTATTTTTTTTAGATTGGCACGGGCAGGATTTGTACTAACGAGGACCTATGCCTGGTGCCACGTCTGTCTCTCATCACCTTCTATATGAAAAATGAGGTCAGTGGTTCAAACTTGAACAGCTGACTCCAGGATGTCAATTTGTCCAGTCAAAATAATACACTTTTTTTTTTTTTTCCCCTGTGAGGAAGCAGGCTGTCTTAAACACACACATTCAACAAACAAATAAAACAACAACAAAAAAAAACACCATTAAAACAAGCAAACAAACAAACAAAAAAAAACAGTACAGAGGCCACTAATGCTTTAGCTATCTCACATCAAACTAGGGTTGTTAGGCAACAGTTTAATTACAAATTTGTAAGGTATTTGAACTACCAAGGAAATAAGCATTAGGAACTGTAGACATATTCTGTGTGAAGTGTGCCAGCTGTTGATTAGGTCGTTAACATTAAGCTAAAAAAGGGAGCCAGAGAATTATGACACTATTTTAACCCTATTACTTTTTGATACTTGTATACATTTTCCACAAAATAAAAACTCTTGCCACTCCTGAAAAAGATCCAGAATGCTTTTTTAAAAACTTTGCAAATCCAATAAAAATAACTCTGAACATTAACAGTCTAAAATCTATATATATATGCATATATAGAAATAATAAAAAAAGAACTGAATAAGAAGTTATAGTGCTTGGTGTCCTGTAGCATCATCTCTCTCTGTTTGCTTTGGCAGTATCTAGAGAATGAAATGTAAAAGGTATTGAATGTGAGAAGAATGAAATGTGGAAAGTGAGTGAAGAGCCAGTAGGGCTTTGTGTATGTGATGTATGTCTGTATACACCTAGAAAAAGAGGCAACATGTACTCTGGACAGGAGCAGTTGTACTCAGTTAAATGGAGTCATTGGATTTATTTATTTATTTATTTATTTATTTTTCTGATGCCATTTTTCCCCTTTACTTAATTTCTTTCTCTTCTCTGTGAAATCTCATCAAGAAACTAATTGACAGAGTAAAAGAGCATTGGCTTAGAGTACCTTTCGTACAGCTTTTTTAATCAATATTCAGTCGTGTATTTGGATTCATATAAGACCTTCAATTAACTTCCACATTAACACTGGTGAAACAAATTTAGATCCTTAACTTATCAGGAATGCTGTATGCAAGGAATTTGAATAGCTGAGCAGAATTTGTCATCACCTTTCTTCACTGTGCCCATATAATGCCAGTCACCAAACAGAAAAGGTAACAAGTGGACTGAGAATGTTGCTTTTCAGAGATTTTCCGTTCTTTAAGCATAAATGCTCTCTGCATGTCTCACGGGATAAAACAGGTTTTCTGAAGGGAGAAGTTGTTGCTGTTCCTGTTGACTTCATTTAGGTATTCTCTACCTAAAGAAACCCATCTCATATGGTTTTGCAATGGTTTGTAACATTTGATTTTTTTTTCTATATTAGACATCATCATACTTTACCAGTAAAGTATGTTATCAGTAAACTTCAGTTCTAAAACAGTGCTTAACTTTGCCCACTGGAGTGGTGTTATCAAAGTCAATGCAACAGCTCATACAGGAAACCTCGACCTGTGCTGTGCCATTTGCTCTCTTGGGAATAAAAGCTGCTATCTAGGCATGCCCATAAAACGGCGAATGCATCTAATCTTGTTTTTTTACAACAGTTATCTGACAAGATGAGATTAGATGCATTGATCACTACTCAACATTTAGACATCTATTTTAAATTTGTTTGCATCTCAGAAAATCTACTAGAAAAAGTGAATTATTTTTGTGCTTTCCTGTTTTTTAATTGTTTTAAGACATGATTATTTGTCGTATGGTTGTTTCTAGGGTCTGCTCAGAATCAGGAACCTACTATATTATAGATAGTAAAAATGCACAGTCCTTACCATGAAGGACCAGGATCATTTTAAAATCCACTTTAGTCATTTGATGTCAAATTCTGCTTTCAGTGTTTGCGAGGTAATCTAAACCTCGTGAATGGAAAGTATTTCACTGTGCTGAATATTAGCTGATGTTTTTAATTATTCAGAGGTCCTTACAGTATTTTAACCTTCAGTACATTAACTTGTCCAAATTATTTTGTGTACTGTCCAAAATGATATAATAGTTCTTTACCTAGTCAGAAAGATAACGAGTGAGTTTCATATCTAATTATTTTGTTACCTGCTCAAAATTTTTAATGACCAGATGACATATTATTTTTATGCAGTTTGGCTGGATACATATTGGGGTTGCTGTGATTGTAGCAATGAGAGGTTGCCTGGTGTTTTGGAGGTGTATGGAGGGCCTTCATGCAGTACTCATTGGTGACCCTGTTGGTTTTGAAACTAATTTAGCTTTGAAGTGTGTGGTCAAGTGAAGCATGTTAGACATGGACTTGGCACCTGAGGTTGGAGCAAATTTTTTTTCATTTGACCTACTGAAACAGTTACGTGATACAATAACCATACACTCATACAGTGGGAACCAATGAATATGCATGAAGTTTATAAATTTATGAGAAAACTGCATGGCATTCCAGAACATCTCTGGGTGGAACAGTTTGTGTGAGATTAATTTATTGACTTTAGACTTTTTAGAACTAAGCAAATAAGAACTTGATACATTTTTTGCACCACTTTGCTGGTGGTTCACTGTAAGGTTGTATTACATACATTACAATGAACCCATGTCATCGCTGTCACACGTGAGCTTGAACATTTTATGCAGTTACCAGACACAAAAAGGACAATGCGATTAAAGTAGTGCATTCCCAACACTGAAATGCATAACGTACTAGAGACCGATTAAAGATGTGAGCACACAGATCACTAGGAATTGCCCAAGAATAAAAGTTCACTTGAAAATAAGGTAATTAAGTTAATCTTCTGATAGTGAAACTTTGCAGTAAGTGCAAGTATCAAATATGGAAGTAAGGAACTTAAGAGGTAATTAAAATTAATTCAGGCGTTAAATTAAGCTTCTAGCTATATGAAGAGGTAGTAATTACAGACATGAGAATTAGAACCATATTGTAATCAGAGTAACTACAGTGTAATTAATGTAACGACACCACAAAATATCTACAAAAATAAAATGTCAGGTGTTGATTTCACAGAAAACATTACTGTTTTAACCGGAGATCCAGTCAGTCAAAACTTTGAACAGACATCAGTACTCAAAATACAAAGCTGTCTGCACTTAGGATATGTGCCATTTTCCAGGTGCTGAACCCAAACGGCTCTTGAGCTTATAGAAAGTATAGCAATTTGGCCTCCTCACCTAACTTTAGTGTCCAGAGATATACTTGTAGGGTGCACGAGCTTTGCAGACTACCTGGTACATCACGAGTTACAGGCAGGCAGAGCCTCTGCAGTTGCTTTCTGCAATTAAACTTGTCAACATCTCTCTCAGGAAAGTACTACTGGCTCATTAGGGCTAATTGCTGGTAAACACCTGATTCCCTTTGAGGAGAGGAGAGGAGCCAGGCTGTGGGGGTGGGGTGGGGGTCTGCGATGGGTGAAGTAAGGATTGCCTGCCAGGCAGGTGGATGCACCTTTAATCGTTCGTACAATTGACTTACAGCTACAAGAAACTTGACCTTTTCTTTGATTAGAAACTGAGCTGATGAAATTCCTCTTCTTCCTTCTCTGCAATCAGTTGCCACGTGAATCAGGCCATTACATATGTGTATCTACCTGTCTGCCTTAGGCATGTTGTTAACGCTGCTGTGATTAAAGTAATTTATTACAAATTATTGGGTCTGAAGAGGGACCTGATAGTAAAAAATAATATGTCAAAATAGGCATTCTAAAAGGTACAGCCAGTGTCTCGCTGTGTTTTTGGATGTTTTATATGGCAATCTTGATGTTTTTATCTCTGGCGTGAACAGTAGATTACCCATTACAGGTCTTACATTATAAGGCAACTTGTACATGATCTGTGAAGCAAGTGGAACTAAAAAAATCTGATTACAACTCAGTCTGAAGACAGAATGGACAATTTTCTATGCGGTAGAAGCAGATTAAATAGTATGAGGTTAGGTTTCTATGTAGTACTTTAAGCATAACCCATTTTGAGTTTGGGGAAAGGTTTCTTGCTTGTTATTTATCTCTCTCCCTTTTCTTCTGTGTCCTAATTTATTTAATGTATTTGCCTGGAAGATGTCCAAGTTCTGTTTTACTACTGAGTGTTAAATTTCAGCAATTTGGTTGCGAAAAGACTGGTACTTTTCCTACCATTTCCATTTCAGAGAGGTTTTCCTTTAGACTGGCCAAATTTTTGGCCCAACACAGCTGTTATGCAGCTAGACATACCGAAAACACTAGGATGTTGCAGGTGTACAGGACACTTCATAGCATAAATCATGCATCTGAAGGTTGATTTTTGGAACTCCAAGTGTTCGGAGATTTCTGTGGGAGCGTTCAGGCACACCTCTGTTCTGTGCCAAGGGTCAGAGGCACAGGGACTCTCAGAAACACCTCCATGTTTCTAGGACTTGACGTAACTGCTCATTATTGACTCTAGCTGAAAAGATGTGAATTGCTTTGTGTAATTACCCAATTGAGCAACTGGAATTGCCTGAAGGATAAACTGTATATCACATTCATGGCATTTATAACTTTTTCATCTGACTAATAAAAAACAGCAGATTGCTGTGTAAGTCTTATCAAAATAAGGACAAGACTGTATTTATCGATAGTCATGAATTAATACAGTGTAAACAAGATTCACAGGATAGTCTGAATTTTATGTTAAAACCTGTTTGATTACTGCATTGTGGTGCATCAATGAAAAATATTGTCTTTTCTGTAATTGTGGATAACCTGGATTAGGACAATGAGTGTAAGAGCAAGGAATAAGAAAACACCATTGATTTAAAGATGTGGTTAATTCAGTGAATTGTGACCCTCCAATATTTTCCAAAAGAAAATCAGAGCTAGTTTTTTACTTGGATTGTAAGTAACTTTTAGGAGTTGGACACCTGTCCAACAAAACTGAAAAGAAGCTATTAACTATGAACTTTTTTTTTTTTTTCCTGACAGGCTTTTTTTTCCCTAGTTCCTACAAAATTCTTAAAAATAAATAAATCTTTCATGTTATTTTTGGAGTATTTAGGATCCACTTCTCGTGAATGAAAATCAGAAATAATACAGGCTTAGAGATGCTCTTTTGCATGTTTAGATCACGAGGACTAATAATCTCTCCAGTTTTTGATCTGACAATGCATATGGACTCCTTTTTTGTCTAAACGTTTTAATTCCACCTCTTTTTCCAATTTCCAGCTGACCATTACAGTTTTTACTTCCAAGTGTCTTAATGTGGCTTGTAAAATTGTGGCCCAAATTTTGTGAGTGCAATGAAGTGCTGGCACTTGAAGCCAACATTAGATATGCAGGCATAAAGGGCAATGGAATTTACACCTGTGACTGAGTGCATTTGCGATATTATAGGTACTAAAGGGAAAAACTGGTTGGAAAATGTTGAAAATATGTTGCTAATTGCAGGTGTCACCATGGAAAAGGAATTGAGGTTTGTGGGTATTCTCTATGCTGTGCAGAGGTTTGGAAATGCCATTAATGTGCTTCATGCTTATGCTTTACTGTGTATATCTGGGCCATTGCAAGAGGATGGTTTGCTACCTGTACTATTCTTATATTTTTCAAGCAGTCTGTTGCAAAAAAATTGTAGAGATAATTCCACTGGCAGGTGTTCTGGAGTTTGCTAAGCAGACGGTTAAAGCTGTAGGAACAAAATATTCCTTAAACCAAATTCTGGGGAGTCAAAATGCCATCCAGAAGACTTCAACATGGTAAACAGAAGAAGGTATCATCATTTATTTCTAAATGAACAGAGGCAGCGGTGTAGTCTCTCTATTTTATTTTTCTATACCATCTTATTACAATAGTGAAGGAAAATTTAGTATATCTGTATGCTGCAATTTGGATGGATGGATACTAAATTTTTGGGAGTCCTGATTTCTGCATGGGAGCTAACACAGTTGGATACTTCTGGCTGTGTTTGTCTAAGTAACAGCTGCTCCCATTAGGAATTAGATTATTCCTGTGCATCCTTGGAAGCTCTGGTGTGTGTAAATTACAGAATCACAGAATCACAGAATTTCTAGGTTGGAAGAGACCTCAAGATCATCAAGTCCAACCTCTGACCTCAGAATTCTTTGAGTTCTGAATAACAGGAAATCAAGAGTTATATTTTCTTATTTTCTGAGACTTTAAGGTCCAAGATTCAGAATTTGCTCTAAAATTTTGATTGTGAAATGTCTAATACATATATATATATATATTTAAATTCTGGGATTTGCTGACACCATAAACCTAAGGTTTAGAAGTTCTTAACTAGAAACATTGCATTTTCACTTCCATCTTAGATTTAGCTGATGCAGAGAGCATGAAGCCATGGGAGCATGGGCTGCATCTAACTGATGGTGCCAGACTGGCTCTAATGTTAGAACCAAACCCAAATTTGCTAATCCTCTACTGTGAGTCCTTAACAGCATCTTCAGGGCTCCAGAGCAAACAAACGAGTACTTTAGAGCTTGTCTTTGAGCTTGTTTATCTGCAGTGTGGGCAACTCTCATATAATCCATCTCAGTCCTTTTGTTGTGAATGACATTGGGCAGATGACACCATCTTGTGGATCCACAAGGGTCCCCAAATCGCTTGCTATAAGGAATGAAGACATTTATGAGCAGTTTAAAGCTCTGAGTTGAGACTCCTCAAGTGGTTGATATAGATTCATGGAACCAAGTTTTATGATTGCTATGGGCTGGCAGCCACCCCAGGAAGAGTGCAATTCAGTCTGGATTACCTCCTTGTGTGTGATTCTTGCTTATCACCAGCTGGAACGTGGTGCAATAAGACAGCTGGGGGCACTCTTTGCCTGGCTCAAAAGTGAGTTGACTACCTTACCTTCATACAGTAATGAATAGTGATCTCATTCCTAAACATTATCCTGTGTACATTTGTTAGGTGAGCCCCACTGATATAAATAAGGTAGCAACTACTGATCACCCCCAGTCTATTTAATTTTAACACTGTACCATGTTTATTATAAGCTGTCTTCTTGATCAAGAGCTTTGGATGCAACGAGTGCAGTCAGGTTTCTTTTCTGCTTCCCATACGGCATGACCTGATCACCAGGACAGGTCAGCCAGAACAGAACTTCAAATTGGGTTGGATGTACCTTGAATTTAATTAGCTCCTGCTGTTTAGGCCACTTCGACCTACCTCACTTTCCAAGCTGAATGGTTTACTTGTCTACTTTCATCTCTTCAAGATGAGATGCTGGGTCCAAAGACCAGTGAATTGAAAGGACCTCAGGAATCTTTGTAGGCCATTACAATAATAATGGGGGGAGGGATGGCAGAAGCTACCTTTTGAGCTGCCACAGACTCCAGGTGAGAGCAAGCTCTCTAAAGTGGAGGGCAAGACTACTGGAGTGTGCCATTCCTTAACTTTGTTCCTGGAGCTGGCGATGAATAAGGCTGGCTCCTGCTGTCTGCTCCTTGCACAGCCAGGAGTTTCCAGTAGGGAGCAGGGAATGGGCCAGAATGAATGCCAGTTCTCCAGGTTAGTCAAGGCCCTCGTGATTCATCTTTGTTTTGTTCCTTACTAGAGTCATGGCTCAACAAACCTGTGTAACCGGTGGTGCTTTTAAAGTCTCTAACAGTAGCAGGCTGCCCTCCTGCCCCCAAATAAAAGGCCGTGTTGGATCCTTAGAAGTTCATATTCATACGTGTCTGGAGAACTACACTTGCAGTTCACTCTATCATCAACCTGTCATTTGTAATGCTATCAGCTGTGTTTGAAAGGTGACCAGGCCTGCCCTTGCAAGGTATTAGGGGCCATGCTGATGTGAATAGAAGAGAGAACAGAGCTGTAGGATGGGATGAGGAACAATGAGGTGGATGGCGAGGTGTGTAAGGTTGGGATGAAGAATGGAAAAGTGTTAATGGACAATTTGTGTACAAAGAAAGCAAAAGAAGGAAAAGCAATAGCAGAGAATATTGTAGGACAATACAATTGAAAAGCAGGGAAAGTGTTTGCAGAATGGCAACTTTATAGAAGAATAGTATGGATAGACTTAATGAGTAATGGAATAGGTAAACAATGCCAGAAAAAGTCTGATTCTAAGATTAAGGCTAAGAAATTAACACCCAAAAAGAGGAAAATTGCAGATAAGTTCATAAGAGCAAGAGAACTATATTTAATGGAGAGCTTGTTTTAATCCTCAGTTTGAATCTGTTATTTTAATTGTATAATTTAATCTGTTCATGCTACTTCCACTAATACTTTCAGTAGCAAAACTGGTGCCCCCTGTGGATGTTGCCCACATGGCGCCCATATGGATGTTGATTTTCTCTTGAGTAGTGACCAATTTTTGAGTGCCTCAACAATTCAGGTACACTGTAATTACTGGTTCTCGTATTGCTGCAGTGCACTGGAAGTGAAAGTCATGATGACGTAGAGCCCACAGCAGAAATGAGAGTTACGACAAGATCTCTGTTATCCAAGTTTTGCCCTACCACTGTGGCGCAGAGCTCTACTGGTTTCCACCCCAGTAGTTTCCACTCAGTAGTGTTTCCACCCAGTAGTGTTCAGTGCAGAGTTAAGGGATCTGTGCCATGCATACAACACAGAGTAGGTCAGCAGCACCCCAGCCATCTCTGCAGTGGACCTTGATAAACTATACGGGCACGCTGATGCACGTCTGTCCTCAGCCAGCTCCTCAGTCCATAAACCAGGAGTCCTACCACTGCGTTGGCTCAGAGTAACGTAAAAATGCTTAATGATTTAGAAGTTGCAGAATCACTTTTGAAATCCTTTTAATGTCAGTTATTTTACAGTGTAAATATCTCTGTTGGTGGTAGTGGTGGCAAATGGATCACAGTGAGAGGTGAAGAAAGCATTTCCGTTATATGGCACTTGTATCCAGGTGGTGTAATCTGGCATTTCTGGTTTTATGTACTATTTGAACTTGTAATTGTTGTAATTTGATTAAATATTTTTCATGTGGAAAATAAAGCAGTAGAAACCAATTACTATATGAGGTAAGGGAAGAGAATATATCTGCAAAATTGCTGGATGTTACTTACAGAGGGTCTCTTTATAAAGTCTAATTTGTTAGGTATCCAGCTTTAGTTATAGAAAATAGGTTCTCAAAGTACTAATAGAGAAATAGATAATTTGTGTACTTTGCATGCTTGTCTATCTAAGGAGGTGCCTCTGAAATAAGAGTACGTATTTCTGTTTAAAATGCTGTATAGTCAATTTGCAGATCTATAGATTTCTGATTTATGGTTCCATATGTTTACAAATATATGAATCGTTGAAGAAATGACACACTGCTATAGTTAGTATTAACAGCCTTTTACAGACAGAAAAAGATAAGTTTCTGGCTGATGTAGTATTTTGCTGACTCTGAAAAAAAGATTTTCATTTATTAAAATTTAAAAAAAAATGTGTAAAGGAAAAAAAAAAGCTGAAAAACTGAATATTTAGATTTTGAAATCTTGACTTGTTTTGTGGAACCAATAAATAAATACTATGCTTCATGTTTACCTCTTTCTGCCTTGGTAGGACTTGCTGGTGGTCAAAAATCCCTGTAATGCACCCTCCTGTTTTTTTTTTTTTTTTTTAATTATTATTATTTTTTATTTTGGTGCCCAGCAGCCAGTGTTGCTCTGCAGCATCTGCAGCTGAGGCTTCAGATTCCCATCCAGCCTCCATAAAATGGATCAGCCTGTTTCCCATCACAATGCTCCCAAAATTTTCCCTTTCCAAACCCATTTTTCAGCAGTCATGATCCCAAGCAGGAAGAGGTTCAGGATTGAGCAGGGCCTGAATGCTCTCACCTGCCCAGAGGGGTTAGTGACATGATCAACTGAGCCTACATAAAGCTGATAACACATTGTAAGGCACAGTGCTCCTTCCAATGAACAAATAGATGTCTATATTATGCCTTCAAAAATTAGTCAGTCTTCCATCTCCATGGATATTTTTATGTGTTTTACATGATTTTTTTTTTTTTTTTGTGCCACACATTTGTTTTGTGCCATATGTCTATTTCTTCCTCAGAATAAATGTTTCAAAAGTCACTTAAAAGTACAAAAAAAATTAGTGTCTGCAGCTGAGCTCTCAAGGGCAATGATCTAATAACAACTGTGGATGAAAGGGAAAAAGTCTTGATTATTCATTTCTAAACCATTATGACAGACAACAACAGCGGAGAAATGTTTTTAACCTATAAAACTTAATTAAATTTTATCATCCCCTGTAAAATATTCTGGCTGTGATCCAAGGAGGACTTGGGCAGGAATGGCTCCCTCCTCAGTCCCTGTCTTCTCAAGTGGCTTGTGTGACCCTGTGTTAAGCAGTTTGGCTCCCTAAGCAAACCATAAGAAGAGCTGGTAAGAGGAGGCTGTAGCAGAACATTCCTCTCAAGTGTTGTGCTGGTTTAAGTAACCCTGTTGATGCCGTTTGCTGCTGCCTCTCTCCCTATCACCTTTAATCTGCGTCAGCTCCTGACCAGCTCTGTGATGTGTCTGTCTACATGCAATGCTGGACGCGCACATCTCGGTGAGGTGCAGGGGGATCGAGCTCTGGAGGGGCAGAGCAGCTCTGCCTCTGACAGAAAGCATAAGCAGGGCTTTCTCTTTGCAGTACGTGGAGCTGGAGATAAAAGACAATGTGCTCTTCCTCACAAAAAGGACTTCCTAGGCCTTTCCTAGCCATGTTCATGCTACTCGCCTTGTAATTCTGTCTTTGAACAGCAATTTACCAGAATCCTTCACTTACCACTATGTAATGTGTATTTATGTCTTGTTCCTTTCACATGTTTTGCAGACACATCACAGATTGACGATGTCTGTTTGTAATGATTTCATACTAACAGAGATATGGGAAATAGGAAAAAATAAATGATACATTCTTCTAATGGAGTTCGATGCCACAGGCAGGTGTGGGGAGGGAACCAAAAGGGTGGGTGAGGATTATTTCAGAGTTAATGGAAGGAAATTTTGGCTCAGGATCTAACTATGATAACACTTTGTCATCTCGTTCTTCTGACACAACCCTCTAGAGTCACATTGGGCAATGAATGGAGGAAAAAGAATCATAGAAGCCCTTGGCAATCCTTCCTTGCATGAGGCAAACATCAGCTTACAGAAATAAAAGACAAGAATAGATACTCTGATGGAAATTAGAGCAGATGGGAGCTGACTAGTCCTAACAGTATTCTCCCAACATTATAAAACACTCAAATTGTTTTCCTGGTTGTTGTCTGATCATTGAAAAGCTTACATAGGCGTGGTTTCTCATGATTAGATGTAGTAAATTTAATTCGTTTATATTATTGAAGCTTTGAGTGGAAATCTGTTAAACATTCTTCTGTGATGCTCTGAGGAAAATGTTTGTATTTTGCTGTCTGATACATTGCTAATGCTATAATACACAGGCCTGAGCAGTGTCCGTTGTTGAAGAGAGAGATGCACAGTCTGGTCAGCGTGCACCTACCCTGCATTTTCTTGACTTTCTGGAATGTAAGTTTTGTAAAAATGTCTTCTGTACAGAATTCCATTTTTCACAAAATGCTATTTCCACGTTTTCCCCCCTTCTCTGTGAGATCCTCAGACAGTTCAGTGAAAATGCAAATAAAATAATGATGTAGCAGTTGTGTTGTCTGATCTTCAATGGTCGTAAATGGCTACTTTAATATGAATTCAGGTTAGTCTCACTCTAAATTCAGGGCCAAATGCTTTGTCAGCCACAATTTTTCATGTATTCTGTAGCTAGAGGATAAGTACTATTATCCTCAGTTCACATGCATGTCTTAAAAATAGGAACTGAATTTAATCTTGGAAAGTGAGTCAGAACCAAAACTAGAACACAATTTTTGTGCATTTAAGGCAAAGCCCTGAGATGCTTCTACAACAATTACTGCTGTTTCAAGCATACCACTGATATGATCCCTGCAATACAGAGATCTGGAGATCTGTATTTTTGTGCTAATTTAATATCTGAGTGAACACCAATGTTGTGTTAGAGAAGACAAAAGTTAAAGAAATTAATTAAAAATAGGGCAAAATTCTGCTATAACTGGAACTTCCTGTAAATCTTGAGGGCAAACGAAATCCTGCCACGTGTGTGCAATGCTTAGTGCTTGAAGGAAGTTAATCTTAAAATGATTTTGTGTCTGACTTAAAGCAGGCTCTGTGTGTTCCTTCATGGAACGTGTAGTGAGTAAAGCAAAACAAAACTGCCCACGAAAGGTGTTTTCATCCTATGGACAGGTCCAGAATTAGATACAAGTGCCTGGGTATCACAAACAATAACAAAATACTGGCCTGAGATTTCAAATATGCTGGCATGGAGAATTGATCATTGGGCCCAATATGCAGAGCGAAGATTTATTTATTTATTTATTATTTATTTGTTGCTTCTCTCTCCTAAACTGTTACTTGTTATCTTGGCTGTGTTCATCTGGAAACTCTCTCGCAAAATTGTTAGGAGCATTTTCCTTTTCTGTTTCTAGAGGTGCGGATTGTAACTCCAGAACAAACATAGAAGCAGTTGGATAGCAGTTGATACATTTTAGGATATACTTTATCTTCCAGCAAGTTTCATTTATCATTAGAAAGTCAGTTAAAGACTGAATAAGAGCATATTAAATCCTATTTCATAGCTCAGCTGCTGCATTGAAAAATTCGGAAAAGGTTTTAGTTGAAAAACCAGTTGTATTTTTTTTTAAGGTTTGCATTTGATTCTCACTAGGCTACAAATTTTTGTTGTTTACTTTAGAGACAGAGTAGCTAGAAATATTTTTTCTGTTCAAACAAAAGATCCTATTTAGTAGAAACTTGATGGGAATGCATAAAAACATGCAAACGATCTATGTCTATAGGCCGGCCATTGATATACTGAAGTTAAGTCTCTGAGTTAAGTAGTACTGCATAAGGCAGGGCAAGAGCACAGCAAATAAATGCAACAAGCAATGGAAGAACAGCTGTTGCAGAAGATGGATGCTTTGCTGTAATGATGCTGCTAAGATTATTAATTTATTTAATAGAATTCAGAAAGGATTCATCTGTTAGCTGTCACGATTTTATCACTGGGAGCCTGCGGGTTGCCATAGGCTATGGGCATGCTGTTTGCCTGTTAACAACATCCAAGGGGGGTCAACTGACAAATAGCTTTGTTTATTGCCGTTTGGTTTATAGTTCAGGATTTGTTTGGAACGTCCCAGCTAACATTTGGTCCCTCAGTTTCCTAAGATTGCTGACACCAGCTGTAACAGTAGTCTTTCTCTCCCAGCAAATCTTTCTTCCTTTGATGAGCTTGTTCTTGTAATTGGCCTTACTGCCCCCCGCCCCCCCCGATTTTATTGCTGTTTGTATTGCAAGGGTACCTGCAGAAAACATGACCTTGCTGTTTTAGCCACTGTCCACATGCATCACAAAAACATATGTTCTTCAAACATGTTAGAAGCTGTTTAATACACTACAGTAGGTGGGTGAAACCCATAGATGCAAGGAGCACAAGGTAGCGGTAGGATGTTAAAGATTAATGTAGTAAGCCATCTGCCCCTGGTCACTATCAAGGAGTTTAATAATAAGCTTATTTTCAAACATTGTGAGAAAAGAGATGAGTTTTTTTTCTTACATATTTAGTGACATTTATAGGATGGGATTTTTTTTTTTTTTTCTTCCCACTGCACCTTTGCTGTCTTTTTTTGTTTTGGTCTTGTGGTTCTTTCAATGCCACGTACTAAACAGCTTTTTCCACAGTAGTGACACCTGCCTTAAAATATGCTGGTATCATTTGGAGGCAGAGGGCTGAAGGTGACAGTGATTTATCCTGCCATGTGTACTGATGGCATCCATATAACCTCAGTTTCAAGCAGTTATTGATTGTAATCTAGGGCTGTAATTCAAGAGGTCTGATTGAATACAAGGGGTGATAATTATTATTATGAAGAAAAATTATTATTATTATTATGAAGAAAAAATACCAGCAAGTGACAACAGAGTCATGATTCCTGTATCCCCTGAAAACTGTGCGAATCAGCACCCTGTGATTTGATTTCTGAGAAGCTAATGGAACAAGAAGTGGTAATTTCTTGTTCTTTATTCTTTATTTCTCTCTTAATTTCCTGCTCATATAATATATATATATTTTTGAAGTATAGGAGCTTTGAATGTTTATCCTTCACCTCTCCTATCATAAATCTGTCATACCTTTAGAGAATCATTATACTTTAATTTCAAGTGTTTTGCTTGTAAATTTTCTGGGGAACGTAAATAGCATGGCGATGCAAGCCACATCACTAGGATCAGCTTTTCACTGAGTCTCAGGCAGATAACCCAGCTGAATTCTCTTTGTGCTTGTTGAAATAAGGTACAGTGATTCATAAAACTAAAAAGCCATGAGTTACAGGAGTTGCACATGTATATGAACTTAGCAAATAAGCAAGAGAATGAAACATACATTTAGTGAATTCCTGAAAGAAAAGCAAAGAAAGTGGGAGTGCTGGGAAGAAAGAAAGAAAGAAAAAAAGCAGCTTCATATTCATATTTATGGAAGGGAACATCTTAGGCAGTATTTCTAAATCTGATACCTGTGCCCTTCCAAACTTGAAACCCATCATCACAAGCAAAAATACGTGGTATCACAGTCCCAAGATGAGGTTGAATTTTAACCTGTAGCTTGGAGTGTGCATTGTTGGGCAGCTCTGCTGATGTCCTTGTCATTGCTCACCATCTCTTCCATCTTCCCATATTCCCTGCCAAGTAAATAGCACAAAACTGCGACAAAGGAATTTATTACTTCTGACTTACATATTGCAAACAAGTGAAGAAAATGTAGCAGAATTTAAAAGTCCTGTGCAGTGACAAGTACTGTGTCAGCCTGAAAAATAGCTGTACCCATGAAAATTAATCAGAACTCAAATAACCTCTTAGCACTGTGCCTTGAACAGCGGAATAAAATCTGACAGTCTTTCCTTGGAAGACCTCTGTTGCAGGTGGCAAGGCATACAGTCCTATACCCATGATTAAGCTGGTATTCACCAGATTTATTTGGATAATTATTAATTGAAAGTATAGGCAATGTATGTTACTGATCTGAGCTACTCTACTGAGATATAGGAGCCACAAGCTTCAAGCCTTTGGTCTTTTAGCACTGATGAGTATGGTTAACACTGGTGAAAGGCAGGCTGTTTTCATCTCTTTGTTCACTTCAGCAAAGCCTAAGCTCAGGTTTTTGGATACACCTGTGTGTGGAAAGTTAGGGTTGCAGAAAATGGCAGCTAGTTTGTCAGTAGGGTCACACAGCTTAATTTAGCCATTCAAAGCTATTGTTACAAATGCACTAAGAAGAAATAAACACATTTAAGCAATGGTCAGTATATTAAAATATTTTTACTCTTATTGAAGTAAATGGTTTTTATTATAAACATTGTGTGGATACTAATTACATAGCTAAAAGAAGACCTGTGTATTTTTTTCAGACCCATGTACATTTTCTAGTGCTGCATTGGCTCCTCCAGAGCAGGTCAGTGAGGAAACACCTGACTGGTCAGGGTGAAACCCTTTTTTATTTTTATTTATTTTTTAACCTCCTTCATCTCTTCTGAGGCATTTTGCATTTATTGGGTTACAAAGTAACTTAAAATACTCAGTTTTTCCTCTATCAAAAATTGGAAAAAAATATTAAAATAAATCTGTTCGAATGATTGGGGGACAGTCATGTTGTTTAACACAGTAAGAAACGTGGTACATTTGAACATATACCATATTATCGGGGATTTTCTGTAAGATACTCCCTTTAAGTAAATAGCCTTATCTGTGTATGTATGTGCTTGCACACACAAAAATATTGACCTATATTTCACTGTTGTGTCTTCTTTTCTCTGTTAAGTGACAGTATTCTGTGCAAGTCCTATAAAATACCTGGCAGTTAGGGTGTTAACATGTACTGTATTTCTAAGCATTTTCTGACAGATATGTAGAATTCAGTCAAGGTGATAAAGATTTAGGGTCCAATATGTTTTGCTTTCTGTGTCTTTAGAAAAGGTAGATTTAGAGAGCCCTCTGAACCTCTAGAATATCATGATATTATTTAAAATAACATAGTGAGAGCATTGAGTTCTCCTGACGCTGAGAGATGCAGGACTGTGATGGAGGTGGGTGCTGTCAGCTCCACACCTGGATTTCTGGTTTGCCCCTTGGGCTGACCTGTGCTATGCTGCAGGCTGAGTCTTATTCTTTGAATAAGAAAAATGTCACTTGTTTTGTAATGTATTTGATATAAGAGATTAACTGAAATGAAATCCTACTCTGAATTTGCCAAAGCATTATGGATGTTCAGGTCCCGTGTTTCAGTGTGGGCTTGTTTCTGTTTGTCACTCCTTAGGGAGATCTGGCTTATTTTCTGGAGAGAGGATGGGGGAGAAACCATGAGGGGATGCTTCAGGAAAGATTAAGGGTGGAGAGAGAGCAAATCTACAGTGTCAGTTGAGGACGTCGTTGGTATCAATCTGTTATTTACTTATTTTATCTTCTGTTTCTCTACCTAGATTAAGAAAATGATAATATCTGAAGAGAGGTTTGTTGTTGTTGATGACTTTTTTGTTTGTGAAGGATGAGAGGAAAAGACTCATCTGCATAAATTTCATCTATAGTATAATACAGCAGAGCCTAATTTAAGTGTTAATCATGTTTTTGTATTATTTGTAAAATTTTGTCTGAGACAAAATAAAGAATATTGTCTCATTAGGAAATCTGGCAGTATTGCTGTGACAGTAATCACATTTTCATTCTATTTTCATAACGAAATCTTCAAAGCAGCTTCAGAAATATTCATTACTGATTCAGGCCTCAACATGCAAGTGAATAGCTGTATCAGCACTGTCATATATAATTCCAGCAATGCTATCAAGCACAAGAGAAGTTTAGCTAACTGCACAATGAAAACAATGGAATGCTGGATAAGATTAATGCAAATGTTCCTTTAGAAGAAAATAAGCATCTTAGAAACCAAACAAAGCAAATGGTAATTTTTTATTAAAGTAGTAAAGGCTGCTGTTTTATTGTTTGCTATTGATAAATTCTTTCCTTAAGGCATGTAGTCCCATGGATTTTAAAGATAATTTTTAATATATTTTTGTTCAGAGGGATTTCTCTAGGAACAATGCAAAGAAAAATTCAATAATTTGGTTACAGTTTCCTCATTTAAAAACAATTCTGGATTCTATCTTTATTTCTCTTATCCATTTGGAATTTTATTTTTATCATTATTAGGTGATAAGTTCAAACTCTGAAACCTTTGCCTACAGTGAGAGTCTTTTTGTGTTGCTTTCAGTTCCACGTGCCAGACCTAAACTTTGCCCTTTGCAACACTTGGGCTTCCCTGGCTCTGTCACCTTGAGGAAAGATGCCATAATCCTTCTAGTTAATTTTGGATCTTGTCTGGGTTTAAGTTTTTCTTTATATATTTATATTTCTAATTGGTATTAACTACATTTAAAAATACAAGCTTGTTGAAAAATATTTACTTTAAAGATCCTTGCAGAAAAGTCCTTGATGTAAAATGAAAACTGGTTGTGCAATAGACTGATGCTGCTCCATTTGTAGGGTGTTTTTGATCACTCTAACCCTTTTGTATTACTTCTACTGACTATGATAAATAAAGTTTTAAAAAAATGTGACTAGATAACGATTTTATTCTGTTACAAATGGAAATTTATGTATATCTGATGCTTATGCAAGAATATTTACAATTACTAGGGCTAACACGATCTCCTTGGTTCTGCAGTGTATTTGGAGGTCAGTCTAATTACTTCTAAATGGAAATCCCCATTGCACATGAACTGAAACCTCGGGGCTCTTTTCCATTTCTTATAAGTCAAGGTTCTCAGCTTTGAGCCATACATACATACATATATATATATTTATGTAGGTTTCTTTTTTTTTTTTTTTTTTTTCATGGTATGAGCTTCATCATGAGTAAAACAGAGTATGATCGTCCCAAAGTGTTTCTGTTTCTGAGTACACAGTAAGTGCTTTTAAAGATACTTATCTTCCTTTGTTCCACTTTCATCGGCTTAGGTGGCATTGCCCTCATCATCCCTGTTGGTCCGCAGTTAGGTGATGAGCAGCTGGTTTAAGGTTAAACTAGTGACACCGTCTACCTTGTCCTTGTGTTAATTAGTGAAAATGAGGCAGACTACAGCCCCTGCTGTAAAAATCCATTTTTATCCATTAGTGAAGGACAAACTTCAAAGGAGATCGAGGTTTTGCCAATTCAGAAATAGAAATGTGATACTCCAGGGCATCACAGCTCGGTGGTGAACTCTTTGGCAGAGATGTGGAATGGCACAACTGCAAAATGAGAAGCATAATGAGGGGGTGACCATGGTGAGGAGCTGGGGAAAGATACAGCTGCCCTAGGAGGCAAGCACCCAGTCGTTCTCTGAGATGTGCTGGAAGGAGTTGGTGAGGTGCGGTGATGGTGAACAGCTTGAATTGACTTATGCAATGGGGAAGATCAAGGAAAAATTTGATTTTCCCTCTACAGTTCCACCAGGTTATTTTTGGTTGGTTTTCAATTTCTTCCACTAAACCAGAAGAAGTAGTTTTTCTACTGAAATTAGAAATACATTTTTAAACTTGTCAGATACCATGGAGTTGCAAAGAGAATGAATTAAAATGTGAGATGAGTCCTCTTTCTTTATTTTTCATACCCAAAGGATAAAAGAAGGGCAGGAGAAGGAAGGTAAAATGAATCCCCACCATGTCATTCTTTACCCACTCAGGGTTGCATAGCGGTTATGCAACCCTGAGTCTTGCCATGCCTGCATATTATTCCAACTTTTCAGTGCTATTTTTTCTCAAGATAGAATTTCACCTTAAGCTACTGGCTTGGGTTTCACTAAACTGCTTGGAGGGGGACAGGGGAGGAGAGATGAGTAATGGTGGATTTGTCCTGTCTCTTTCCTGATGGAGCCACTAAATAAAGGAGTTGGAATTGGCAGTACCATCATTTTAAAACCTGAGATGAAATGTACCTTCAGAAAAAGTAGTTCAGAAAATTTTCAGACTAAATCCTTTTTCTGGTATTGTTCCAAGTTAAGCTTTTGCTGTCATTTCAGTGACAATGCAGCAATGCAAATCAGCATCTGGTTTTGGGAATGTGAAGGAGATGAGTATTGCTTTCTAAGTCACATTTATTGTTGTCAAAGATCACCTTGGTAAGTGCAGCTATACCCATAATATATAAATCCATAATACAAATCTGCTACACAAGCTAAAACTATGCCTTTGATTACCCACATGGGGATCAACCAAGTTTTACTTCAGAATGCAGTAATTTTTTTGAATATTGAAATTAATACACAACACCACTGTGTGTCCTGATTGTAACCTTGTCTGGCAAAAACCAATTACAACTTGTTCTTGCTTTTTGTCCTGCAGTTATCACCATGGTGTAATGTGGTGTTACATTCTTAGCAGCTGATGGTGCAGCCTGGAGACTTGGTGGTCTTCCAAAAGAGCAGGCACAAATTTTCTATGACTCTCCACGTCTCTGCTGTTTTCCCTCTGGAATCTTAGTCTTCTGTGGGTTGTGGTTTTAGGGTTTTTGTCTACTTAATATTTAAAGATAGTTACAGAAAATGGAAAAAGAAAGCAAACTTGTGACACTTCTTGTTACTGAAGAAATGGTTGCAGATGTACTCTGCAATGTAGTGAGGTGATATTTAGAGCTGCTGTAAAGATTTATCTGCTTTTTGCCCTTAAAATTAATTTTTCATGATGACTGCAGTTCTGCTTCTATTACAAATATTTAAAGAAGTCAAATTAAATAGGTGGAGTGGGAAGAAACAGTGAAGTGGGATTAGCAACAAAACCCCACATTGGGATACTGGAGATTTCATAAATCATCGTATGCTCAGCTGTTCATGATAACAAAATAGTCCTAGGCTAAAATAAACATTATAGGGCTCTGTAAAGCAAAGAAATGTAAGGAACTGTTACAAGCACTAATAGGGATTGTTTTTAGAAAGGTATGAAAAAAGAGGAGAAAAGTTTAGGAGTCAAAGTTGGTGTTGCTGTTGTTGTTTTGTCTTTGTATAAAAAGCATATATATATATATATATTTTTAGCTAAATAATTTTACCTTAGCACCAGTTTATTTTTTTTCTGACATTTCTTCTGAAACTGTACTTAAGCAGCAGTATTGTCTCCATGCATCAGAGCTTGCTGGTGGTCCAGCACAAGTGCCTTTGTCAAGTTTTACATTACTTCCCAGCTCAGTGCTAACAGGTAGAACAGGTGCTTTCCCAGTGTTTAAGTTTTGGATATTTACTGCACACACTGCAGAGGAAAGCTGTTATTCAAATGCTCTGTTATTCAAATGCTGTACTTGATTTTGACTGGGAAGTATGAAATACATGAGAGGCTCTGTTCAGTTGCAGATGTACTGCAGCTCTTAGGATGAGGTGCGGTGCAGGAGAACAATTTCCACAGGTGCAGAAGATAATGGAAAACCCTTTCTTTTGGATCAGGGCTTGGAAAACGCACATTGTGTGACTTCAAAAGGAAAAATAAAAATTGAGCTATTTATTCTATAGCTGTTGTGTTGAGTAGTGCTGAATGTTTCTCTTCAAATCTTCAAATGCTTCGGCTTCTTTTTAAGTGCCTTCTTCAACCATTGCCAGCACACCCGAGCACCTGTGCAGCAGCCTTGGGTTTTATTTGCAGCTTGTAGAGCTCATGCTGGGCTTGCACAGCAGCAGGGTGAGGAGGACACAGCCACGTGTGGCTGCCTGCACTGCTGCCAGGTGTTGGGTGCTCTGCCCTGCCAGAAGTGGGCCAGTGCTGATGGCCCCAGTGCATGCTGTATTTCGGGTACTGGTGTGCATAGTTTTCTGAACCGATAACTGAAGCAGTACCTTCCTGTTTTATTAGCACAGGCTTCCCTGAACACAGAAAGACAGCTAGCTCTGAGCTTGGAAAATCCTTTTTATTTTATTTTTTTTCCCCATCTTTCTAAATTTAGTTCTCCTAGAGCCTGTGTTGTGCCGTGTCTGCGTGCTGACTGAAGCAGTGTTTCTCTACATCTGTCAGCTACTGAGCTCCTTTTTGTTTCAAGGCTGACCTCTAGAGAGGAACAGATCCCACTTCATTCCTCACACTGTTTTAAACAATTTAGGGAAGAGCCAACATTATTTTGCCTCCTGAGTCTTCTGCCAAGTTTCACTACTTCCAGTCACTCCTAGGTTTTCTTATTCCTGATTCCCTTCCTTTCCTCAAAGTAGGGCTTTCCAAAACAGTGCAGGGCTGTGGTGCTTCTGAGAGTTGATTTTCTTAGGGAAGCACACAAGATATGATGGCTGTGTAGGGCTGTTTGAACTTGCAGGGATCACTGGGAAACATTCATAGAGAAAAGATGTTCTTGCTACCTTTTTTTCCTAAGAAAGCCCTGGTTTGCTTCTCTTTAACCTCCATTTTTTTATTTTTATTTTTATTTTTATTTTTCCTACGGTATGTTTTATAATCATCCCATAAGATTAATTTGTTGGTAACAGGAAAAGAAAGGATTAAACAAAACTAAGTAGGACCTCTGTTAAGACTTGAAAAGGAAAGGTTAGAAGAGCAAAGTGTCAAAACAAGTGAATTGTAACGTAACTGGAATTTCCAACAAAAATGGTGCACAGGAAGAGACAAATGGTTTGCGTATGTGTGTGCACATATGTCTTCCTAGTGCAGTTGTCACATACTGAAAATCAAGCATTGCTCAAAACTAGGCAGTCCCATTTAATGAAAGAAGAAAGATATAACTAACATGGCTTGCAAACAGCTGGATGAATAAATGGCACCAAGAGCACAGGAATGAGGTGCTGCTGAGTCTGAAGGGATCAGAACCTTGCCAATGCTTAGAAAACTGAGAAACTGAAATGTCTGTGTAAACATAATGGCAACTGAGCACATCAGTGCTAGGGCCCAGTAGGAAATTATCTGTCTGTTAATCAATTAATTAATTTATTTTTGGTAATTCAGTTTCTAAAATTGGGAAGTATTTAAGTGCCTATACATTTGATTAAATGATATAAGGAAAAAAAAAAAAAAGAAACAAAACAAACAAACAAAAACAAATTAGCTTTCAATAGGATGGGAATCAATCTGTTACCTGGTAAGATATTGTGTTAACTAGTAAAATAGTGCGATGCATGTCAGAAAATAAGGCCTGGGATATATGAAGGAGAAATATTCTATGAGGAACAAACCTTTAGAGTAAAATTAAAGGTGTTTTGAGCTACTATATCCCTTAAGAAAAACATAATCCTGGTCGTACTCAACAAGAATCTTGGCTGGTATATTCTCAGCCAGTGAAAGCAATATGTGTTGCCTTCAGGCAATCCTAGCCTCTCCTGTAATTTGAAACTAATCTGGACAAAGTGCAGAGACATTTGTCACGTGGCCCAGTTCAGTTCCAGAAGTGATGGAGGATGGCTTAGGTGACCTGAATATGCTTATTGTATCTCAAACTTTAATAATTCCATTAAAAGTGTTTTCCTGTCTGTGACTGAGTAATGTAGACATGTCTCTAATCTGTATTCCTCCATCTTGTCCTGAATGAAGTAGAGATGCTATCTGGGAAGTAAGTACACTCGTGGTCTTGCTCCCTCACAGCACTTCTATTTCCAGAACCTCCAGTTAGTTTTCCCCAATATCATTTGTTCAAACATGACATTTGTCTGCTATCTCCAGAGCCCAGCTTTCACATTTGCTGAGACTTTAGCATTAAGGACTAAGCCAAGGCTCGTATCAGTCTGATTCCGTGCTTATCAACACAGCCCACCCCTTATCCATGACTGTAAACTGTTGCAGATGTCTGGCACACAGTGGAACAATCCTGAAATATTACCCGATAAAGGCACTTTTATCTGCTTGCCTTATACATTTTCTGATAAACACGTTGGATGTATTATTTTATTATTTTAACTAATTATAATGCATTTATATTAGAAAGTACAGTTACACATTTTGAAGTGAATACTGTATTGAATGAGCAAATAATTTATGCTGTTCCTTGAGCTGTGAGAATATCGTTCCCTCAGATTTAACAGTGAACTTCTTCACCTTCTGATTTTATCTGATTGGTCTGTTATGTCTAATGCTTTCATCTGAACTATGCTGTTAGTCAACTTTCTGACATCCCGTCCTGTGACATTTCTTTTAAAATTCTGTAACCCAGCAGTTGTAATTACAGCAACAAATGCAGCACAAAAATTACACTTGATAAGAGAGTAGGGAGGCAGGGCAGAAGTTTGGCCAAACTACCTGGTTTTGCTGTGAAGTGTCATGCTTTCCCAGACTTTGTCATAACAAAATTACAAAATTTGCTCAGTTGTTGTTAGCACAATGGCCTTAAAATTAATTATTGATGTAATAATTATTCACTTCTCTGAGGTGCAGGTTAAATGCCGTAAACAGTGGAAATATGAGCCAGTATTAGCATTGACACATGTTTAGAGCATTGATTTTACATCTCCTCAGCCCAGTTTGCAATATATTTGTTCAGAGTAGTTAACCTGGCAGAGCACAAGTATTTCTTTTCCGCCTTAATTTGAGCTAAAATGTTAGTGGGAAAGTCACTGAGAAGCTTCTCTTTTCAGCTGTTTCTCCTACATCATTTTCCTTCTTTCCTTTCTAATCTGCAGTCGGCTTCTTTTACTGCGTGCTTCTTCCCTACTGGCTCTGAGTGCAGGCACCCTGGAACAGACTAATGGTCCATCAGGTCCATTATCCGTCACTGGTGGTGACCTGTACCTGGGACCTGGTGCATTTTGTGGTTTTGTTTTGTTTTGTTATTTTGGCCTTGGTGCTTGCCAGAGAGTCATTTTGCTACACAAATGCATTAAGAAATCACGGCTTTCAATTTAAAAAAAAAAAAAAAAAAAAGAGGTTTAGACCTTTCAGTTAAATAGAAATCATTTTGAATACCAACTGAAGGTGAATTGTAGCAGCTCTGTGTGCGTGAGTCAGCTGGTATTGTAATGTTGTAAAATCATCTTTACAGTTCTGGTAGGTTTGACATCAAAATGTAGCGGTCACATTATAAATAACACTGTGACCACAACATCTGACTCCTTTCTTTGACTTTTAATCCCCAAATTTTCCTGCTGAAGAATCTCAAACCTACTCTAGTGCCAGTGGCCAAGGGACCAGAAATCCCAGTTTTATTTTGGATGCTTTTGCTTCACATGCACGTGATCTGTGTGCTAGTACCTTACATTATTTGTGTTTGCTGTGTTGCATCTCACAGGTTAAAGGGGAGCTGCATTTGTTTTACTGAGATTGCTCATTTTATGGTCTTTTCTCTGTGAGGGCAGATTTCTTGATTACCACAAGACCTTTTTATAAAACATTATGTACAGTACAATACGGACATATATTTATGTACGTTATGTTATGGAAGTGAACAAATACAAAATGGTCTCCTCTACCCCTAGAAACGCAATGAATGTAAAGAGCAGTGTCTCATGTTCCTCCCTGTGAGGAACCTCATGTAGGTACTGGGTTCCTTGGACAATTTGGCTTCTTGGGAAGCTCTTAAATACAGCTCTTGAGCTGTATTTTACTGTGGTTTGCTTGGAAGCTTGTTCTGCACAAAAAGCAATGTTCCCAGAGAGCTGTCCTAGAGGTTGTGTAGTTTTACCCAAATGTCTAGAGAACAAATCTTGCTCCCCCTGACAGCTGATGTGAGCAGCTGGGTGTTGGTGTGGGCTGTGAGAGAGCATGGCTCTCTTTTGCACAGGTACTAAAAAGGGATGGTTCCTGCTTTTCTCCAAGGAGAATGAGTTGATTGTGCATATCTGAGAGGGATGTATGTACAGAGCACAGAAAATGTTTTTTATACTTCTCTGCTAGCTACTTTTGTGCTAGAGCAAGGTGCAGTCTGTGTGTAGCGCACAAAGTCAGTCGTTTAGCTGGCAGATATTGCAAAGTATTTCTTTTTGCTTAGGATGATGTATGCTGAGTCCTGAATGGATTGCCCCTTTTCTTGATGAAACAAATGGAGACTGTCAATAAGTGAAGCAGAGATAAGATAGATAGTGGCTTGTTAGTGATTTGGGAGTGAGGTGATATGGCACAATAGATTAATGCTTTGCCTTCATTTGTTGACATTTAATCTCTAGATTTTGGTTTGTATTCAGTGCACAGAGTAACTGAAAATCGCTCATTTGATGTGAAGTTGATATTGGACTCTGACTTGGAATCAGCTTCCTTGATCTTTAGTATTTCCTTTTTCTTAATAGGTGTTATAATCTTTGTTTCTGAAAACTGACATGATTTCACCATTTTCCCTCCAGGAGATTCAGTAGTTAAAGCTCCATACTATATCCTGTCTTTTTTGACCTTTTTCCTTCCTCTTGTGAGTCTGGTCAGGGCCTCTGTGGGTTTGCTCCATTTCCTAGGTCTTTCCTTGCATCAGTCCTACATCTAAAGAGGATAAGGACCCTGAGGCAAAGGGGCAGTTCCATTTCTGGCCATAGGATGGATGAGAGTGCCAACTTGCTGCCTTTCTAGCTGGATGGAGCAAAGCTTAGAGACGTTATTTGTTGTCTCAGATAATCCGGAAACCTTGTCAAAGAAAAATATTATTATTCATTGATATCTTGATATATTTGTTGAGTCTGAAGACATCCTGGTTTCCAGCTGGCCATGCAAAGGACTGAAGGTAAGAACTTCAAAATGGACAGAACCTTGCCTTGCAAATGTCTCCCACATGCAGCTCTGAAAGATATAGAAGAATGCATAAGAAGAGCAAAGTGGTATCAGTGGTGCGGGTATGAATCTCAAAAGGATATAGGGTTGTACTGTTTTTCTGAAATGCTCTTTATAACAGTGTGCTGCTGAGCTGATCATGAATTCAGGTAGGGAGACACAGCACTTCGACTTACAACTGCTGCCAGAAGCATACATGGCAGTCTCTTTGCAAGATATAACCATTACACGTGCAGCTTGTATTTCAGAGAGAAGCCATCTTACAATCACTGATGATCAAAGTTGTTTTTACGCAAAGAATTTGTGCAGTTTGGGCAGTAATAACTGAGAGTGCAGCCTCCTCATTTCTGTTCCAACAAGCTTCATTAAACTCCAGGGAATTTACATCCAATACTGAACTAGAAAGAGCAATTAACTCTGCAGATGTGGTGAAGGCTGCCAGCCCTGTTGATGCATTTGATGATGACCCTTCTCTTCTGGGAACTGCCCTTGCCTTTAAGAGATTTCCTACTTGCCAATGACTAGATGACCTCTTCCACCACAGGATGACAAACTGGATGGTGGAGAGTGAGGCTGAGCATGGGCTGGGACTGCATGGAGATAGGGAGAGGGAGCCGTATAATGATTCCTCTTCGCAGCACGTCTTTTGTACACAAATGATGATGGTAGTTGCAATTGTTCCTATCCAGCACACAATTGTCTTTACCACTGCCAAGGGTTTACAGGCACAATGGATCTCTAAGAAAAGAAATGGAGTGGCAAAATCAGGAAACTGATCTCTTCTGGCACGGAGCAGGGTACCGACGAGCCCTGTGCAGTGTGCTGTGCTTAGAGATGATGTTCTTATTAACCCAGAAAACATCAGTTGAAGCAAAGAGCCAGTTCTTTCATATATTTTCTGTGATGAAAACAGACTCCTAGATATTATCTTCTCATAATACAAAATAAATGAATAACTATTTCATGCTCTGGATCAATGTACGAATTATATCTTGCAAGGATGACCCCTTTCCTTTGAAAACAACTAGCACTTAAATCTTTATTTCAACCAAACTTTCCCAACCACATGTTTATCTTCTGCAGCAGATTTTTCTGATGTTAATATGCATTACCATATCTGAAGAGTAGTTCTTCAAGTCTCCCCTAAATCAACCTTTTATGTGCAGAAGAATGCTAATAGATTTTGTTTCTAAATCTTCTAATGTACCATGAAAAACTCTGCTACATGGCTGACTTCTGCCTCTTAAATATTCAGATTAGCGTATTTGTCTGCACAGCTGATTTGCAGTTGTGTAGGATATGTAGCTACACAGCTATTGTAAATACTGCAAAATCCCATAATCACCAGAAAGAGCCTGAAAAATCTCTTAATAGACTACTTAAAATAAAACTTCATGAGGTTTCCACTCAGTTCTGCTTGATTTGTTTTTAAAAATATAGGTCACGTTCCTTGTGTAGAGCTATATATATACCATATCTTCAACAGCCTCAGATTTATCTTGACCTCCCTAAGATCAAAATCTATTATCGTTCTCCTAGGCTGCCATTCTTCTAGTTTTTAGGAAGGTCAGTTAGGATAGTTGTTTCCATATATCATCCCTTGTTTGTTAGGTTTTAAGTTCAGTGCTGTTTTCTCCCTTCCCAGAACCACTTGTAATGATCATTTCCATGGGCTATCTGAAAAACTGTGCAGAGATCGGCAGTTTCAGTCTTCCTTGCTGCTGTCTGCTACATTCTTTCTTCTCCAACCTCTCCTTGGGAGCCCACCATGTCCTGGGTGCCCACCCTCAGGGAGCTGGGGGATGAGTGGCTCTAATGTTGCCTTCTTGATAGTTTTCTCAGGTTAATGAATATGTTTGTGGCTTTGGTGCTGATAATCTTCCCTGGTCCCTGCTATTGCCAGTGAAGGAGAGGGCACCTCTTGGCTGCTAGGTACTGCCCTTTTCCTCTGCAGATCCTGGATCCAGCACCAAGATTTTATCAGAGTTTATAGAACTGGTTACCTGTTTTCTAGTCCCAAAGCATACCCTCCTTATGTCTGATGCTACTGGGTTCCTTGTCATGGCTGATCCATTGTATGTGATAATGACAGTACGGGGCTGATAATGACATTCTAGCTGCCAATAACAAGACCACAAGCTCAACCTTAGATGTAGAGACTTTGACTTTTGTGTTTTGATTCAGAAAATCTATATGAAACCTTGAGCCATACCATTTAGCAGCATGCATATAACATGTAGAGGATCCTCCTTTGAGGACTTCCTTTCCCCATTAGCCACAGTACAATCTGGAAAAGCAGGATAAGCAGAGATGCCTTTCATGTATTCTGCATCATAATTTTTTTTCTGTACTAGCTTTTTTAGTAGTGTTGTAATTCTTTGTAGCACTATCTGAAAAAAAAAATATCCCACATTAAATTATTTTATTTAAAAGTTCTTTAATTATATCTCTTTGGGGTTTTGGTTTCTGAGTTTTATTATTTTTTCCCCAGTATTTTTTGCATGCCATTCCTTAAGATTATTTTTTCCCCTGCAATCCTTGCCCCGATCTGATTAGATGGTCTAACTAGGGATAGATGGCTGTGTGCAGTTTGAATCAAGGCACACAGCTATGAGAGTCTACATTCCTCTAAAAATATTGCATTGCCTGTAGAAGGACCAAAATGAGAAGAAAACAGGATTTCCAAATAGATTTTGCTCCAGTGCAGATTCAATAAACAAACTCTGCCAAAATATTTGTAATGCTGATTATAGGAAAGCTTGTAGAAATGAACAGAAAAGGTCATTGCTGCCTTCTTGTGATGTTCATGACTCATTAATCAGGATGCAGACTTTGCATTCATAATTCCTCTAATCAGATAGTGAAGTTGTGAAGGAGCAGGGAGCATAAAACTATATCACAGATTTAATACCAAAATGGTTGAATATGTGTCAATTTGGCATAAATTGGAGATTTGTAGAGGTCATGCTTTCCTCCAGCAGGGTGGAGAGGCAGTACTCCCCTACACTCCCCAGCAGCTGATTTAAAGTTGAATTACTGCTACAGTGAAAACTGTAAGTCCTTTGTTCTTTGAGGTCAGTGCTGTGATGCAGGAGAATAAGAGAGAGAGGAAAAACTTAAAGGAATGTGGGTATTCTTTTAAAGTTTCAAAAATCCCTTTCTGCAAAAGAAGGAAAATCCCATGTAGATGGCATTTTTTATTTAAAGGCTTAATCTACTAACTGATGCTTTGGAAGCCCCTTAGATTATGCTTTGCTAGGTCCTTTGACATGGAGAAGCATTGGGCTGTGATGTCGTTTTGAACATGCAGAGAGCAGGTAAATAAACCTAAATTTTATTTATTTATTTATTTATTTATTTTCTCCTACAGTTAACTGTATTGACATCAGCCTAGGAATTAATGTTGGAACAAAAAATATTTACAGAGAATTAACGCTGTTGACCTTTTAACATAAGCCCTCTGTTCCCTACAGTCAGTTCAGAGTGCACATTTAGTAGGCTACGTGTCTTTATGTGATTGAATAGTCTTATGGCTGCATAGGTAAGACAACACCAATACAATTTTAGGGGACCCTTGTGAGTATCAAATTAATATGTCTGACTGCTGCCAATTTTAATTTATACAATACATTATCTTATGTATAATGGCACACCTGTAGATCTTCAGTTTATTATTTCTGCTTATTTTGAATAGAAAATTCTCCTTTTTAGAGTGAGAAGAGTCCATGAGGACCTGTTGTACTTCTAGTCTACTATGAGGTTATAGGTTGAATGGCGATTAGTGAAGATACTGCCACAGGTGGCCACTTGTATGGGTTTTCTTAATTCACTTTGGCCTGTTCTTTTGATTTTTGCTGTTTGCTGTCCTAAATATTTTATTGAATGTTTGTACAGATCCTTTAAAGAAATACTGAAGTCCAGCTAGCTTAGATGCAATGACAACAGGAGCCTGCTGCTGGTCCAATATATTTGTTTCAAAACTATAGAAATAAGATGAACAACATAAAATATATATTAAACTGATTTTTACATTCATGAATCTATATACACAGCCTGAATAAAGAAATCTAGATAGCAGGAAAGGCCTCAGTACATCCCTCTTCTTTTGCCTTGTTCACCACCTTACATTTGGTGAGCACACAGTGAAATTTCATTGCTAGCTGTGGAGGGGAGCCTGCTAATTCATTAGGGAGCTCTGCCTACATTGCTCTCTGTCCTTTCCTGCTGACTTTTGAACTGCAGATAATGTGTGAATGTGTGCAGCTGCTGACTTCCTCCCTTTCTGACATTAAATTGAATGAGGGCAATCTTTCTGAGGAAACCTGGGTGATTGAGAAGTTTGCAGATGTCAGGTCTGCTCATGGCAACGTTGCTCCCAGGTGCAGGCTGCTGGTGTCTATATTTCCCCCGTGTGCTTGGCGTACCGCCTGCTAACAGGTCCTGCCTGTCCTCCTGCTGGCAGTGTCATGCGCTTTTTGTAAGATTTATTTAAAATGGGAAGCAATTTTTCCTTTGAAGCTTCTGACAGCTGGGGAGGTGGTTCGCAAGCTTTCCACAAACAGTTGATAAGCTATTGGAGCTGTTATGTGCATTATTTCAAGCCAATATTGTTTACACCTAATAGATACAATTCAGTGTTTCATTATAATAAATATTTAGAGTGCTTGTGCTATGTATTTTATAAAAGATTTTTTTTTTCTTTTCAATACTATAAAGGAATGCATAATATTTGCAAGATAAATTACTAAATTTAGTCTTTTATGTCAAGAGGTTTACAAAAATTATGGAAATCAATTTAATAAATGAAAATGATACTTCAACCTCGTTATTAATAATCATTTTTTGCTCTATCTTTCACTCTGATTCTGACCTCAAGTTTTATCATAGCTGCGTTCTGATTTCAGCAATAATTACTCTTGACTCTAGACAGTACGGAAAGATTCAGAACCAGCTCTCAGTTCCATCACCCGAGAGAAAATGCCAGTCTGAAAACTAACTCCTTTTTTTATCAGGATTAAGCAGAAATACTTCTCATCTCAAACCGTAAACCTAGCCATTCAAAAACCTAAGCAGGATAGGGGCAGTTTTAAGCACTTCTGAAAATGTTGTGGGTTTTATGGAATGCCCAGGAATGCCCAGAGCAATGCACTGTGATGGAGACCATCCTGAACAGCAACTTTCTGAGGTGAATCCCTGGCATGACCACAGCCAGGCTCTGTGCTGCCCCACCATGATGAAGAGATCCATGTAGTGAAGAGCCATTGCCGTGCTTGTTGACTAAATGTTATTTGTCTTTGTATAGATATGGAGTGTTATGGCATTTTTTTTTTCCTCTTTAATGTAAATATAATACTTCTAAACTTCTTCACATTTTTTTAAGAATCGAGTTTGATGACAGAAATTTGTAGAAAAGACAGAGAGGTAAAGTTTTGACCTGCACAATAAGCAAGAATTTTTTAGACAAAGATGCATATCTAGACCACTTGTATGCACTAATTATGCATCGATAACCTCTTCTGGCTTCATCCATTTGCAGTGCTGAGGTTTTAACAAATCTAATTCATTTCACAAAGCTGTTTAATGTTCTCCTTGATGTGCAAACCTTTGGAAACATTGAATATCTTCTCATGTTCTCATTGATGCGCTAATCAGCTAAAGGACACACACGTTTTATTATAAGAACAAACAAAGTGCATCTGCTTGAGGGATCAGAGAAAGATACAAGGTTTGACAGCTGTAGCCTTCTAAAGCAGGCTGGACTAAAATGAAATTTTACAGAATGAGCTGTTACTGTTGTGATAATCGTTTTTCATCTAAATAACATTTGCACCAAAGATATCTCTGAAACGGTGACATTTTAATAAGATATCTGCATGTTTGCATTTGTGCAGTAATATAGTGGAGCTACAAATGCTCTATCAAGATCTAAAAATTGATTTTGTGATATGTCAGGAGAATATAAATGAGATAAACTAGAAATTAAAATACTAAGGCTCAATAATAAAAAATAATAAGCTAAAGCACAGAGGTGAGAAAGCAATTATGGTATCATATTTACTTTGTATTGACTTAAGCTCCACAAAGCTAAAATGTTAATCTTATCCAGAGGTTTTAGAAATCTCACTATTTATTTTTTTTTCAAGAACCATGATTTTTCCCTGAAAAATGTTCTTCAAAGTAACAAACAATTTCTCCTTTTTAAACTTCTTATTCCAGTGGTAATTAACTCCATTCTTAATAAAACATTATAAATCCCCCCTTCCAACAGTCTATCTTAGCCATAGCTTCATTTCCAATAAGTGGAAGATATTTTTTAACATAAAAAATCATTTATATGATTAAAGTGTGCCAAATATCCATGTGTTCCTACTAAGTACTCCTGCATTTTCTGCCTAGCCTCCCTTCCCATCTTTTTGTATCTAATCTTGAATGCTGTCTCATGACTTTCCATCAAATTCTTCTGTCATCTGCTCTTCCATCATGGTTTCTTCTCCTAATTCTCATTTATATCAGCAGCCACTGAATTGTAGCAGTGCCATGGAGATACAAAATACATCTGTAGGCCAACATTTGGGCAGTAATGCTATATAGCAGCTGACCTTTGGGTGAGAAAAACAATAAATTTATTCTTTTGTAGTCTCCAAAACTCATCATAGTGTCTAAGACTTAGGCTTTCTGATGGAATCTGGAAGAACAGAATAAACTCCTGCATTTCCATACCATATGTGCATTCAACTTAAATACAATATAGTGTGTTGGGCTTTTCTGAAAGAGTGAGTTAGAATGCATTGTTCTGCAGTATGAAAATTTTTAAAATGTCCTATGTATTTCTGAAATATGCTGTCAATCAACTCATGTACATCCAGAAAAAGAGAGACCTAATAAAAAGTGGCAGCTGAAAACTAATACTCCAAACTGTCACCAGCTAATTAATTTTCTCATTCATATTCTAACTACACTCCCAACTTACATGGCTTTTTGCCAGGGAACTCGACAATAAAATGTTCATTTACAGTTCTTAACAATAAAGAAAATATTGCAAGGTTGGAAATAAACAGAATAACCTTGGATGACACAGGTGTTTTTACTCTGCAAATTTTACATTTGCAAGTATACAAGAATATTGCCATCCCGTTGAAATGATGGTAAAATCATAGCAACTGAGAAGTTTGTCATATTCTGGGACAAATGGAATTGCCCTTCACAACATATTAGCCTAATGTTAGAACTTAGAACTACCATTTTTTCTTCTCCCCATGTCTTTAAGGATATCAGACAAACCAGTGGTTCATTGTGCTCTTAAAATTTTATACTACTTGTATTAAATGATTTATTTAGAGACTGGTCTGCAAGCTTAGTATCCAACTACAAGTCATTACTTTTAGTTGCAGTTATTGAATTTAATAACAAGATATTTTAATGTAGTAATGTACCTAAAGGTGCAGCTAATGAGATGTATTAGAAAACATCTAAGGACCTAAATCCCTAAATACTAAAGTACTGTAGAAACAACTTGAGACATTATCTGCATTGCTAAGTATCTGTAAAATGCCAGCACAACACCATGTATAATTGTAGACTGCTGGAGTCTGTCTGTGTTCTTACTTCCCTTGTGAAAGCCTATTCATTTAAGTACATAGTGTATAAAATTTATAGTTGTTTACGTACATGATACCTGGAATTATGCACTGGTGTTCATCAGGAAACCTGTGTATAGAGTTTCTGCACTGGTAACTTTGCGCACTGGTTTCTTGTGTTGTTTTGCTGTCTGGTGAAATGATGTGTTTGTGGGAGCTATGTTGTGCGGGGATCCAATGTGACACCATAAAAACATTCCAGACAACAATGTATTTTCTGATGCAGCAAAGAAAAAAAATCACCTAGCTTTTTCTCAGATGCTGCTTGGTTTGGAAATTGAAAAATTGCTTGAAACTATGCTAAGAATTGAAAGTAAATGAAATGGAAATACAATATATTATAATGAGACAGATGTGAGCTTGTTTTCCCTAGCGCAGGTTCATGGACTGCTCATTCACTTGGTCCGCCTGACATTTAAATTTGAGTAAATTCAGTGGTTTATAAGAAAAGCATCTGTTGTTGAAATGACAATAGCAAGATACAATACCAAGGAAAAGGAATCTAATTGTTATTAGGTATTACACCAGAATGTCAATGAAGGGGCTTTCATTGTGTTGAGATTCTGGCATCAGCCTGGATATTAAATTGGCCAGCTCATCAGGGAATATAGCACATTAGTGAGTGATTCAGCTGTGACTGAGTGTGTGTATTAAAATGTGTGACTTAGAAAGTTTCTAATGTCATAAAACAAAAAGAGATTTAATACACAACACATTCATGAAGGGAATATAATTTATATTAGTGTGCTTTAATTCTGCTAACTTTAACCTTTAATGACATTAGGCTCACTCTTTATTTCTTTCTTTTTAATAGAGATCATCACATTATTGTCATGTTTACTGTCCACTCTGTAGCACAGGTAAAAGCTTAAATTTTGCCTTAGTCAACCTGAACCAGCTGTAAAGCCCACAGATTATAGCTTTTCGTTTGAGCTCTGTATTTGGGCACGCTCAGCAACTGAATAGTGGGGTTGCTGTTAATGACTTTTAATTAAATCAAAAAGCTCTGAGATCATAAACTTGCTGACTTCATTTCCTTTTTCCAGTGCACTTCAAAAAAATAATTACTGTACTGCACATAGAGGCAAATATTGTAAAATGCCCTCAAGATGCAACTCAAAATTAAGACTTCTGGTAATGAACAAAGTCTGTAATGTTTTTCGGACAAGAAATGAAGCAAAAGTTAGGATATTCTTCACAGCACATTTGGGAATGATTTTATTTCTGTTCTATTTTTTAAATAAAAATTTACAAGAGCCTGCATGTTCAAGCTTGGAGAAGGTTAAATGTAAATTTAATTTTCTCTTTTTCTTTTTCTTTTTTTTCTTTTTTATGATTATTTTCTAATTACTGAAGCAAATGTAAGGCCACTAGTGTTCAAGCCTTACATTTGATATTCTTAGTTTTCATCACTAAAATTAGGCCAAAAACCTTATCACAAAACACTGAGAAAGTATAGAAAATGAACACAACTTTTCCCACAGGAGTGTCAAAAAAATGAAAGGCCACAAAGATGAAGAACAACATATAAGACTATGAAGAACAAAATATAAGAATGTATTCTATTTTACTCAAAAGATTTGAAGCTAGTTTTCAGGTGATTTAACGTCACTGCCATCTTCTTCTGTCTGTCCCCCCACCAACTTTTTTATTTTATTCTTCTTGGGCCAAAACGACATTTTGAAGTAAAAGATCTGAATATTTAAATTACCTATCAAATCCTCTTTTCTGAAATATTTTTTTTTTTTTTGCTGGTTACACTATTTCCTGATTTTGGGAGGCATTTGTAGTCACTGCACGCCTGCTTTTTTGGGCAGGCACAAGTAGTTTTAAGGAAAAATATTCCCAGCTTTGTATTTGCTCAGGGAGTAATTCTGGGTACAAATTACTTTCTATGCCCTGTTTTCCCTCATACTTTTTTTTTTTAAAAAAAAATTATTTATTTATTTTTATTATTATTTATTTTTATTTTTTACTGCAGTGATGGGTGCAGGACGCATATAGCAGTGCTCTATCACCCCAGTTCTGCATATGACCTGTAATCCCCCATGCATAGGATTCTTGTTTTGATTTAATTGTAGTCTTTTTGTTACTTGATCTACATTTTCAGCCGGATGTCTTGTGCCCTTTATTCTTCTGATATAATCAACAAGTACGTGCCTTATTTTATTTTGCAGCCCTCTTCTAAACAGGGAACAAACTGGTGCTTTGTACCCTCCTGCTGTTTAACAGCAGTGTTTTGCCCTGGCCTTGTACAGAATGAAAAAAAACATGACAATTTCTTCTGAATTTTAAGAACATGAAAAAATATTCAGTCCATGAAGGCAAGGAAGTCTGGTAGCTGAATGTCCACTCTAATTGTGTTTCACTTTTTCTCATTCCTCCTTGAAAACCCAGTAGGTATTTACCTTAGCAGTTAAGAACCCTGTTGTTTCTATAAAATGTTTTAATCTGCATATAAGCTGCTTTCTGGTTTTGTGTAAAGCTAACACATCTTTAACATTAATTTGAATAGGAGGAACAGTTTTGTGCATGGTTGCTTTTGAATTAAGACAGCACTATTTTGGAGGTAGAGGTGTGAAATACTTCCTTACCACTTAGGAGATAAAAAGCAATATCTGTACAAGGTCAGGAACCAGTACAGTTGTTGCTGGAAAGAGTAAATATTTTTTTACTCTTATGCTATTTTTATAATTTAATTTTTACAAGTAACCTAAAACAAATGCGTGAAAAATCATGAAACAGACAAAACCAACTGCTCCTCCCAGATCTCCCAGCCTCTACCTCTGGTGGCTTCCTATGACAGAAGTCACTTTTATGTCTTTAGAAACCTCTGAGGATTTTTCTTCCCTGACCTGGCCACCTTCTCTGTGAACTGCTATAAAGCACTGGCATCTACAGTGTCCCGTGGCAAGGATTTCCACAGCCTAACTACAGCTGTTTGAAGGACAAAACCTCCTTTTGTTTACTGCCTTCCCCTCCTCTGTGTGTTGGAAGAGGCAGTGAATGGTGGCCATTTGACCTCTCCATCCTGCTCACAAAGAGGGACATTTCATCTGCATTTGAGACACATACAGATATTAGAGAGAGAGCTGTTCAGAGACGTCTCTGGTAGACAAATATGTGACATGGCAAGATATGCAGGATGGGCTCTGATGAGCACTGCCCACCAGAATCTGGTCAGGAGTCTTAGAGCAGGCAGGGACTGTCCTTCAGAAATGTTACCCCTGCTCTTAGGCATTGTCTTCACCATATACACCACCTGGACTGTTTTTTGTGGGACTCAGGATAGTACGTCCTCAAGGACAACTAGTTCTTTTCAGAGTCTCGAGGCTGGTATTCTGCATTCCTTCAAGATGTTAATTTCCAACTTGGGAACTAGCATAGAGGAAGAGCACAAAGGCTGTTTCTCCCAGCTCAGAAAATGTTTCTAACCCCTGGATTATGCTATCTGCTTGTACCAGTACCATGTTACATCTTTAGCTGTAAGAAATTCTTCACAGCACAGAGGAAATTCTGTTTGCTTCATTACAATTCCAAAAAATGTAATTATCTGGAAAGAACAGACACAGTGTCCCAGTTTTATAGCTTCTATTTGCACAGATAAATGTAAATGTGAACATCTCATACCTAGCAGAACCCTGCTAAGTTTGGCAGCCACTTGAGGTTTTGTTTTGTTTTTCTGTATTTTTAAGAGAGCGGAATTAGTTGTCTAAAATGCAGGTGTGAAAGTAAAAGATGTAACTATGCTGTTAATATTCAATTTATGATATTAGTTCGTGAGGAGATTTATAATTTGGTTGGTATTAGGAAGGCTCTACAATGTACCAAAGTAAGGACACTTACAAAATAACAATGTAGATGGAGTACTGTTTATGCTCTTGTTTTTTTTTAATCCTTCCTCAATTTCAATTGCGACTCAAGTTAAAAATTGACAATGCGTAGCCTCAAATGAAGGAGTCATCTCTAGATTAGTGCTGTTGCGCTGCCTCACAGCGTAACCTTTTATAACACAGAAATTTGGAGATATGTTTTACCTTCAGGAAGGCAAAATACCATAATTTTATTCCAGTGTAGCTTAGTCAGTGTATGCTTCAGAAATGCAGCCCATGGAGAGTGGGCAGGACTACAGAGGGTCTCTCTGCTTCAAGACTGCATGCTGCTGGATGTAAGGGAGACTGGTCCATGGCTAGGGACTGTGGAAATGAGTATATTTTTTTGTAATTGCTATCTGACTAACACAGCTAACTTCCAAGACCACATATTCGTTTCCCTGCAGTACTGCTGATAACCACACTTCATCTTTCAGCTAAGTCTTGATTTATTGAAAGTATTCAGAAGGTATTGGACTTCAGTTAGGTGGTAATTACTGGAAGAATACTGCTCTCTTTTAAAAGACATTTAAATACAGGCATTTATATCTGATTACTGATCATTACCTTCTGAACTGAATTACAGGCATTCAGAAATACCTTTACTAGACCACAGCAGGTGAAATTATCTGAAAATTTAAGTATTTTAACTAAAATATACCTATATTGTGTGGTTTCTAAAAAATAAAGTAAAATAAAATAATGTTTCAGTTACTTGCTCAAACCTAGGCTCTCACATTTTCATGCTTTATGGAAATTAACATTTTTCTGAAGTGTTCATAATTTTTCATAGGCTAGATTTTTGTTTTTACCTGAAAATATGTTTTTTGGGTTCCATGTATTACTTTTTAAAATTTTACAGCCTTTCCTTTCAGTCCCAGTCCCATCCCAGGGAATTATATGGGGACATTTATGACATAATGTTACATTTAATACCAGTACAACGTGGATATTTTATTTTTTGTCTGGTGAGAACAGCTCAGTAGTAGAAACATTTTAGTAGTGGTGTTTGGTCCCTTTCATCTTTCTGTGTTGAAAACACTTTGCTCAGCTGGACTCCATTTTAGAAATGCAAAATACAGGATAATAGATATAGGTTGTTTACATATAAGGACTAATCTGAGCTCTCTGGAAACTTACCAGTCTACTTATAGTAACAGCTGAGTAATAAACACATCATTATTAATTATTTTAAATGGATAAAAATAGTAATGATCTATAAACATCTTTGAAAGAACAAGAGGACACCAAGGACTAATATTAGCTATTGCATTCTTAGCTTTCCAGTAGCACGTGTCATAGACCAAAAACTTCTTTACATAAATGTCACAGTTTAGTCAGCATTTTGCTTGCAGTTCTCCCTAGGAAGTTCAATTTTTTCAGGAGGTAATATGACTAACATTTACATAACTACTATTTAAATAACAAAAATACTGCATCCTTTAGGAGGAATGGAAATGTTAAAACTGCCTTTTTGTATATAAGTATTTCCATGGAAATTCAGTAACAATTCTGGCTTTGTAAAATGGGAACTTCTCTTCACTGTATTTGTGTGCAGAGGTGATGGTTCCTTATGCTCTGTTTGCAATGAGCCTTGTGCCTCACTAGTATGGACCATCTATTTCTGTTGATAAAGAAAGCTACACTTTTCATACCAGATCCCTGCTCCTGCTGGGACCACCAACCAGAAGGGCATTTTTGTATGGAAGAGTGTGCAGACACCAGCCAGGCAGTCCTCTCTAGCTGCTGTGTAGCTAGTTGCTGCTGTACCATAGGTGTGGCACTATGTAGAAATGAAGCAACATTGCTTTGGATGGACATCACAGCAGCATCCTTTCCAAGCAGCAATGTACGTATACATATGTATATTGAAAGGACTTTTCAGTGCAGGCAAAATCTTGATCTGAAATAAGATGCATTTCAGTTGAATTCTATACTAATTTTCACCAGAGCATGAGTCTGTTCAAATTGGCTTGCAACAAGTGGGATCAACAAATAGTAAAAAAGAATGAGGTTTATACAAGAATAGCCATTTATTCATTTGGCATGTAACCTTTGCGTATTAAGATTTTTCATGCACTTTCTTCCCAAAATTCGCTGTTTCAAAGTAAATTATGCAGTCCTCAGTCTCATTAAGTGCTCACTGCTTTGCTTCCATGGAAAGCAGGCTCCATTAAACACCTAATGGTGTTCACGGGAAGCAAAGGTAAAAACAGGCTGACAGGAGATGTTCTCTTCTTGACCGAAAAAGCTATATGAGGTTCAGTGCCTGTAATAAAGTTGGCTAGGGTCAGAAAAAATAATAATTCCAGAAAAAATCCAAAAAGATTCCAAAAAATAAAAATAAAAAAAAATCCATCATGTCTTTACTCCATCCGTGTTTTAATCAATGACTTTATAGTGCCTTTTAGTAAGAAATGAATATCCATATTGGATAGTAGTTGGCAAGATAAGGAGTATAATTACTAGAAAAAAATAGATCACCTGTCTATAACATTTTCTGGAGTTTTACATGTAATGAAGAAGTAGCGATTTTTGCAGCTGTCCTTTCTTTAAGAAAATAGAGCAGTTGCAGGTGGGTAGTCAGGTGCATTGGCTGGAATGTCAAGCACTGGGAGAAGGCCTGCTAATATTAACTGACATTCTTCCAAATATCATTTAAAGGGATTTATAAATGTGTCAAAGACTGAAAGAATAAATTTCAAGTTACTTCACTAAAATTAAAAAGCTGGATTTAGCAATTATAGATTATATTAGCCAAACTGTATTGCTTCATTTGTTCCAAGAGAAAGTTATCATTATCTGAGAGAGAAGTAATGTATTAGGAAATCATGCTAGGTTTGAAACAGTGGAGCACCATTGACACTATTCCAATTTTAAAAGTAATTAGAAAAGTCAATACTAATAGGAAGAATAATTGCAAATGAAGTTTTACTGAGTAAAGGGTTGTTCTGGGGAGTTTTTTTTTTTTGTTTTGTTTTGTTTTTGAAAAGATGACACCTTGGATAAATAATTGACCAAATGAGCAATTTGTAGCTTGAGAACGTAAAATGTGAATGCCAGTTCAATAAAGGGAAAACAAACAAACAAACAAACAAACAAACAAACAAAAAAACAAAACATAGCCATCACATCATCTTTACTGGCAAGGTTATTCCATATGGCAGCAAGCTACTAAGTCTTGCATCTTTAGGCCCACAGTAGACTGGAATTAAAAGAAGATCTCATCATACTTTGCTGGAAACATAACTGAGAAAATCACTGAATCAGAGAGGCTTGATTTGAAAGCTGTTAACCAAGCTGCCAAAGAACATGACCTTTCCTACTCTCTGAACCCTGAAAGTCCTGTGAAATGGGAGGGTGTTTATAATGAGTGAAAGCTGACCCCTCTCTTTTCCCAGGAGTAGAAATAACAGATGCCTTCTCCAGGGCAAAGCAGGAAATATTGCCAGCTGTTTCCTGACAAATGCTAATACATGCAGATCCTGAGTATTAGATAGTATCTGCCAGTACCTCCATGGTTTGTAATTGGCAGTGCCTTGGATATGGGGTGAAGGCAGAGACTATTGTCCTGACTTGAGCTCTTTCTGGTGGGGGCAAAGACACACCTTTCTAGTTCCTTAAGATGTAAATGGTAAGAACTAGGAACAGAGTGCTTTCAGCTGGTGATGACAAAACAGATGGAGGTAGCTGCTAGGACTCCCTTATTTTCCTTCGTTCTTTTTTTTTTTTTTTTTTTTTTTTTTTTTTTTTAGCTGGCTGGCTGAAGATCAGGTGAGAGCTCACCCTTGCTTGTTTGGGTACAACGAGTACCATCACCTTGTGCCTTGACCATGAAGGCATGCAGCTGTGTGCTGTGTGCGCTTAGCGGCAATCAGAGCTAATTAAAGAAAGCTTGTGGGGAAGAAGGAAGGAGAGCAGAATATCAGAAAGAACCTGAGAGTATATGTTTAAGCAGCAGTAAAAGCAGCATGGTTTCCAGTTGTAGTAAAGGAGCCAGAGCAAGGAAGCTTTTAGAAGAAGCGGGAGGAAAACAAGGCTTTGATGTGCCAAAAATGACCGATGGTGGAACTGGAGGTTATCTGGAATCAGAGAGAAAGTAAAGTGAGTAGAGAATTGGATTTGTGAGTGTGTGATAATAAGATAGTACTGTAAATATAACACTGCGTGTGAATGAAGTTACCAAGTAAATGAGGGGGGTTGAAGTACTGTATAGCGCTGAATAATATTAGAAGAGACTCCAGGTAAACTGAAAGTTAAATGTTAAAGGAGTGTTAAATGTTAACACATTAACACATGTGTTAACACATGTGTTAAAGGAGCACTAAATGTTAAAGGAGTGTTGAGATGGAGGAGAGGAATACTAGACAGTGAGGTGGAAGACAGACCAAGGGAAGATGGAGTAGCAAAGACTCTCCAGAAGGAGACAAATTTTTAGGGATAAACAGATGAATAAGCCAAAAAAAAAAATGCTTCATTGCTCCAAACTCTCATTATGGCCGGTAGATTTTGTTCACGTGACGGTGCATGTTCTATTTCTAGTGAATGAGGAATGATTGCACAGCTTGCAGTAAACTATCAGCACTCACACAATACAAATACAAAGTTCCTCAATTATTTGATTGAGGTTCTCTGGGCACCTAATACAGCTTTCAAAAAAATCAGAGAAAAGGCAGCTGTGTTCTGCTCCTTCCCTGCCCTTTCTTTCCACAAAATTTGCACACAGGAAGAATTTTCTGTATTATCTTCCTTGTTTGTTTTAGGACAACTAGCTATTTATTTCATGAAATTGAGGTTTAAATCCCCATCAGTTGCTAATGCAGAAGTTTTTCATATTCATAATTATATAAACATAATAGCTTATCTAATTTTTGTCTTAATATTGATATTTTGTTCACATATTTGTCTTGGTACTTTGTTCTCATAATAATTTGTAAAGTGTTCTAATTTTTAAAAATCAGCAAAACTAAAATGAAAAAAAAATGTATCAGTCCTCCCTTTTGTTTCACTAGTATAATTAAAGGGCATTAGATAAAGACTGATACTGTATCCTGTAGCTGAGAGGTAAGTAGAAGTTTTATAGCTATAATAATTTGATTTATGCCAAGAAATATGGTTTAATGTTGTAAATGTGGCCCTAGTTATAGAAACTATGAACAGCTGTATTGTCCTGTGAAATATATGCGGACGAATCCCTGCTGTTGAGACAATGATTAAAGAAACGTTTTCTGCTGAAGATTCTGTGAAGTCTTTAGGAAAACAAGATATTTTGCAAAACGTTGCATTATGTGATCTCTTGGTGGGAAGGCGTTTTCTACGGAACATATCTGAATATTTCAGGCTGCTACTGCCTAATCCTACTTCCACTGATCACCTGAGATAGTCCATATATTCCATACAGTAATAAATATATGTGAAACTGTATAAATATATGTGAAACTGTATAAATAAATATATGTGGAAGAGGAAAAACTGATTTTTGTTGGCTTGAATAGTATTAAGTTAAAACTATTAAGTTATTACATTTTTTTTCTTCCTTTTTGGCAGTATTGAATTAAACACATTGTTTGGGAATCTGTGATATTTTTAAATGTGCTTGATAGTTAAGATTGTGTTGTAATTAGGTGTCACATCATGAAAGCTCTTCTGCCATACACCTTGACTATTATTATCAGATTTAAAAATTAATTTCCAGAAACTAATGCTAACCAGGCTGTTGAGTACTCTTAAAATTCCAAAGAGTAAACAATTCTCATGATAACACTTCTGCTGTCATAACATTCATTAATTTTTAAGCAATACACAACATGTTGTAACATAAAAAGATGGTCTAGTGTTGTAAAGAACATAAATAGAGGCTCAAAACATGGCAGGTAGCGTATATTTTAAATAACTCTTTTTCAAATTGCAAGTTTTGGGTTATGATTCATGTCGCCGAAAGAAACTCGGTTCTAGCATGTGGATATAACGCAATTAAAATGGAAAAATAATTTTTTAAGTAAATACTAGCATTCAGAGGCAATGGGGAGGTTGACACTTAATCTGGAAGCCCTGATCCTTATTGTCAGATCAGCTAAAGAGATGCTGTATGAAGTGGCTGTCAAATTACATGCTTTGGCAGTTTTTGTAATTGAAATGGTTGCACATAATAACTGTATCATGTCTGGGTACTCTGTATCTAATACAGCACTGGAATTAATTTTGATTTTTTTTCCCCGTATGTTTCCTTTTTCTTCCCTTGGACACTGGAATAATCACAAAAAGGTGGAATGTTACTCCTCCAATGAGTGTCAGAAAGTCCTGCTGTTGTTTCTGTTAGTTGGTTGGCTTTGATTTTTTGGGGGGGGGAAATTATTTTTTTCAAGTCTATAGACATTTATTCTAAATCAGTAAATGGATGAAAGACTATGGAGGTGGATCAGGGGCAGCTGTGATAACTGAAAGAAATAGTTCTTACTGGGTAGTCCTTGGCCTGTAATGGTAAGTGGAGCATTGTAATTAACTGTAAAAGAACCTAGGTGGTTTTGTGGCTTCAGTGGGGACTCAAGTGCTGGGGTGTTTCAGATTTCATGGGCATACAGAACCCTCTGACCTGCCATGTGGCAATAGATGAGAGAAAATGAGCAAAGGCAGAGATGAGCTTCGTTCATCTGTGTGCCAGCATAATTTTTGTGTGTGTGCCCGTTAATCCATATGCCTGGCTCTGTCCCTAAAGCTCAACCTTTTGCAATGTAGAAGGAGCAAGTAAAGTGTTAATCACAAGCACATGCAACAAAGGAAAATGTCTCTGAGCTCTGCAAAGAATGCTACAGGTGCATGCACCAGTTTATCAGGCTGCATAGTGCCTGGGTTTGCATAAACACAGCTTGCATCAATTGAAGAGTGAGTCTGCTTCATAGATACGGCAGTCTAAAGAAACAGGACTTGTGGATTGTGTTAACCTCAGCTTTGATCCTAATTTTGTAGACTGTTTTCTCTCTATGCTTATTTCTGTTGACTGTACCTTGCTGTGTTTTACTTTATCTGCTTGTTTCTTTCCGGTTTTTTTTTTTTTTTTTTTTTTCGGTTATTTTGAAACAAACTCTTCCTATCCTTCCGTATTGGTGGAAAGTGGAAATATTGAAGCAAAACAGAAGGCATGTGCAGGGATTTATTTTCACTGAATTTGTGTGTCATAGCAGTAAATAGTTGGTATTCACCTGCTGGATGACATTAGTTTCCATAGGCTGATTTTTCCTCCAGCTGTCAGAGTGAAGTGATGGTACACAATTACCAAAATTTCCCTTGAAATTGAATCCCATCACTATCTGTATATTTTGTATTATTTGTTGAACTCATAATTCTAGTATTAGTTATCTTTTTTTTTTTCTTTAAAAAAAAAAAATAATATAACAAAGGCAGTGTTCAGCATCACTGTACTGAAACACCTTATGGTTTTGCATGGTATAACCGTGGGCCAGCCTTTGAACAAAACTTGTAAGTAGTTTTTCTTTCATCATTTAGAGAAGTCTTGTGAAGATAACAGATAACATTGACCTGAAATTTCTTTGGAGGTCAAAGATAACATGAAGCTGTTTTGAGTCAAGTACCTTAATTTTTGTTTTATTTTTATTTGTGTTTGTGCTATTTCCTCTCATTTGTGTTTATTCTGCTTGTATGCAAATATAAAGGTGAACTTAATTGAAATAAAATTCTTCAAAAAACAAACAAAACCTTTCTGCTTTCTTCAGCTGACAAGATCAAAGTTATTCATTTTCTCTATTTTCATTGCAAGATGTTTTCGATTTGATCAAACTGCATTCTTTTATGAAAAATTATTCCATTCATTTTTTTTTCTAATTTTAGTCTCTATGAATACTGCAAAAGCACTGAGATACTCCAGCATATGAAATCTCTTCTGTATCTAACACCATTTTAATATATGGGATATTAGAGCTGCGAAATAGTTTTGTTTTGAATGATTGATCAAGAAGATGAGAAAAATACGGAGTCACTGGCAAAGCTTTTCCAAATCAGAAATGAATACACAGTTTTGTTGGAATACTATGAAGTTAAGGTTAATTTAGATATATTGTTCTCTAATGCAGTCAGGGTTATTGTGCACTGTGTGTGGTTCTTTGGTTTACTCATTTCATGAGCATGCTCTTCCTCAGGTCATCCACAGGGAATGAATATAGAAGCTCAAGACAGGCATACGTTGTATTTCTTGAACAAAAAGAGCAGCTGAATAAGCTGGTTGTACCAGCTGGTTATGTCCTCCTGGATATGTGGCAGATATAAATATATTTTTGAATATCTCATTTTAGTAGATACCCTTTTTTTTTCCTTGTTATAAACAATCCCGTGCTCAAGTTTAGGGAAACTTGTGTGTAGTGCAATCCCTGAATTGATTAACACTGGTGAGGACCTTCTTGAATAAACAGTTTCCATTGGAAAATAAAGTTATCAGCTCCATTTTCTACTTCCAAGGTGGAATTTGTGGTCAGAGAGGAAAAAGCCTACCAGAATAACACAGTTCAGCAGTTGCAGACAGAGAACCAGTCATTCTCTGTTTGCTCTACTGGCTAATCCCTCACTTTTAAAATGTGTACATCATTTCAGTTTGTCTGGCTTAGCTTCCAAGCGCTGGTTATTACACTGGCTTCACAACTGGATTAGGCGGTTTTTCAGTACCAACAGTTTTTCTTCTTGAGCAGTACATGCACCCTCTAATGAAGTCTCCTTCCCCTTGTCTTTTTGAGCTTAAAAACCTCTGCCTTCAACTGTAAGATGTTCTTTCTGGCCTGCAGTGTATAGCTTTTAAAATTTTTAATGAAAGAAGTAGTTGATATTGGAGCTATAACCAGTTTTTCCAGAATCAAAAATACCTTCCTGGTCATATACATTTAGTAATTACCATTTTTAAACAACTGTTACAATGGCAGCTGCTCACATTGACGTGTTAGCACAGTGTAACTTTCTCCCTTTCAGGGACCTAACCCTTCATTTTGGGGGGGGTGATCCCAAAAGGTACATGACACAACTTTGCATTCAGCTATGTTAAGATGCATTTTTCTTGAATACTGCCAGCTTATCAAGCAGTTCGTGTTTACTCTTATGACTGCCCTGTCCTTGACGTTTACTTTCTTGTTCTTTGCATCATCAGTGAATTTTACCAGCATAGACTTGGTTTATTTCTAAATTGTTTATTTTGCTTACAATTAACTACTGCTTTTCCTTATAAAACTTTTTTTTTTTTTTTTTTTTTTTTTTTCTCAAATCTCTACGATCTGCTTCTGAAATAAAATTCAAAACGAATTAATCTCATATAGCCAGCCAGTTCTTTGTCTTTTGGGTTATTTCCTACTAAGAATGTTTAGGTTAGATATTTTAAAAAACTGTTGCACTACATGGTTTTCTAGTCTCCTGGAGTATACGTGTAGCCTCAAGATTTATTAAACTATAAGTCTCGAGTACAAGTGGCTCAGGAGCCATTCCAAGTAGATGTCTGCTGTTCACTTTGATTACTAGTGAAGTGAGAGGTGTGCTCATCTTCTTTCTAAAAACAGATGGGAAATATGAAGTTCTTCATCCCTCTCTGTTATTATTCAACGTGTTACTGTCCTGCTTCATCATAGACCTGTATTATTGCAATGTGTTTAGAAAAGAAACAAAAGCGAATCCCAGCATCTCTCTGTATTGTCTTGGCAGGTTTTTCCTCCCATCTCTTCAGTTTTTCTTCTTCTGTTGGTTTTCTACACTTAGAAATTTCTGTACTTCTTCTCAGCATTCCTGCTGGTCCCTGAAAGCTGTCAGCCTGTTTTATTGACTTGCTCTCTTATAAGACCTCAGCCAAATGTTGCTGCATTGTGCTAAAGGAAAAAATGACATGAGGTTACCTCTGGACAGTGTTCCTCACCCACGTCTTCATTACCTCTTTTGGACAATAGTGTCTTAATAACACAGCTTCTGCAATAAAAAGAGGTTTGTTGTTGGTGCAGGTCATTGGAAAGACCTTTCCATCATCTTTGTTTGTTCCAACCATGCTGGGAGGCAAAAGAACAGTGTTTAAGATGTGTGAACAGTCTGACTTTGGTAGTGGTTTTACTAAGAGGATGCGGATAAGTCAGAAGGGTTTATTTTCAGGGAGTGCTGCTGGAATTTCATGTTCTGTTTGTGCACGCTGTCTTGCTGAACCAGTGTTTGCAGTGCGTGACTTCTTAATATTGATGTACCAGTCCTCCTGACACAGGGCAGCTCCCAGAGATAAAGTGTCTCATAACAGAGGAAAAAAAGTTTTACATCCAAGATTGTAATGAAGGGGTTTTACTGTCATCACACTTCTTTGGACAATTTCTACTCTGTGCTGGGATATGGTGGCTGGGGAAAAATCTGAATTAACAGTCTACATAAGCGAACATTTGACTGGGAAGTAGGTTGTGCTTTGAAATTGTTTTCACACAGTGGTGTTGACAGACTCAGCTAGATAGCACCAGTTACCTCCATGTGTGTGTGTATTTGACCTCCTTGGAAAGAAGCTGGTAGGCAACACATAATTATACTGAACCTGATGAAACTGATCCTGTGTGGGAGGATGCCAGCATGGGCACCCAGGGGGCAGGCATACCCCACATATTTGTGCATGGGTAAAAATGATAGACTTCGGTCCCCCACGTAGGAAACCGTGACCTTTTATTCGTCCGTGGTTATTTTACTCCCACGTAAAGGAGAAGAGAGAGAGAGCCCTGATGCATGTGATCCCCTCCCTGTGGGTGAGTTTTTTCATAAGTTGTCTTTTCCTAAACTTCCCTAACGATGTCAGGTGTCTGCATGACCTCTAACAGATGGCTGCACACAAACTGCGCTTCTTGGGCTCTGATGTACTTTCCTCAGTATTTAAAGTGCAGTTCTTAATAGCCGCTGTCATAATTTTGGGGTTGCTTTTTTCTTTCCTTTTTAAAACCAGAAAACAAGTGCATTTAACCATGAAAGCAGGTACAAATGTATTCCGGTTAGTGGATAATAATGAAAAGTCAGGGAGATTAATGTGCTGTTACTGTTTATTCAGTACTGCATTACTTGTGACTAACTACAATGGATGAGACCTTCTTTCTGCCTCATTAAATAAGTTAATCATGTAAATCAGAAGCAAAAACACTTTGGATAGAGTGAGTATAGGTTGAGCATCAGATAAGTGCTTTTTACCACTGGGTATTAAAGGAAAATTGACAACATACAGGTGTCCAGCTACAGAACATTAATATTGGTCTTCTGTTATCTCTAAAGTAAATGAAAACAAAATTAAAAGGTCAGATTGGTGTGTGTTCCAATCAGGGCTACATGGCCACTGACTGGAATTTCTTTCAGAGAAAGAGGGAAGCTTGAAAGGGTAGGGAAGTACATTAAGATGATATCAAATTATAATGGGCATCCCAATATATTCAGGGAAAAAATGTCGATGGATTTTGAGCTGTAAATCAAAAGTATATTTTTTTATAAAGTAGATTTTACTAAAAGTTCTAGGTAGTGCTTTGCTGGCTTAATTGGGGATAAAATAAACAAACAAACAAAAAACAACAAAGCACAACAATGTACTGTAGGTTCAGAGCCAAAAGCATGAAAATGTAAACTAGGACATAATCTGGATGACCAGGGAAGGAATAAGAATAACGTTTTTTTTAGATGAAGCTAGCACTACAGTGATAAAGAAATGCAGCTCTTATATCTTATTACAAGATATAATTAGGAAAAAATAACCTTATCTGAACATTAGTCCAAAACATTTAAGCCAGTGCTGAGCTGCAGAGACTTGAGAAACTTCAGCATTTGATAACTTGGTTTTTAATCAGACTTAGTGCTTACATTTTGTGCTTGCAGATGAAAATGAAGAAAAAAAAGTGATGTTCCAAGTTCTTTCTTCTGTTTTCTAAACTGGAGTATTGCTAGAACTCTTTTTTTGTCATCTAATCCACAGATATCAGATAAAGAAATCTTAAAGACTGGCTACTTCATTACAACAATAAAATGACAATGTAGATAACTGTTAGAATTTGGATTTAAGGATACGGAAGTATTGCAAAAGTATTACCTTCCTTCTATTTTTTTTTATCTTTTATTTTACTTTTTTTTTTTTTTTTTTAGAGATGGTAGTGATCACAGGGGAAGCAAACGAGGAAGCCTGCAAAAGAATATTGAGAAAATGCCACCACTGTATTGGTTGAAAGGAAATAAGTATGGATGTAATGCAAAACTTACTGAAATCAATGGAAGGTGCTCATTGGTTTCAGTGGTATTTGGTCAAGGCTGAATGTGAGTGTGAATGTTACATAAGCTTCTGACTGCTATTTAATCCAACAAAATGTACTTATACTTAACTCCTTTGAAAAATAGGTGATGTCTTTGCAATAGACATAATCTATAATTCAAACCACAGGTTTGTAGCTTTAGTATCAAAACCTCTTCTATTTCTGGATGACGGTGTAGTAGCTAGTGTTTAGTTTTTGTTTGTGTGCTTTTTGTGCCTTTTTTTTTTAGAAATGCCTATCTAACTTTGATAGTAAAACCTTATATAGAATTGTCATTTAAATGTATGAATATATGGGTTGAAAAACTTAATTTCATAACAAAAATAGATCTAAATGATTTGTGCGAGCAGTAATGAAAAAACGTAAAACAGTTTTAAAGTTGCATTCTAGTTGGGAGTTGGTAAATCCTTGGAGGCTTGAGCTTCATTACAACTGACTCAGTTTGGCCTGGAAAGCTGGGATTTGGGGGTGGGTGGTGTTTTTTTCTATTTTTTGTTGTTGTTGTTGTCAATGCATTCAGTTACAGTTTGGGGAAAAAAAAGTAGCATCAGCTCACTTTCCACTTTGTCTGTGGTCAAATGAATTCTTTTGTCTTGGTCTAACTTTCTAGTGGATTTGTCTGAAAAGAGGACCTATAGCTAAAACAAATATCAGGTAAGAATGTATAAAGACTGCTCTCCCGATGACACTTCTATTCAAGGTAATATAAAACAGGCCAGAATGTCTCAACTTGACATTTATACCATTACATGCGGAAATGTTTTCAGAATGGTTAATGATATTTTGATACTCTCAAAACTAATTCTTAGCTTTATTTTGTTTATAGTGATATTCCTTTTATTGATGATTGAAAGAATATATGACTTCATTATTTTTACAGTAAAATTAAGTAGAGGTTTAATTTTTTTTCTCATTTGTATTCTGTAGCAGTGCAAGAGGGAATACAATATATGGCTTACAATGACAAAAAAATAGTATTCAATTGAATAAGTCAGTTTCAATTGAAAATACAATATTTCCTGCATGAGACATATTGCAATGTGGCAGACTGTAAATATTAGGGAAGACCTACCGTAAATGAAACAACATAATTAACACTTTGTTCATGATAGGCAAATAAACAAGGCAGGTCTTTTTCAGTGATGGGTAACATCTTTATTAAAGAATTAATCTAGATCTTAAACCAGGATCTATCTAGTACATAAATCAGGGTCTTGTGGTTCCATTTACAATTCCTTTTACAACCTAAGTGCTAAGTTTATTGCCATATAGCCCAATAATTCATTGTTGAGTGATGCCAAGCCCCTCTCTCCCCCTTTTTTCTATACTCACTGAAAATGGAGATGCATTTAACATCAATAACATCATTGACTTGTACTATTCTTAGCCAGTAACTTTAAATTCTGACCGTCTAATGATAACGATATAACTTTATTAAGAATTTTGAAGTTCTGGTGAAAACATGTATTTATATATGCTGAGTATTTGATTTCCTCAATGGGTTTGTGAAGTCAAGGTTGCCCTGCCTGAGAGCTCCTGTGCCAGGGACCTCAGAACTCTCTCAGTTGCTCTCCTGAAACATTGAAGGTTGCAATTATAAAGAGACTTAAAAAACCCTGCAAAGTTATTAGCTCATGTTTGGATCTGATGGGCCAAAACTTGTTCTAGCTATTTGGTAGGTGTTGTGGTCTGTGATTATTTGAGCACCTGTGGGCCCCAGTAGTTCTCTGTGCATATACAAGTGCTTGGGAGTCCCAAAGGTTTTTTCCTTATTTGTTTCAATCACAAGATCACCATTTGGAACATCAGGGATATATATTCAAAGCTGTACTTCACCTTTCATTGATTAATACCATATCAAACTAAGAGACTGTGTCATATCATTGAATACATGTATGGTGATGTAAAATGAGGGGATGTCTTGCAAAATTCTTTGGGATGCTTGTGAAAGCTCTTAGTCCTACTTCTTTTTGGTTTAGAATACTGCTTGGGATAAGGTTTTTAGGTTGTTTGGACCTAATGGATTTATTATACTTGGCTGTGAGCAGGCTTCTAGACTGATTACTTTAGAACTTTCTGAGATTTTTGTACTTTGATGTGCAATGGATTAGCTGGTGATGATGTTTAAATAATTAACAGAGATCTGGGAGAGAGCTGCTACTGAATGGTCTCAGTAACTGTCATTCCAGGTTTCCAGCTAATGTAGGCAAATACATCTTCAGGGATTACACGCCTCAGACTGTAGAACTTCCAGGGCAAACGTAGTAGGGTTTTAACTTTTAAAATTTTTTATTAGTAGTAATATTTTAGTGAAAACTGAGTTTAGAAAGCATTTGAGAGGCTTGTTTACAAGATTCTCAGGCAGAAGCTTCTGCTCATTAGGGAATGTCAGTATAGAAATTCTGTATCTTACTGGTCTACAAAGATTGCAGATATATCAAGGAGAAGGAGATGGATTAACATTAACAGCAGTGGAAAACCTGCAGTCTCCGTCATCTATTTAAAATTCATACTATCTTCCACTGTTCATTCAGTTTGGGATCTTAAAAGAAGGATAACCTTAAAAGACAAAATATTTTTTATGGACATTTTATATAGGATTTTGGGAAGGAAGTGAGCTAGTGAATAGTGTAACTAATCTGGCAGTTGTGAAGTAAACTGTAAAATAAGGTGTTTTTCAGCAGAGATAAGGGAATAAGAATTTGATTTTATGTAGCCAAGCTATGTTACTTTTTAAGACTATGGACATAAGATACTGCTGACATTACTAATTTGACAAGGCTCATGATTCTCAAAAATAATTTTAAAATTATTTTTATATCTCAATATTGAGCTAAATGAGGCCTAGATTGCTATAGGTACACTAATGTCTGCAAGCTAAAAGTGCATATACCAGTCAAGACACATCACCACATTTCCTAACCCACAAAGTTCATCATCTGAAAAATATATATATATATATATATATACTTTTGAATGTCACTGATAGTAAGAAAGCAAAAATTTGCTGACAAAGCTGTGGAGTTGCCTCCATGAGCAGGTTCATGATGGTGATTAGATTTGGAAAAAGTCTCAAAAAAACCCTCATGGTTTAGGCTGAGCCATTACTAATACAAATAGTATTTCACAGAAAGAAGGGGACTTGAAAACACCCCAGTACTAGTGACCCTGTGTTTTGGTGTGAAGTCATGTAAATTTCATTTCCTCTCTGATTACACTGATATTTTAGCTTTTCTTAAATTTCTGTTTTTATTTTTGTTACGTTGCTAATTAAATATCTTCTGTTTCAAGTACCTTACCTGAACGCTGTCAGCAGCAGAATCATACCTTTAGTGAGTATTTGTATGGCAACAGCTCTGCTTCTGGGTGATGAACAATCTCAGTATATTAAAATATAGCTAAATATGAAAAATAAAGAACCTCCTGTTCTTGGAGAACTTGGAATTTTAACAAAAGAATGTATGGTACAAATGCGATATGCCATAAAACCTTGCTGTATTGAAACCAGAGAGCACCGAAGCTGTAATATTACCCACATGAGTATTTTAAAAAAGTTCAATAGCGTGTCTACTTGCCTAGTTGATAAAAATAAATCTCTTGTTTCAGAGCACCTTACTTATATTAGTTGGTTTAAGGTATGTCATAGCTCAGGCACGTTATCTTCAATCAAGAAAGCAATAGCCTTTTTCTTGTAAATTAAAAAAAAAAAGTGCAAAAGCATTCCTGATGAAAACTGTTTCAGCTAAACTGAAATCAGCAAATCACAGCTGTCTAAACTGGTGTTTAAGATGTTATACGCCCAAATTATGGTTCACACAGGTTTGTGATCAAAATTCATCATAATTTTAGTGCAAAGTGTAAATAATATATTGTTATGCAACATAACTGGCATTAACAGTGCAGAAAACAGGTGGTGTGAGTTCGATGGAAAAAGAGAACTTGAGTAATGATGAAGGCTAGCAAATAAGTTTCTTCCAGATTAGCAGTAAAAAAAAAATAATACCTTAAAATTCTTGGGATTAAATAAATAGACTACAGATCTTTTGTAGGAAGCTCCTTTAATTGCAATTTTGTTTCCATAAGTCACTGCATAAATTATATCTTCTCTATAAATTCTCTTTGTTTTTGGCTTTGCCTCCTGGGGCTTTAATTTATCAGAGTTGTCATCTCTTGAATATTATCACAGATTGAAATGTACAGTAGACACCTGGAGGCTTTTACATTTTTCCATCCTTGGGCTTTGTAGAAATAGGACCATCTGGCCAGTAGGTCTGGAAGCATCAACATTCACTCATTAAATGTGCCTGAAGCCCTCACTTTCAATCTGCCTTATTTAGCTACCTTAGGACTGTAGTTAGGTGGTCTGCTGTTTTCACCTGTTTAGAAGCAATTTAAACACGTGCTCCAAAGTGATGCTAACATCTCAAATATCCATCTTCAGGCTTTGTTAGAGCTTGGCTACTCCTGGAATAAGAACCTGGGGGTTACAAGTGGTCATTTTCCCCAAATTTTTGTTACTGCTTCAGAAATGGTTATATAGTACAGAGCCTAAAGGGGACCCCACAGGGTAATGTGGTGGGTGTTTCTTGTAATGCAATCAGCAGGGAAGTGCCTGCTTCCAGTAACAGCTGCTGCTCAAAATCCCTGTGGGGTGAGCAGTTCAAACCTTTCTTGTGTCAAACAGGGCTCGGGATCCCCTGTGTTACCTGTCAGCCTCGAAAAGTAGAGTCTGAAGGAGAGCTCAGCTCTCTGGTAGTCTCTGGGAAGGTGCTCAATTTTTATGCTGGGAGAAAAAACATCCTCTAGTTGTGAACTAGCTGCTGACTGTCATCTTGTAGTGTATCCTGGGGAGAAATTAGAGCCCAGAAAGGAGTCTTGTTTTGATTATTACAAGTGCCTTACCTGCCTGTCAGGAGATGGTGACAGGCTGTAAAACCCACTTCTATTTTGTGTGCTCTGCAAGAGTTGACAGCAGTTTATTGTGAGCTCAGAAACGATGTTGTCGCACCGTCTTGCTAATCGAGAATATTTTTTCCTCTCTGTAGCTAATAAATACCTTTTAAAACTTTCAAATAAAAGTGGAGAGTCTACAACTCTAAAAAGAATCCTGTACCAATTAGCTCAGTCGTGTGCATGTGTCACCAGATGTGAATGGCTTTGTGTTCACTGAGACTAGTTACAGGAGCAATCATTACAGGTATTTGGCCCAACCTCGCTTCTATTGAAGACTGGAAAAAAATCTCCTGTGTAAAAGAAAAACAGCCTGAAAATGTGCTGCTGTGATATGAGCATGAATAAGGACTTACTCTGAGGACCATCAGGTTGAATGAGAAGTCTCAATGTGAGCTTTTCCATTGGCTTCTCTAGGACTTAGATTAGAGTGGATTTACTGATGTGAGGCTTTATTTTCAAGCCAGCCAGACTGCTGAGGGTTGTACATCTTAGGTCCAGCCTGTATGAAAGGTGCTGGGACCTGGGGAGCCTCACTGAACTGTTTGCAGCTGTAGTTATGCACATCTGTATGCCTATGGAAGGCTGAGCTGATCATCTCTAATTAGCATTTGTGGACTGGTTTTCTTCCTTCACTTCTACTGCCTATGATTAAAAATTGTGCCCACACTGCACAGACTGCTTTCCACGGTGACTCCAGCAGTTCACTGGCTCCTTTCTGTTTCGCTCAAAGTTTTAATTTGTCATAGGGAAAGCAGATCCGTAAACTTGAATTTGCACAAATAAGATTTGAACCTGTGATTGGCAGCCAAAGCAGTAACTTTAATAACCAGGAATTCTTGAAGAAGCAAAATAAATATTGATGTTCTCTTTTTTTCTAGTTTTGCCTGGAATATATGCAGGTCTATCATTTACTCAGAATAAATGTACATCTGCCAAAGCTTTGGAAGATACAAACCATTCCTGTGTGTTTGCGTACTTCAGGTTTGTTTTGATATAATTTCTCTTCTTGTTTATCTCATTTTCATTGTAGGGAGATAGCTCTCAAAATTAGCATTGCTTGAGATGTTTTCAACAGAAGGTAAAATGTACCATGATTCAGTAGAATAAGTATTATGTTTAATTTTAAGTTGCTGGCAAGTGCGGACCTGAATCATGCACTTGCCAGTCAGGGAGAAGGTAAATCTGGAGGCTTTTACCCCCATCTCCAGATACTGCTGCAGCAATGGCATGAAACACCCTATGGCTCCTCAGTCTTTGCCCAGGCCGGTCCTATCGCCATCCTCAAGAACATACACAGCACCAGATGTTCTTGATGTTGAATCTGGTGCTCATTCACCCCCTGTGAAACATCTCTACCCTCCTGTGAAGGAATCTGATCTTTCTCTCTTCTGAAGGCTGCAAGCAAAGAGGATGCTGTGCCCTTGAACCTCACACGATCTGACTGTTGGTGGTTTGTGCCAATTTTTATTTCAGCAGAATTTCAGCAGAGAAAGTAGGAATGTGAGCTGTGGTGACCTTATCCATCTGCCTAGAAACACTGTCTGAGCCTGAGACAACAAAATCTTCCTGATGATTCTGCCTCTTGCAGCTGTGGTATACATTTTTTTTTTTTTCCTCTAACATGGACATGCATGCAAGTGCTGGGTGGAGGTTGTGAAAGGTGCCACTCCTCCTGGTGTGCTGGATGCCAGAAGCCTCCGTCCCTTACTTTCAGTTTGAGTAGAGTCTTTCTTCGAGCTGCTTCCAACTCCAGCAGCCCTCTCTGCACCAGAAATACTTGTGCTGACTGCTAGAATGCAAAAGTTTGGGGTCTGACTTCCTTGACTACTGAACCAGATTGTAACTTGCTCCCAGAAGGGAAGAAATGAGCCCCTCTGCAGAGAAAGGGTTAGTTCTGGTGCATCAGCCACAACTGCTCACAAGACTTAGCTGTATCCTAACTTCCAAATGTGGGGTCAGATGGGAACATGGAGTTATTTCTTTTCTTCTACCATATTAGTGTTTAGCTCTGTCTATCCTTCTGAGTTAAATCTCATGGAGCAGGATGAGATGTTGGTGCTTTCTGCCAGTTGGTAGGTATGTCACGGCATGAGCCATGCATCGCTGCTGCCAGAGCCCACAGCAAGGTCCCTGCCAGATCAAAGTGATGAGCTGAACAAAAGTGCTCATTTAACCCCCTGTGCTATCCTTGAGGGCTTCTTAGCTTCATAAAATACATTTTGGTCTCTGTTATGATTTGATACGTGAATGATTTATGCACCTCAGGCAACAACAGTGAAATAAAAAAACTGAAATAGAAACCAGGGGCAAAATACCTGCATCAGCCTGAAAGAGCAGTGCCATTGTCTCCTTTCCAACTATTCAACTGGAGTTTGAAAATGAAGGGATAAAACTAATTTACTGCATTCTTCATAGTTATAAGAAATAACCTCTTACTGAAGTTAGGCATGAGTGGCTATTTATAGGGTTCAATCAAGAAGAAAGTTTTGTAGTCAGTTCAGACAGCATAAATAAAGCATTAGCCCTTATCTTTAAATAGGGGTCTGCACTAAGGGAATCTGCTGTATAAATGGCAAAATTGAGGCACAAAACGATGCACGTGCTTCTGTGCAAACTGCCCTCAGCCATAACCATCGTGCTGGAGGAGCACAGAGCTTGTTCTGCCTGCGCTGTGCAGCTGTGTGAGTGCTGTGCATCCGAAGTGTTTGGGATGTGATAGGCTGGGGGAAACTCTGTGGAGTCAACTTGCACATGAGCAGTCACGTTTTTGAGTCTGTGAGGCTGGGGATTCAGCTGGAAAGCATAAAAATGAAATAAAATAACCTGATTTTTCTGCATCAGATTTCTCATAGTTATTCAAGGAAAAAATGTATGAAAATTGTTTTAATTACATCAGTAACTTGTGCAAGAACAGAAGTGGGAGTCTTGCAAAGAAAGCATTGTTTCAGATTTGAATAAATTCAAAATTAACTGTAATACCTAGTTTCAGGAATACACAATCCGTCTTTTATTGGAGCTTGTCACTGTAAATGTGCATGAGTTTAATGCATGATTTTAGCTGCTTTGACTTCCATATATACATACAGAGAAGGTTAAGTTAATAGAGATGTTATCTAAACTCCTATACTTATAGGAAATATCTGAAATACAGTCAACAACTGGGGTGAGCTCATTCAGTCTTCCAGGCAATAATGAGGGCTGTCTGCTGAAGCCATTCATTATATTGCAAACTGTTTTGTGCGTGCTCCATCCAGCTTCAGCTGAGAGAGATCCCACAAGTTGGTATCCTACTTGCAGTACAAAAGGGTAAGTTAGAAGCCACTGTACTAGTGCCAAGTTATACCAGCCTGGACCTGGTGAGGGTGGGCAGAATAGAGCCCTCTCTGTTCGCTTACGGTTTATGAATGTGAGCAAAGTATCATGCTCTCTTTTCAAACAGAGAAAGGAAAATGGTCTGTTCAGTCGTAATCTGCAAAATAGTATGAAGTGAAAGCTGCCAGTTGCTTTCGTAAAGTCGAACAAGATAAAGGTCCAATGAATGTAAGCCTGAGACTTCGAGTAATAGTGTGACTGCTCATTGCTATATAGAAACTAACCCAGAGTATAAAGTTAATTAGCATTAATCACAGACAATTCATTGTCTGAAACAAATGTATTCTTTGTGGATAAAGCAGACTTAGTAGCATCTACTCATCCTAATATTCACAATTTCAGATCAAACTTTTTCTTACTATGCAAAGTTGATATCACGAATGCTTTAAAATGGGAGACATATTATTGTAGTGTGCATAAATTCTGATAGCACTGATTTATATCAAATCCAATCTGAACTGCGTACATGTGATTAACATTTTAAGCTAATATCCAAATCAGGTTGTTATTTTTATAACCTATCAAATGAAAATTATGAGACACTTAAAAATGAAAAAAACCCTCAACAGATTCATGAAGGGGATAATGAGGGAGACATTAGCTGTTTATAAAAGATAATATCTCATGCAAATTTGACATTACATGTCTTACTGAATATTATTAGATGTTCATTGGCTATGCAAATATTATTCATTTTTTGTAAATGTTGTCTGCTCTTCAATCAGCATAAGGAAACATGAAATTCAGTGCTATGGTTTAGCATTTTTCAATGGAAATATAAAAGAGCTATGCTACACACTTGTCTTTGATCAATGCTTAGAGTAAAAACAAAATATTAATGGTTATTTCCAGTGTCTCCTCTAAGGGGACAATCAGTTGTTTAATGCCTGTTTAACTACATAAAATACTTCAAATTATAATAAGAATAAATGAAATGTATTCATAAATTCTAAAATTGTCTATTCACATTTATCATGTAGCACAAATATTTCTGAGACTTGAGGTATCTGTAGATTGACAGGCATGTGGAAGACCTGACACCTTTCATTTGCTGGGTTTCAACAAGATGACGATTTTAAGGGTAGCTTGCAATAATATTTTTCAGCTGAGGAAAATGTAAAGTGTTCCATTCTTTCTTCATAAAAAATTGACAAGGCTACATAGTGTGGGCTGGAAAAGAATTGGACATGAAATTTCTTATGATTGAGAAGACCTTTTTAAATTTTTCTAATTTAAAGATGAAATATAAGTCATGATTTAAAATACAGCTGGCCAGTGAACAGTGGAGACAGGAGTCCTGGAGATTCTGGGTCATCAGAAGCAGTCCTCTGCTGTGACTTGTGAATATATCATATAATCCTTTTCGTGAATTAGATAAATCCCATCTTCAAGCTGTTCTGTGTGTTTTTTTTTTTTTTTTTTTCCCAGGAGGCCATTCCAGGATCTCTCTCTTCTGATAGTTTGAAATTGTCCTCTAATGTCCTGCCTAAACATATTCAAGGCGACTTGTACACATTTGTTCCTGTGCCAGTGTTACTTTTTTTTTTTTTTCTAAGCTAAAGTATATTTTCCATTCCTGGTGTGTCCCTGAAGTGTTTTCTGAGAGCAATCATTAGCCTAAACTAGCTAGGCTTTTAGCCTTTTCTCCAAAGATTGAAGCCTTTTCTCTAATTACAATGCCTCTCTGCTTCTCTGCAGGTTTTAATTTTTCTGTATATTTTAACCCAGGTGAACGTTCAGAGCCTTCAAAACAACACCGGTTCCTTGTACACTGCCGATTAGTACTTACCACATCTTCGTGGCGATATCTCTGCCCACACAGGAATTTACCTTTTTTCTTTTCCCTACTTCCTCCACAGAAGACAAGTGCATTTTGATCCCTTACCCCCTAGGCAATTTCTAATTTCAGGATGCTCAGTATATAACCATAATTCTTACTCATCATTATATGCGTGACCTTGTACCTAGTAGCATTAAATTACATCAATTGTCTATTTCCCCTGTTTTCAGTCATGCAATTCCTCTTGTTTGATATCCCAGCTGGCTTTTATATCAATGTTACTGCAAAATTTGTGTCGCCAGCAGACTCCACTAGGGCTCCTCTTTCTGTGCCAATCATTAATGAACAAAAAAGCTGTCCTCTGGTTCTCCAAGTGATCTCCCTCCCGTCAATCCCTATCTGTTATAAAGGTCTCTACTTTAGATGGTTCCATCCATCCATAGTCCTGCAAATCCCTTGCACCTTCAGTTTAATTAACATATGACATGCAAATGAGTTACTGGAGGTCTGAAATGTGAGATCAAATCTGTCTGTCTTGTTAAGAAAATCTACTGGGGACTAGCAGGAGTTTTTGTATTTAGCTGCTCCAGAAGACATATGTTGGGGGGTTGTCTTGGATTTGCAATTCTTTCTGCTAAGGTCTTCTGTAAATGACTTCTTAATAACTTTTTTTCCCACAAAACCTTGTTTGTTTTTCACTGGTCCTAAACTGACATACCTGAAGTTGTCTATAGTACTGTGCTTTAGTAATTTTTTTTTGTGATGTCTTACTATTAAGGAACTGAAACTGCTAAAACAAAGTCATGCGAGGGTTTTACAGCGCCACTTGTGGAAACTGATGTTATATGGATGGCATGTCCACACCAGAAGGCAAACCTGTCATTTTTACATGTGTTAGCTTCCCCATGCTCCTTTCACTTAGCAGCTGTAAAAATCCTGTGCAGTGTGTAGGGCGTCTAAGTGTGCCCTGTGGGTGCATTCTGGGTGGTAGCAAGCACCCTGGCACTGCTTTGCTACCTGTGCTAACTACAGCCCTGCCTGTGCTACTGCTGCCTCTCGTGTATGGACACCCTCAGGGCTGTGCCAAACTCAGCTGCCTTTCAGCATCTCTACTGCACCTCGGTAGCCAGTTTTAACTTGTGTGCTGCTGCTGCCTGGGACAGGGTTTTGTAAATCCAGCGATCCTGCAGCTACACATCGCCCAGGCAGCATGCCTTAGACATCCCTAATATGCGTAGTAGATGTACTGAGCAGGAGCCAGGTAACTTAAAGAAAAGCAAATGTGTTAGCTAGCACAGAACACAGGCTGGAGCCAATCACCAGTTTTTCGGACTCTAGCACAGACAGATCCCTTTCTTTTAGAAACAACCTTGGGTTATATTTTATTCATGGAGATATTTCCTACATCATTGCCTTGCATGATTCCTGCTGCGTACAGATGTGAATATAGTGGCTTTAAATCCACCTGACTGCTGCATATGTCCTTGAATCAGCAGTCTGCAGCGCACTTAGGAGCGTTATGATAGCTATTATTTTCCTGCTTCCCAGTGGGCTACCATTCGTTCCAATCCTGACAAAGCCTCCAAGTGCCAAATCCAGAATTTTAACATTCAATTAACACTCTGTTTTCTTCAGGGAGCATTTTACAGTGGCAATATGCTGCTTGTGTATCATTATAACAGTAGTCTTTGCAAACACCTTGCTGGAATCTGTGTCACAAAGGACAACAAAAATGGAGCTGTAATTACATATCTTGATAAAGCACAACCGTGTTGGTAGTTTACCCTGAATTTCAGCAATTCACGATTAAAAACAGTCTCTCTTCAATCATATTTTTCTTATATACTACTTATCCATGACCATTTTCTTTGCCTGCTTTTTTCTTTGTGAGAGTTGCTGTGATGATCTGTTAGTGAGGTTGTGTGACTTGGCCTTTGCACCAACCATTATTTTCTTTGGCAGACTCCCTCTTCCTCTGGGAGGATTTAGGATACCTAATATATGTGTCTAAAATATAAAGAATGTCAGTGTCTTTGGGTTAAATAGAGCTTCAGAAAGTATCGGAGAAAAACTTCAGCAGCTGTCCAAAGTTGAATTACAGTCTATATTTGGTTCATATATATTAGTAGCAAGCATAAGGAATTCCAAGGCAGAGGATGAACGTGGGCTTACTCGGGCTGCAAGTATTCTCGGCAGACCTAAGGTAAAATAGAACTTGATTTGGCCACTTTGCTTTGTTTATTTTCCAATACCCAATTTGTGTTTCCTGAACCTGGTTTGGTCAGTTAAAAGCTTAATAAATACTAGCTCTACATTACTTGAGGAAGGTGCAGTTCCCAGCTGGGGTGAGCAAACCAGGAGAGAAAACTGATAATTAACAGGCCTAGGAAAGTGTGGACAACCAAATTATTTTCCTGTCTTGTCTTGTACGAGAGTTATACGTGGATATGCAAAAGTGCTCCAGGGACTGGTGCAGACTGACAGGGGATTTATGATCTGCTCAGCACTGCTGATAGGGCTGCTGCTGTAGTACAAAAAGGACTTCAGGAAACGATCCCAACATTTCACCTGAAGTTTCAGATTTGCTTGAAGCCTAAATTCAACTTTTAGAGACATCACAATTTTTCCACCTATTCAGCTTGAATCTGTCAGTGCCTGTGTAGGCTTTTACTATTCTCTGTCTTGCTGGATAGTCAGTTAAGAAGATGACTGAGGTTTATTAGCTGGTACTGGCAAAATAAATAAGAAGAGCATGTAGTAAAGAATGTTGTAAGTATTGTGAGCTGTACAAGAGTGGGTGGTATGAAATGCCCTGAAAATCCATCAATTTTCTTTCCCTACCACTTCTCATCTGTTCTTGCTTCCTACAAGCAGATAAATGGAACCAAAATGCTCAAATGCTTTTCTCGTCTCTGAAAAGGAATTAGATTTTCTGTATCTCTTATGATAGCAGTGACTCACTTAAATTATTCTCATTTAGAAGGTCTCTTTCCTTCATTTACTCCTACACCTTGTCTAATACTTGAAGAGGGAAAATATTCCTTCCCCATTGAAATAAAGCAGCTGAAGTGGCACGTTTGTATGAAGATATTCTGCTTGGAATTCTTTTGACTCAATCTTTCAAATGCTCCCTCCTAATTCTGTCCAAAACTGAGAAACTTGAGCATTTTTATTTAATGTTCTTTATACTGGATAATGGAAACTATCTGTTTGGCTTACTCAAAATGCAAACTCTATTGAAGGAAGGAATCATAAATCATTTTTCTGTCATTTTTGATACATTTGTGTGCAAATGTTAGACCTTGGGAAGCTGAGAGATACATATGCTTCCTAGCAGGTGAGAGGAGATAAGGAAATTGGCATCAAGGAGACTTCAGTAAGGCAAAGAAGCAGGAACAGTCACTCTGGTTCTAAATTTCAAAGGAAGCTTCCCCTCCCTTCTGTGTCTTATGTTTCTGCTGATTTTCTCTCATTTCCACTGAGTTTCCTTTAGTGGGTAAAAAATGTGTTCAAAACTTTAAAGGATTGTAAAAAATCTTCCTAATTCTGAATGCTGTAGACTAAGTAGGGAAGTAAGAATTATTTGTTAAGGCTAGACAGAGAGTTCCATCTCTGTATGGAACTCTGATGGATCCATGAGATCTGTCTTTATCTTTGTTTAACACAACAAAAACAAAAAATCTACTTCTCTCTGCACTAACCCAGAATATTGTGGAACTTCTGTGAGTGCCCAGAAAAGGGATATTTTACAAAATTTATGCATCTTGTATGGATTTTCCAAATGCACATTACTATAAATTAATATGGCTGGCAAACATTACGCTAAACAAAAGCTGTGTGCATAATGGAGCTGAGAAAAATACATTATAATGGAGGTCTTGAATAATGAAATCACAGATGAAGTATAGATTGTTTTTTTAGCTTTAATTCTAATAACAGGCCTTATAGTAATTTTCAATTGATGTTGTCTATTAGTAAGTAGAACAAAGCAAGTAATTCTTGAAGATATAACTTGATGTATGGTCCAATCATCTCATGGAAATATTACTTCGATATTTAATTGAACTGACTCGTGCCAAAATATTTAGGTGAATTAAAAAATAATGTTTTTGATCAAGATTGAATTTATTCAAAATTAGTATTTCTTTGTTCTCTGTCTTCCGGAGGGAAAACCAAGTACTCTGAACGCATACCTATTTTTTTTAGCAGTTATCATAAATATATTGTTATTATATTGTATGCTAAAGTTATAGAATTGCAACATTGGACCAATAACCTAGAAACTAGACAAGAAGGGGAAAAAACGAAAGATCTAGAACAATGAACAGAAACAAACTTTGAGCTGTTTTGATGAGAAACATGCATAATTTCTAATGCATGGTTATACCAATTTTTGTACTGAGAATGAAGGACAGAAAGGTAGGTAGAGAAGAAAATCTTGCAGATGGAACATACTGGAAAAAGGAATGAAAATGGTGATGGTTCTTACAGACTCTAAATTATTCTTATCCAGTGAGAATAAATACAGAATCACGATCAGACTGTATTTGCAAATATAGCATTCATGCTTTGAAACAACATTAAGATTGCTCAGCATCATCTCATCTCTTTAAACTATTACCTCTGTGAGTCAAGGCTGAACAAGGCCATCGGAAAGAAGCCAACTCTTATTATCCTCCCCTTAATATCTCATTAGGAGAGGAGGAGGAATCAAGGGCATAAGGATTACTTCAGTATTGCTTTTTACTTTCCTAAAGCAGAGAGCACAAGGTATTAAATGCAATATTTTCAAGTGCCTAATGTCTCTTCTTAAAACTCAAAGACAAAGAAGGAAAGAAGGATGGCTTTAAATAGCCAAATTATTAGTTACATTAGGTGCAGGATATGTTCCCAAGTAAGAGCAAAATCTAAATATTCTAAATCATTTTAAATGTTGCAGTGTGAGAAAGATTGGGAACCTCTGAGATTACAGTTGTTCATAGAATCCACGCTCCTTGCTGGGATGAGTCTGTTTTTTTTTTTTTTTTTTTTTTTTTTTTTTAAGGACAAATAAACAGATGCACCATTAACCTCTTCCTTTTACCACCATTTATTCTTCCCAAGTGGTGAATGAGAATTGTACCCAGAGGAACAAGAGTCAACATTTTTCTCCACACCCTTCATCATTAGTATACAGGAATGGATTAAATGTTAATCTCTTAATAATCCTTAATGAAGCAAGAAAGATCTTCAGAAATTAGCATGGTTTAATTGTCAGATGCCACCTCCAAGGAAATAGTATTTGTTAGTCAGGGCAGGCTCCTAGTCATTGCTGCTTTTGAAAATCAATTGTTTATTTCTCCAGGACAAAACTCTGTTGCAACAGCTGGAATCTAGATGGTTTAATGCCTGCTGATAAATGATACGTGAGGTACAAGGCTGTGTATCAGAGACAGGTAAATCAGCAGTTTGGAAGCTGTTGATAGCTATTTTCCCAATCTGAAAAATGAGATCAAGGAAAAAGCAACATGTAGGATTAATAAAAACAGTGAAGTTGTAGTACAGGAGGAGGATTGGGTGCAGAAATTACAGCCTCCCTTTTGGGGAGTCTTCTGGTGTGCGGCCTAAGTGAACAAACAAAGGGAAGAGATAAGGTTTGACTCCAGACTGATAAAGTCTTCAAATGCAAGAGGGATTTAGCAACAAAAAACATCAGTGAACTCAGAAGATTATTTAGTGTAGGATGTTTTTACTACTCCAAAGTCTCTCTGCTATCTTCTCAGCCTAACTGTAGTAGGAATACTGAAAATATTGTTAGAAATTGTTTGGAATAAGCATAGTAAAAAATCTCTGAAGTATAACCATAAATACACTGTCTGTCTAAATAGCGCAATGTCCTTCTTTAAATATTGCATCACTTTGTGCCACTTGAATAGGCATGTGAAAAAGAAGCTGGGTCGACCTAATACTCGATATCAGCCCGTATTTGCTGAAATGTAATAAATTACTTTCTTTCCCTAGCGATGCGTAATGCAAATAGTTAAGTCTATAACCTGACCCCTTCTGTAATGAGAAGATGTCCTGGTTTCAGTTAGGACAGTTATTTTTCCTCCTAGTAGCTGGTAGGGTGCTATGTTTTGGATTAGGATGAGAAGAGTGCTGATAACATGCTGATGTTTTAATTGCTGCAGAGCAATGCTTACACTATGCCAAGGACTTTTCAGCTTCTCACTCTGTCCTGCCAGGGGGTGCAGCAGGAGCTGGGAGGGGACAGACCCAGGACAGCTGACCCAAACTGGCCAAAGGGGTATTCCATACCATCTGACGTCATGCTGAACGATATATAGGGGTGGCTAGCCGGGGTGGGGGGCCGGCTGCTCGGGGTTGGGCTGGGCATCGGTCAGCGGGTGGTGAGCAATTGCATTGTGCATCACTTGTTTGTACTTATTATTATTATTATTTTCTATCTTAATAAACTGTCTTTATCTCAGCTCACAGGCTTCACTTTCCCGTTTCTCTCCCCCATCCCAGAGAGGGAGGGGGGAGGGTGAGCGAACGGCTGTGTGGTGTTTAGCTGCCAGCCGGGTTAAACCACAACAGAAGAGGAGGCTGAGGAGAGATCTCACTGATCTCTATAGCTACCTGAAAGGAGGTTGCAATGAGGAGGGTGTCTGTCTTTCTCAGGTGACAAGTGACAGGATGAGAGGAAACAGCTTCACATTGTGCCTGGAGAGGTTTAGATTGGACATTAAGAAGAATCTCATCATGGGGAGGCTGGTTAATTATTGGAACTGGCTGCTAAGAGAAGTGGGGGAGTCCTCATCCCTGGAGGTATTTAAGAGACACATGGATGTGGCAATAAGGGATATGGTTTACTGATGGCACTTGATGGTCTTTTCCAACCATAATAACTTTATGATCCTCTAACTGGAGGTTTCAGAGACTAGAAAGCACTGGGATGTGTACACCTGGCTGTTATCGCTGTCTCTAAAAATATCATAGGCAACTTGGTCTCCCTCTTCTTTGTCCCCATCAAGGGACACCGTTCTTCTGAATTTTTCATATATACAGCTAGGTTTAGTAGGCAGAACGGTCTCTGTCATAAATAAGTTTTGCTAATTATCTTTTCAAAAAGAAAATAATTACAGTCATGTGGCTTCTAACGTTTTTGTATCTTTTGTTATTGCTATTCCTCCCTAACATTCCTAGATAAACCATACTAGTAAAAAATTAAAAAAAAAATCCAGTACTGGCAGTAAAGTAACAAAATAATCAAGCAGCAAATAAGACTTTTCATATATATGTAATTTGAATAGAGGTAAGGAAAGCAAAGAATGTGAAGCAGGGAAGTTTCTTATGAATAATGCTGATAAACAGGAGGGAAAAAAAAAAAGGAAGGTCCATGTAAAATGTTATTTATTTTTTTTCCTCATGACTTGAACAAAAACCTGTTTGTTATCTCAGAAATATTCCCACACTGCAGTTTAAAAAATCCAGTGCAGAATGAGTTATGTATTCGTAAACAGAGAGTTCATGAGCTTGTTCTGCCACTCACTCAGACCTGTCAGTTTTCCACCTTTCAAAGACCTAATAACGTCAGGATCATTTTTCTCCAGTTGTAGAGAGTCTGTGGAAGAACAGCAGATATAATTTAAGCCAGAAGAGAAGTGTGCTTATTCCAGTGTAGGAGATGTCGAACACCAATGTTGTACTGTTACGTAATGCACCTCATCAATCCCTGTGTAAGCCAAAAGTGAAAAGGAACAATTGCCTTGCAGAACCTGAGGGATGGGAAATGCTATACATGAGGTGCTCTTGACTGAAATAAACCCTTGCGTATTTAGATGTTTGTTTTGGACTCCTTATTACTTGTTTTCTGTAGTGGACAAAGAAAACAAGATCTTCTCTCATCTCACTAACAAGTTCAGTGGCTTCCCTAAATTAAACTTGGGGAAACTTGGGAAGTTTCTCGAGTGTTTAATGCAGTATTGCACATCATCAGTCATCGGGATCACTGTATTGGGATCTGTCAGTGCATGGAAGGTTCACCTGTGGAACAGGATGCCATTGCCCTGTGATGTTATACTGACCAGATTTTCTGCCCCAGGACTGTATGGTCAGAAGTGTTGGACACAAAACCATGCAACCTCGCAGTCAGCATGACTGGCACCGGGAGATTCTAGGCATGATATTTTATATATCTCTATATATAAAGAAGGGACTTGAGGCACACTTTGAAAAATATGGGACCTCATTTTTATAGTAGATGCTTAAAAATAAAAAAGTCTTCATGTTTTATTAAATGTATAAATAATAAATCTTAAAGGAAATGTTTCTATGAAATTCAAGATTTCTGCTGCAAAGTTGACTTTTTCAGACTTTTTCATTCTCATATTTATGGTAGATAAATGGAATTTTATTCTGACTGAGCTGTAGGTTTCTCTTAAAAAGCTCATCAATACACGGGCGTTATATGCGCACTAAAATAAAATTTATTGGGCAATGAGTTCCGTTTCAAACTTAAATGAGAAAATTAAGATTTAAAAAGTTATCTCTATCTGCAGATGTAATTAATGATCAAAGATGCAATTAAACATTAAAGGAGTTTTAAACTTTGTTGAAGAGTTTCCTTAATGAGTTTCTAATAATAAGAGATAATAAATAACTTTGAAAAGTAGTTTAAATAGGCTGTTGATTTTGGCAACTATAATGCTTTAACGCATATTATTTTAAATCAGAGAACAAAATGTATATACTAATGGAAGGTGTCCAAAACTGATCCAAGGCATATTTTCAATATCTCTTAACTATTGCTAAGATGCTAGAACTGGAAATGCATAAGTGATATTTGTATGAATACCAACACTTTCTCAGTATAATTGGCATAGTAAATTAAACCCCATTTTCTTGCTGGGTTTATTCTGATGACAAACTGTGCTCAGTAAAATGGTACTTGAATTCAGTAAGTAGATGCATTTAGAAGATGGTGAAGTAGAAAAGTAGAAGCTGCTTTTTTTTTTTATCTTTTTTTTTTTATTCAAAAAAGAAGTTTTGCCAAAAATGAATAATTCAGATGAAAGTATATCAATTTCCATGACAATCCTGTTATAGGAAAAAAATGTAAAGAAAGTTTCAAATTTAACAGTTTATTTCAGATAAATCTTTAGTCTTTTTTTTTTTTTTAAAACTTTTTTTTTAGTTTCTTCATTCCTTCTGTTTGGGCCTTTGCATTTGCAGAATCCGCTTGTATTTCTTATTTTAAAATGTCATGATAAGATTGCGTTTTGTAGTTCTTTTGAATAATTTTTAGTGATAGAACTCTGTCACTCAATTTAGTTCTTTTTCTTATTTGTCTAACAAAAGTTAGCAGGGATTATCATGTTTCTGGGAAAAATACCTGGGATAACGTAATTTAAAAAAATAAAGGACTTGTCATAGTAAGTATGACCACAAGATTACACTGGATGTAATCTTGGATGTAATATGATGGTGAGATTTACACACATCTCTTTTATCTCATGTTATGCTATTGCTTAAAACGTTGGTTCTGAATTTCTGTGTTACAGTAGGTCTTAAGGGTTCATTTTTGAAAACCAAAGAAAAGAGTGTTAGCTTGAGGGCTTGTGCTTTATCATACTTTGAAAGGCAAAAAGAAGAGAACTGGAAAAAGTTCAATACAGGTGCAAATGAGTATTTGGTTTTTAAAGCCTATTTGCATGGTTTCAGGGATGTGACACTTGCTTTGATGCCACAAATGGTTTTGAAAAACTAATTTTTCACTAGTTTAAATCTGGAGCTAGAAGTTTCACCTTCAGTGAGTGGTGCTCTAAATGTTTTCCTTGGAAAGTAAAAGTTGTGAGATGTCCATTTTTATTCTGCCACTTTGGGTGAACCGTCCTGTTCTGAATTGAGAAAACTTAATCAGTTCATTGAAATGATTACATTTGAAAAGAGAATAAATATTTTATATTGTTAATGGATGCTTGAAAATTACTGTAATAGAATAGTTTAAGCTTCTTACTGGATCTTTGTTTTCACCATACAACATCAGCACTGTATCTGATGTTAATATAGTGTGAAAGTAGTTATATTTGTGGTGCTGGGTTCATGGGGATGCTCTGTTTAACCTTCTATTAAATGATCTCTGTCTTTCTTTCTTTCCACATCAGGATGATATAAATGGGTGTGATTTGTTTATAGCTTACCTAATCTATCTGGAGATAAATACTAAACAATATTTAATGAAGCACAACTAAAAACATTACACACCCAATTAGCCAATTCCTGTAACTTTAATATAAACATGTTAAATTATACTGACGAGGAATTGCAGTATGTTTATGACCAATTTATATGATGATAATTGGGGGGAAATTGCTGTTTTTCCTTTTCTCCTGCAAAAATGAAGCTTAGAAGCAGAGTAGCCTCTGCTAGTGTGATGAGTCTTGGAGGGGCTTACCCAGAGTAGAGGAGAAAGCAAAGGTCTGTGGAATTGCCATGCTGTGCTCAGGTACAAAAATGTACAGTGCTTAGCTCAGGCTCTTCCATTGCTTGAATTATTTGCAGATCAGCACTGTTTAATGTATGGGCTTTTCCTTCTTGATTTCGGTATTTTGCTATGATGAGTTGGGATTTCTTCCAAGGGGAATGAATTTTGCTATCTGTGATCTGTCTTACGTACAAAAGTATCATTTCATTGAAAAGACAATATAGTACAGATGCTAGAAATATTTTTTGGCTGTATCTGAAGATCTGCTGTGTCGTGTGATTATTTGGCTCCCTTAGTCTAAAAAAAAAAAAATAAAAAAAAATCCTGATATCAGTAGTTCTATTAAATGTGTCTTTTTTTAAAAAATGTATTGCTATAAAACCTTAGAATATCTGTTTGTTTAGCCATATGAAATGGTATTTTCTTTCATAAAAGGAAAATCAACTTGCACGTGTAAATTGTGGACATCATATATATATACATATACATGTATATGTATATATGCATGTATATATATATAGGTTGATATGTATATATATAGGTTGATATGTATATATAGGTTGATATGCAGGGCCTAGAGCAAGAAAACCAAATGGAACTTTTTATTTCTTCTCCCATGATTTGAGTACCCAGCAACTATTTAAAGAGTCAGTACCTATAAATGAAGAATTCTTCTGTTTTGGCCATAGAGAAACTCTGGTAGCTTTTTTGGAAGGCAGAGGTAGTTATAGGCTGATTTCCTGCAGTAGCTTCACCTTCACTCATCCAGAAGTCCGCTGTTGTCAGTATTTTGAAATGAAATGGCTCATCAGATGCATTGTTTTATCTCAATTTCTAGCATTCAGTTTCTGTTTTCTATTTTTTCCCGTGGTCAATTGAAACTTGGCATGAAAATGTAAGACAACTCACTATTTATTTATTTGGAAGCAGAAAGGAAGGTTAAAAACCACACCATTTTGAGACGTGACGCATAACACATCTATGTCCATAACGACGTCCACAGAGTGCTGTTGGCATTAAATTTAAGGAAAAAAATATTGCACATCGCATATATCCCTAAGGACATTTCTTTGTGCAGTAATACTAGAAGCTTGTGGTTGTTTGTCAGGTTTATTTAAATGCTGTGGTACATAGTGTTCATTTCATCTTATTGTCAAATGAACTTTTGTTAATTTTTCTCTAGGAAGTTAGAATTGCTTTCAGATTAAGTATTTTAGTGCTGTCATTCTTTTTTAGGATTTAATGGTGTTTTAATGTCCTTTTTTATGAGTGACTCATATCGACTCATTGTTGCTACAGAGCTACCTCTGCAGATGCTTTGCAAATTTTCAGGGTCTCTACATATTTATGCAGTTGTACCATGTCTTGGCAGGGTCAATCCCTCTGCTATGATGATTTTGGGAACTGATTATATTGAATTATTGATTGAGTTAGCTGGTAAAGACACACAGACACATAAAGTATGAATGTTCAGAAAACAAGAATAAAGCATAAGCAAGGGCAGTACAAGTTCTGTTTCTCTCAGTATTTAGGGCTGAGTGCAATGGGTCATAACCACGTTGTGCTAACTCAACCATGCAATGTTACACCATGTGGCACAGATTTGAGCATGTAAGGAGGGGCACACATGCTTTTTGGCCTTTTTGGCCTTTCTGAGGAGCAGTTTCCCTTGTGCTTCAACATCCTGTATGCATGTGGCTGCTGTGCCAGATGCCAGCGTCTGTCCTAGAGAAAAGCACTGAGCTGTGTTGGCTGTTAGCACTGGGGTAGCTAACGTGGCTGGGGAGCAGATGTTATAGGTGAGACCTGACATTATTAAAATAATTAATAAAGCAAATACAGCAATGCCAGCTTACTCCAGCTCCCCCATTTTTACGAGGGTAGCATGTCGGTGTGGAGGCTGCTCTTTGCTGCAAACACCTATGCTGCAAAGTCAGAGGTTTGTGGATTTCTAGCAGGCTTTTGAGAAAAGAAAAAATGTATAAAGGAAGTGTAAAAGATGGTGTGTGTGAATGTGGACTGGATTATTAATGCAAGTGATAAAAAAAAAGCATATTAACTGAATTAATTTAAAAATGGAAAAGTTACTGCAGTGTGTGTATATATATATATACACAAATATTGAAGTCTTTCTTACTGGTATTATCAAGTACCATCTCTTTCTTCAGTGGAGGGGTTTCTCTAATAACATGGCAAGTGTTGAACTGCTAGGGAGAGAACTTGCTCATGTGTCTGACCTTCAGAACAGGGTCTGCATCCCCTGCTAGTTCCAGAACATTTTCAGTTTTTATTAAAGTCCAATTCAGTTGTTTACTGTTTTGTGGGAGATGGGTGGGTACACAGGAGTGAAGGCACATGATATCTTGTTTACTGATTTCTGTTCAGAAAATGTCTAACATTTGCAGCTATTAGGTGTTTAGATCACTCAGTGTATATACACAAAATTCATGATCTTTAATGACTCACTTCTTGTTTTGTTTGAAGATTTAATTTTCATTTATTTATTTCTGTATGCTTAGTTCCACCTGGTTTAAGGGATCAGTTCCTGGGCTATGACAAGTTCATTGCTGTGACAAGATGTTGCTAGTGCTCACTTTCAATTAATGGAAGGCTTTCTTTGTAGATGGTGGACGTTATTTTCAACATTACAGTTGCAGCTTGGAAGGGATTTTTTTTGTTAAACAATAAGTAGGGAAATCAAATTAGAATACTCCCAGGGCAGAAAGGGTGTCTCATTTACAGAAAGGGAGGAAGAAATCAGGGGCAGTGCAAGAGACTGATAGCAGGGTAATGTAAAACTATTTACTAATCTTTGTTTTCCCTTTTTTAGTATCTAATGCTATAAGATTCAAAGACTGGTAAGAGTAAAACTGTCTAACATTTGAGTTTTTCTGACTTTTCAAGGGAACTCAGTGACTCTGAGGTTTGGCACACTGCTTTTCCATTATATACAAATCCATAGCATAAATCTTCCATGGACAACCCTTCTGAGTTTATCTAGACCATGTCATTGCTGATGTATGGCCATATGCTGGAGTTCCTCTGAAGCAGTAGGTAAAAGATATTGATTACAGTAATGTTGATGGGTTTCATCCTCCTGATGCTGATTAGTTTGTTGTCCCTTGGCTTGGATATTGCTTAGAAAATAATTGTTCTTTTTGTGCACTCTATAGTATGTCATGTATTCAAGCTATTAGCTGCATTCTACACTAGAAATTAGTGTTTTTCTTGTGGTAGATCCTGGTTTCTCCAAGGCAGGCATACTTTCATAAAGCTTGAACTGTGTTAATCAGTCCTTTATATAGAAATATAAAATGATTGACCTTTTCAACATGCTCCCCAAAGAATGGCTTGCTTCTCTTTTGTTCTCCTTTTTCAATTTGGAAATGACATTCTCTACCAGCGAACAATAATTTTCAAGGATAGAAAAAAGCTAGAAGTTAATAGAGCAGTTTAGAAGGAGTAATAACTATACATTGTGGGCTTGATTATCCACCGGTTTTTACTTTTTATAATTCACACAGTGTGATAATGTAAGAGTATATCATGCTTGGTTTGCACAGATGTAGATAATTGCTAGAAACACACAAGAACAGCAAAGCAGGCTCAATATTTAGCATTTGTAATACTGCAGAATAAATACACCAGGCATATAGCTTGAAGAGGAGCCTAGGTTGTTTTCTTTTTTTTTCCAGAAGTGAGAAATGACTATTTTAACAAAAGTGCTTCCTTCTGTCACCACAGAGGCAAACCCAACAGACAACTTGTCATGTTAGAACAGGACAAAGCTTGAATGGTTGCTTCTGAACTGTGCAGCCTCCTTTTCTCATTTGATTATTGCTGTAGTCAACAAGCTCTTAAGAAAGGTTTGAAATGGTGGTGGTCTTTCAGTCACTCTGGATTTTTCCCCTCTTATCCTTCTCCTCTCATTATGAAGGACGGATATTCTTATGTGAAGATTGAGAAGACAAAACAGTTTCATGTTTTCTTCCCCAAGAGCTCCAACAGGGAGTTCTTTCAAGATGTCCGGGTGTAAAACCTACATTGCCCTCAACTGTTCTGCAAAAACGTTATGACTTAACAACACTTCAAGCATTCTAGTGGTTTCTTTATAATCAAAAGTGTTTCTGTTATCACTTATAACTCATCTGGCTTTGAAGTGGCTGTCAGCTCAATCCTGTCCTACAGCAAGTCCTCTTTTATCACTCTAAGCAATTAATGATTTTCCTCATGGTGGCAAATCACTGCATTTTACACCACCTATTCTGTCCTTAGGTATAAAAATCAAAGATATGGCCCAAAGATGGCTGGTAGAAGGTACTCGTGCAGTAGCTGTATATGCGTGACAGTATGTTAAGGCTGTGAAATGCTCTCGGCATCCAGGAGATGCCGGTGCTGCCAGAGGGCATGAAGCCAGTTCTGTCTCCCATACTTAATGGCTGCTGAGCTACACTTGAAGGCCAAGCCTAAAGTCTTATATTTCACTTCAAACAATCCAGATATTGCACATTTGACACGTACTTCATGGCAAATGGTTTCAAATTAAATGCTATAAATTAATGCTTCAGTCATACACATTGAGATGCTCAATTGCTAAACCAAACCTGTGGGGAGCTGGAGGCCTCTTTAGTCTGAAGTTTTGATCCATTAGCATCTGTAGCCTTACAGTTTCTGTTGGAGTAGAGTACCCAGTCCTGCATTTGGAGGCTAAGATCAACACTGATGCAGTAAAACACCCACTGCTGGTGGATTTGGAGGCTTCCTTCAGGTGCCAGTGTCTGCACCATGTCTGGAAGCCTTTCTGCTTCCCGAGCTGTGCTGACCAAGGCTGGAGCTATCCCAGTGACTCTAAAGAAATTCAGGAGCCTAGAAAAGGCTTTAACTTAAGTGAACGTTGTCCAGAGCAGACACTAGGAACAGCTATTCCTCAGTGTCCAAGTAGTCACAATTTTCTTTCTCATATTGAGCAGTAAACGTGAGCATTGACTGCAGCTACTAGATAAGACAGTGTAAGCCCTAATGAAACTGTTTCATTAACCACCTCCAAAATGTGCATTCAAGCTGTTATTTTTTTAATGAAGCAGTGAAGGGTTATTTTTTGTTTCCCTCAGCTAGAGCCCTGATTTTTTTTATTTATTTTTAATTAAAGGACAAGAAGAAACAAACAAGGACAAATTGTTGGTGGGAGTAAAGGCGTGTTTTCGGATGTGTTATCTAACACTTATTTTTGATCTCAAACTGTCCTTAATGCATTAAAAAAGATGTCAAATTATGACATGACCCCAGTTGTTAAGTGCCATTTCAGTGTTTAATACATGAACGTACACAATTTCTATCACTTAAACCTATCTTGGCATCATTGTGACGGCCTACTGTGCTTTTTCAAATTACTTTGTCTTCCTTGTGGCTTTGAAATTCTTCTCGATGACATGTCACTGATAATGCCACTTTTAACAGTGGCTGTATGAACGCTAAAAATTACTATTAATTTTCTGATGCTGTGTTTTTTAGATAAATAGTTTCCTGTCCCTTTTTTTTTTTTTTTTCCCCCATGATAGTATAATGCTGATAGATTTTTCTAATAAATAATGTTTAAATCTTTGTGTTTAAATATGATTTTCTTGAATGGAAGACTGTGCTTCAAGGTTAGGAAGATATTCAGACATGCCATTCTTCAAATAAAGTCAAGCCGAAAGGTGCAATGTGGAATACCCTTGTAAATATTTCATTCTGCAACAAGTAATTAAGTACAGCTTAGGTATACCATAAAATATGCAATAATAATAAAAAGACTATGCACCCTGAGAGATAACATACTAAATTGCAGTCCTGCAGGTTCTTTTGCCTGCTGCCATATCGGAAAACACAGGTATTGATTTTTGTTGAAGGTCTTTTGATCAGATGGCTGCACATTGAGTTAACCGAGGTGACTGTCAATGCTGGAACCCAAGGGTCAAAATAAGTATATGTTTACTAGGTGTAAAAGAGAGAGCCAGGAAAAGAAAGATGAAAAGCATATGGATCGTCATAGATTCCCCCCCCCCCCCCCAAACAGTCACTGTAAGTTCAGTCATGGTAGTTCTAAATGCCATTTATGTATATAAGTTTAAGGCCCTCAAATAATCAGAAAGTCCTCACTTTCCTTCTGCTTTAAAATCATGTTTGAGTGTGTTGGGTCAAGCTGCTTTGACCAAGCACATAGCTTGATCTGAGATTCAAATGCATGTACTGCAGTGCTGTGGCCTGCCGTCACCTGGCGTGTAAGGAGAAAATCAGGGAATTTAAAATTTGCAATGAATTTCAGAAAATATCTCTGTGCCAACAGGGTTATGCAGAAGGCTATCATTTTCATCAGTTTACTCTGGAAAAAAAAAAGTGAACATGCTAAATGAAGATTAGCAGTATTCTGCATTCTTCTTTCCTTTTCTAGGTCTCTTTCTTACATTAGACAATTACATTCCAATACAGCAATAATTTAGACCCATGTCACCGTTGTAATGACTTTGGAAAGCTATAAAGACACAGTTTGCAGAGTTTTAAAGTATGTGCTTAAAGTATATTGCTGTTGAACAAAGCACTTAAGCATGTGCTTAATTTCAGGTATGTGGTAAAGTGTCATTGGATTTATTTATACTGCAGTCTAAGGATGGATGAAATGTTAATTTGTGGCTGTATTCACCCGTTGTGCGGATCCAAGTGTGGGAGGGAAGGGAAGGGGATGCTGGGGATCAGGGAACCTGAGGGAACTAAGGAACTCCTTAAAATCCTCTGGTCCTTTCCTGAAGAGCCAGTAAACCACCCCTGACAGTACTGCTCAGCCAAGATCTAGCTGGTGGTGAGGGAAATTCCTTCTTGTTGGAGATGTAATCCTGAATCACACCTGTGGTTCTTGGACTGAAGATGCTTGCATTTCCACACATTAGACTTTACGAATCCAATTTCTTTAACTACTCTTCAGGTCTCAGGTTTATGTAACTGCTTGCCTTAATGCTCCCTTCCTTGTGTGTGCGTATTTTATTGCAATGACCAAAATGAGCCACAGACCCATAAGACTGATACTGAGAAGAGCAAATTTTTTTGCAAGCATGTATATGAGCCCTGCTCTTCATTTGTCCCACAACTGAAATGTGCTTTTTTTTTTTATCGGCACCTGGCCCCCCCCCCCCCCCCCCACCGGCACAACAACACAGCATCCCACTGCTCAGTCATATTTATCTCATAGCTCACTGCAGCATGGAACAACCTTGCTGTGATGCCTTTGGACTGCAGTTCTGCCTCTTGTAGCTTTTGTGCACCTGATCCCAGCTCGGTATATTTTGATTGAATTTCACATTGTTGGATTTGGATCATTTCTCCAGTTCATTAAGCCTATTTTGAATTTGAATCCTGTTCATGACATTATTTGTAACACACGTTTCTATACATTCCCAGGTCTGAATGTATCAGCAAATGTCTGTAAAAGTACTCTATAATGACTGAAATAATGATGGATTTGCACACAAATCTCTGAAAGGCTCTAATTGAAAATACTTCCCCTTTTGGCAATTAAATGTTAAGAAGTAACATTTTGTGTAGTTGGTAAACCTTCTGTACAATAATAATTTCATCTAAATCTTGTTTTCTTATGAGATGATCATGCGATAAAGTTTCTGAACTCTTGAATTGCTTTCTTGTGATTGTTCACAGATGACTGAAGAAAGAAACTAGATTAACTGGATATTAACTACTCTAGGTAAATCAATGCTGGCTGTTCTTTTTATCAACTTATCTTCTATAAACTTAAGTTGTTTAGATTTTTTTTTTTCCTGAGAACTACAGTCTTAGCTGCCTGTGTATACTTTGCCTCTTCTTCCTTGTTACAGGCAAGCACTGTTCTTGCCTTTCCTCCAGAATTATTCTGTCCCTCTCAAGTTCTCAGAGAGCTGTCTCAAATGATTCAGAGATGGCTGATGCTTCAAATATTTTTGAGTGGGATTGATTTATTGTTTTGAATGTATTTTATTAATTTGATTATTTACCTGGTTTATTTATTACTTTTGATATTCTGGTCTTCACAATAGTTTGGGCATAGTTAACCAACTCTCTGGTCTGATTTTTTTTTTTTTTTTTTTGGTGACAGGTATTAGAAATCAGCATTATTTCTTCTATCTTCCTTCTTTTGAAGTGTGCCTTTGCTTAAGTCTTATCTTTTTTTTTTTTTTTACTGTTTTCTTTTTTCCTTCTCATCTCATCTGAATAACTTTTCAACTTTAGATTCTTAACCAGTTCTTATATTAACACATTTCCCTAGTGGTTTCTTCTTTCTTTTAGAAATATAAAATATGGTCCCCAATGAATGCAGGAAGTTGGCACATCATCTTTGTACACCTATATTGCTCTTCCATCTGATCTGTATAATAAAAATCCTCCCTGACGCCTGATCCTCCTTAGGATTTTTCTGCATCTTACTCGCTTAAGTGCAGGAAAGCAAATCTTGGGATATTTGTGAAGACTCAGGTTTGCTCTTGATTTTCAAATTTGAACAGGTAAAGAATAACTCCAATAGTACAGTACTTTTATTCATAGTCCCTTTTATCTTTACTCAGTGTCATTCACAAAGACAGTAGCTTCTTCTGACTTGTTGAACTGCAGACTTCAGGACCAGGATATGTGTTACTAATGCAGAAGCAAGGCCAGCTTTTTATCTGTTCCTGTGCTTGAACAGTTTATTACACTTCTGTAGCAAAATCCAAACTTTGAAATGCATCCCATTAATTTTATAGTGCTGTCTAAGCTTTGACCGTGTACAAAAACTTCAGCTTCTTGCAGCTATTTTTCCTTTTCCTGACATCAGGAAATATCACTAAGTTAGATTCTGGGGGCCCTGTTATTTCCTTTTCTATAATTTCAATCTTCCAACCAAATAGTCTGCCTGAAAGTTTCATATTTTCATAATATCAACTTTTTGCTCATCTGTGTGATTTTAACTTTTTGTTTTTAACTGTATGCTTAGTTTAGCTTATGGGAGTGACGTGAAGGATAGCTTGTCTCCTCAATAGCATTTTTTTCCCCAAACCCACTGGATTCTGCAGGGTTAGAAGCATCAGCAATTCTTTATCTGCCTCTCCTGCCCGATAGCCTGTCAAAATCCTCAAGAGGGTTTTCTGAATGTAGCTCCCTGATGAGTAATGATGCTAAGGCTGGATTTTAGATAGTTATTTAGAATCAAAGTACTGTTGTGCCAATATTTGGTCCTCCGTAAGCCTCCTGAGAGGACAGTATCACCATGACAGGGGAGTCTCAGGTTTGTGTCCAATTCTCAAGGTTAAAAATAGTCCCAGAGTTTCTGTAACATATCTTAATGCATCCTCCTAATTCTCCAATGCTATTAACTTTCCCACTGCCCGCATTTTTCTTACAAAGTTTGCTTCTAATTAGAGATTCTCGATAATTATATTGAAAGAGAAAGAGCTCTCTTCTGCCTCAAATCGCACTCTATGACTTCTGTAAGCACCCTTAAGTATCTTTGCTACCTTCTTTAGTGAGTGAAAGTGCTAAAATGACTGCCAAGCTGAAAATGCTGTGAAGATGTTAGAGAATGTTTTCAAAGGAAATGTCTGGTCACCGAGATCAGAACTCAGAGTGAAGTGGGAGCTCTGCCACTTGAAGTCCAACTGGCAGTGTTGTATGGGGGTTACTTTTTTGTTCTTCAAATACTTTGTTGTGTAAGCAGGGAAATCATATGAAATTATGCTTGGATAAAGCCCCTGGTATGTGTAGCTTAACGAAACCCTCCACCAGTGTCTGACTTCTCAAATCATCCTCTTGAATTTACATGCTCAGTATCCCCAAATGTGGTCTGTTTCCTCTCATCAGAAGATGCTGGAGTGCTTCTTTCTGAGCCCATTCTCCAGTATGAGGCTGGATTCATTGCACTGCTGTGTTTTAATAACATTCTTATAAAATCTTAATATTTAATATTAGGATTATACCTATTATTACTGTACTAAATATTAAGAGGATACTTATTATACTTAATATTGTGATTGCCAATGTGACATCCCATCCTCCTGTATTCTTTTAAAGAATTAGGATTTTAAAAGTAAGGTTCTTCCTAAATCCCATGCATTTACATGCTCTTTACTTAACATCTTCCTTGTGGTCTTGACTGGAGAAGACTTTCTTCATTTACTGAGGATTTTTGCTTGTATTACGCACTTGCTCTGCTTTGTCTTGGGCTGTAGCTATGCTTTCCTGATGGATGAATAACTTTCTGCTTGGATAATTTGTATATCAGTTTGTAAAACACTTTCAGATCCTTTTGGGGAAAAAAAAGAGGTATTATACAAATCTTCAATAATATATATGTGTTACTATACAAATGTTTGATACCTTCCATTATATAATGTGTGTTATGGATGAATAGGCCCTTATCATATAGTTCTGTGACAGCTCAATTTCTTATTGTAATACCATTATGGAAAAAAGCTCAGTGTTATAATTGTGTACAAAATCTTTTATCCTTCCCTTTGATGTAGGAATAAGGGAATAAGTCTTCCAGGATTATAAAACCTACACTATTCAATGCCTCCTAATCAGAATTAAAGGTACTGAATAGAGAACAGGCCTCAGTGATTTGCACTTCTTTCTGCCAATGTTTTAAGACATCGCAGAATTTTGGTGGCCAGGCACAGTTACTGCTTTTAGAAACAAACTGTATAAGATGCTTTTTACAAATTTCAGCATAAAATGCACATAATGTCTCTGTTTTAAAGGAAAATGCAGTTCTTAATAGAAGATTAGTTTGTAATGATTGTTAGCATCATAATGCTTGTTGATTCATTTGTTGAGAGAATTAGAGCTGGTTGGAAAATATTTCACAGCACAATTTTCATGCAGGAATGAAGTCTGATCAAAAAGGTCTGTGGGATTATGCAGATTTTTACAACGCTTTAGAAAGGGGGAAGAAAGGAAAGGGCATGGGTATTGAAGTATTTTCTTTGATTTTCTGGCTTCAATTAATTTGACTTCTGTTACTATCAGCGTATACTGTTATATGCATTATATACTGTTATTATCAGCGTATATTTACTACATTGATTTTCACTTCATAGTTAAGTTTTGCAAATTTCCTCCTTGCAATGTTGGTAAGGAGAAATGTTTCCTGAATATAATCAAGCAGGTTGACCAGAATTGCGGCAAGCCAAAACCCTTTCCTCTGAGTGTCTGAGATCCCTCTGGGTTGCAGTAAGGATGTGCTGTGTAATAACACCTGGCTTCTGGCTGCTGCCCCCAGTGACGTTGGGGTGGAAGGTCCCGCAGGAACCTCTGCTGATCCAGGCACCTCCAGACATTTATAGTGGCACGTGGTGACCGTCACAGCCACCCACGTTTCAGGTGGTGGTATTGGACATACGTGTTTGTATGTCCCCATTTCTCTTGGAAACGGTTGTGGTTTATGATTCTATACATCATTAGGTAATCAGGAAAGGGTGAAATCATGGCTCCTGTGCTCTTCTGCTACAAACCATTGATTCAAACGCTCCTGAATGCTGACGGTGCACTTTACTGGTTAGTGAGAGGTATTTTTTGGAAATATGGCCCCGTTCAGTATAGTTTAGATGAAATATTTGCATGTGTGTTTCAATAAGTCCTATAACTACCTTTCTGGAATATATTTGCATTTATTTGTATTAATTCAGTGTTTGCATTGATTGTTTTTCTCTTCTTGTCTTCTTCTAGAAAAACACAAGTACAGTTTATTCACAAAGAAAATAGCCTTTCACTGAAACAGACACTAGAACATAATGTGTTCCTGAATGCAGAAGGTGACTGGAATTTTTCCCTCTAACAGAATTTCTTAAGTGGCAAACTTCAGATATTCTGTCATTTAAAACCATGGCCCTCTGTACAAACCCACATCCTGTCTGTTTTTCAGGTTTATGTACTCCTGAGTGGTTTCCCTCTGGACAAGTATTTTTAGTTTTGGAAGCCCGCAGCTCCACTTACAACACCGGCAAAGAGCAATCAGCCTAACTTTTCCTGGGTTTGATTACATTAGTTTGATTTTTAAATTCACCTTTATAACTTCAAGGACTTTTTTTTTTTTTTTTTTTTTTTTTTAGCCTGGTTGCTACAGTTTTAAAAGGAATCAGAAATCCATAATCAGAGTACATTCATAAGATCTGATTTTTAAAAGCCAGGGAAAATCTCTCAAGCCTTGACCTTACAGATTTCAGAAACTCCCCAGTGCTGGGATGTGCAGAGGCTGTGGGTAGGGTGACTGCAGCCTTGTCTTAGGTGGCACGATGCTGAGATGAAAACACCTGAAGTTCCTGGATAGCACAGGTTGAAACCCTTTTGATCTCACTCAATTGACTTTATGGCAAAAAAGCAGAAGCTGTTTGTAGGAATGGGTCAATTGAATGTAGAAGATTTAATGGGCTTTTTATTTTTATGGCAATTCTTATAATTAGTGGTCAAGTAGTATTTACATCTTCACTGAGCTGTACAGATCTCAATTACTCAGTGCAGAGTGCCATTGAAAACAAGCAGAAAACAGAACTACCAGTTCCACTTGTCCTGGTTTTGTCCTTGGGAAATGCCCTGTGAGAAGACTTATAAAACATAAACCCCTTCCCTGAGGAAGGGATGAGACCATCATTGTGCCAGGTGCTCTGCAGGTAAATCTTGAGAGACAGGACTTAATTTAGCAGCAGATTTTGTGTCCTTACATCAGCACCTCCCAGCTTGCCTCCTGGGGTGCTGGAGCGGTGAGTGTGTGGCATCCATGGGTGCTCTCAGTGACTGCTCTGCCCTGAGCTGGTTGCCAGCCAGGAGCACAGCGACCTACTACAGGGCTACAGGGTTTCTTAAGACAGAATTTTCCTCTTTTAGAGCATCCTTTGCTTTGCGCATGTCACACCCTTTTACACCCCTACCAGGCTCCTGGCTCACCTGCTGGATGTCCAAATCAGCACTGTGCATGAGCCTGCTCTGCCGATGAAATATCTATGGTATTGAGTCGCACACGATGTGCACTGTGACTCGTGGGGAATGCTCCAATGGATTCCATATTCAGTTTGTGTGGAACGTAAAATACTCATGTTACATCTTGGTTTGTGCACCCACATCGTGCGTATGGTGAGGAAGATGAAGAAAATGACAAGTAGGCTGTAGGATAGCAGGTCAGTTGGTAAGTTATGAATTAATGCAATGACTGAACTTAACGAGAGCACAATTCCATTTCTTTATGCAGCTATTTCACCCAAGCCTTTAGAAGGCATGTAAATGTTCTCCCTGCTGATACAATGAGGTGTTTTGGTGCAAATGGTACAAGAAACTGCCATAAATACTGTACACCTTAATGGCTTTTACCCATATGGCATTAGTTTTAGTACCAAGCTCCTGTTTCAAAGATGTGTCCCATTACTGGCTATAAAACAACTGTTCTTTTAAACAATCCAGTCAAATGACTTTGAACAGTAATTAAAAAGGGGAAGAAGGAAAAAAAGACCCAAATAAAATTTTGTGCGGGCAGTACTGAAAAGTAATGCATTAATTTGTTATCCTCAAGTCAGTGACACTACTAACTGAAGAACTGGCATTCAAAAATAATGATAAAAGGGATGATTGAGTGTTATTAATGAGATTGAGATTAATTAATTAACTAGAGATTATTAATTAGGTATTGATTTTAAGAAGCTTTGGATCACTCGGTGTGTATAGAGCCACTCCCCAGACTCCTAGCCCCCAAATACTTGTTTCAAATAATTCAGATTGATTTCTGAATACCCAACGAGCAGCACGCATGACCTTTAATGAAACTTGTGCTGCACATCTCATTCCATTATAGTGATAAAACTCACTGTGAATATCGTGAATAACCAAACTTCAGCTAAACTGACTGCTAATGTCTTTTTCCTTCTTGATTAATAGTGGAGCTCCAACACAATGGATCTCATCAAAACCAAGCTGAAAGCAATCTCTGTTTGAAACATGCCCATTCAAACCCTAAATCATTAGAATTCTTTGGCTCTGATAGGGCCTCAGTAATTAGTCGAGTTACAATAGACCTGTGCCATAAACAGCATGAATCAGAACATGTCTGTTTCTAAAGCTTATTATTTGTATTACTGTAGCACCTAGAGGCCACAGGCAAAATCTACGTCTCTGCCTGTTATGCACTGCCCAGGAAAAAAAATAAGATCCTGAGTCCTGCAGCACGCAGCCAGCAGAAATGAAGGGTTGGCAGGGCAGCAAAGGCTGCTCTAGAGAAGTAAAGCAGAGCAGGGGGAATCGGTGTGCAAAAGATGCTGTCTCAGTTGCCGTCTTTTTCTTTACATGGCACAATTGTTATACAAAGAGAAACAGCAGCAGAGGGCAAGAATGTAAAGGGACAGGGCTGACAGCAGCAGCAGTAGAGAAGTTTGTTAGATAAGGAACTGTGAGAGAGAAAATAGGGATGTGAAATGGAGGGGTAAGGGTGGGGTTGGTGTCGAGAGAAGTGCAGGAACAGCTGATTCCTGGGCTGAGAGAGAGAAACCACACACACTTGTGTGTCCTTGCTGTAGGCTCCTGAAGGTGGGTCTCATGCAGTGGGCTGTGGGTGGGCCTCAGCATCATACTGGAAAGGAAGAGATTGTCACTAAATTTAGACAATTATCCTACCTTAGGTGGCACCATCTGTACTCCTACTGCCCTGGGGAGATGTTTTTATCCACCTTCCAGGGCTGGAGGCCCCCGGACCTCTGGAGGCAGTCCAAGCCAATGCTTTGTCCCTGCCCTACCCTTCGGAAACATGCTTTTTTCCTATATTCAACGTGTATCTTTCTTCCTGCTTTTTAAACCTGCTGTTCACTCCATCCACCATGTACACAAGAGATTCTTTTCATTCTTGCATAGTACCTTATAAGCATTCAACCATTATTTCTATATCTGCCATCAATTTTCTCTCCTTTATGCTAAGTGATCCCAACAATTTTCAGCTTTTCTTCAGTGTGTGTTTGCCAGCCCTCAGGTCATTTTTGCCACACATCTCTGTTGCGGTGCATTTGCTGACTCTGGCCCTGTATTCACTGTCCAGTGCCCTGCCAGCACTGACAAGGGCAAGATTTCTCCCTGTGTCACGGGGCGCTGTCATGTTCGTGGTAGAAGGACACTGCCTTACATTCAGTTCTGAGATCCTCCGTAACCCTCCCCCCAGCTGCAGAAGGTGGTGTGGTGGAGATGATCCGAGATACTCTTTTTAGCTTTATGCAGATGATGTTTCTCTGCCTCACAAAACTGTCCTGGAAGGCAGTGCTGGAAGCCCTTCTAAATCAAGATAGATGACATTTACTGCTCTCCTATCCACAGGCCTGTTACCCTATTAAGGAAAGAAATTAGATTTGTTTGACATGGTCTGCGCTTGACAAATTAATGGTGGCTATTAGTCAGCATCTAGTTTTCGGCTAGGTGCTTGCAAAGTTCATCTGATTATTTTTTCTAGAACTTTTATTGGAACTTGAAACGAGATTGCGTCTGTTCTTGGTGGAGGAGTCGATGCAGCGCTGGCTGATGTGGAAATAATACTCAGTGCTCCGTGCCGTGGGTCTGCCTGGACTGTAATTCTGAAGTCCTGTGTTTGCAATGTAGGCGGAAATCTTGGTTTTTGTTGCCGCTATTAATTGCGCTTGCCACCTTCTTGGAACTGACCTTTCTTCTTAGTTCGATGGAAACAGTGAGAGCTGCCACTTCTCTGGGCACATGCTCCAAGCTTTCCTTCTACCTCGCACTCAGAGGGACCTAGGTTTGCTGGGGCTGCCCCTGTACTGCCAACCCAGCACACCACCTCCTGCACAGTGATGATCCTGTTCTGGACCCTACTGCGAGCTGGATCAACAACCAGCCTACCCCAAACCTCAGTGCTCTGACTCTCTCCTTCTTGTCCAAGACTCATGCACTTGTGGCCACCATCCCTTAGGCTACCACCTACCTTCGCGTTTCCCGTGCTTTCCTTCTCCCCGCTTAGAAACAAACCTCCCCCGTTATCAGCCCTTCCAACCCCCCCCCTTGTCACCAGCTGCGGGCTCAGGGGACGAGCGCGCAGCCCCCGGGACCACGATCTGTGGGCACCGGGGCCGGGGGCGGTGCGGCGGGGCCGGGGGGGGGGGGTGCGGTGCGGCCCCACCGCCCCCGTGCCGTGCTGCTGGAATGGTCTCTCCCAGGCCGGCGGGCACCGCTGTGACACCTGCTGGCTGCTCGGCGGCGGGACGAGGCGGGCCGGCCCCCGGCGGGCGGAGCGGTGCTGAGCGGTGCGGGAGGAGCGGAGCGCTCCGCGCCCGGCGCCCGGCGGTAATGCTCGGGCAGCCCCCGGTGCGGGGCACGGCGAAGCCGGGTGCCCCCTGAGGAGCGGAGGCGCTGCGGTAGAGGCAGCTCCGCGCCCCCCTTCTTATTTCTCCTCCTTCCTCCTCCTCCTCCATCCGCCACCGTGCCACTTCCAGGGGAGGCTGGTGACATGCAGCTGGCGCCCGGGGAGGGCTGCCCGGGGCCGTAGCTGCAGCGAGAGGCGGCGAGAGTAGCCCAGGCGAGCCGAGCCGAGCCTCCTGAGATGACAGCCATGAAGGAGCAGCCGGCGCACCCCGGCAGGGGGAACCCGCCGCCGCCGCAGCCCGACCAGGTGGGACCCGAAGCGCCGAGGGAACGGGGAGGGGGCGGCCGCTGTCCCGGCGAAGTTGCGCCGAGACGGGCGCAAGTGATGGGGTGGCACCGGGCGACCTTCGGGGCGGAGGGGCCGGAGCCCCGCCGAGCATCCCTCGGGAGCTGGGGACGGGAGGCAGCCGTGCGGGGATCCCAGCGAGGGGCAGAACCGTCGGGGGCTGCCGGGGAGCCGCAGGGTCCCGCAGGAGTTTGTGCTCCGTTTTATCGGGGTGCGGGGAGCCGTGAGAGACGGGGTCCTGCCCCAAGGAGCCGGGATGCTGCTGGGTGCCGGGGGTAGCGGGGCGCGCCCGGTGCTGGCGGTGGGGCCACCGTGGGGCCGGCTCCGCACCGCAACCCGGCGCGAGGCGGAGCGGGAGCGGCCCCACTTGGCTCGGCTCGGGCTTCCTGGGGTGGTTTGCCCGCACCCCGGCGCTAGCCGAGCCTCTGGAAAGGGGGCACCGGGCCGCCGGGCATCCCCGCTACTCTCAGCGCTGGGGTGCTGCGGAACGAGCGCAGCTCGGGCAGCATCAGTGTCGGGAGGGCGGCTGGCGGGGGCAGAGCTGAGCTGGGCGCTCAGCACGCCCAAAGCCAAGTTTTTCGGTACCACAGCCCTGCGGCTGCTGCTCCGGGGAGACGGAGCCCATCGGCGCTGCCGATGCTGCAGGGGCGGCCCCGCGGGAGGCCCGGGCTGCGGAGCCCTCCCCTGCCCGCAAACACCTGATACAGGCTAGCTCGGACCGTGTTTCTGACACCAGGGGTAGTGGTTTGGTTCCCCTCCCCGTCCCCCCCGCCTCCCTTATTTTAGTGTTTTGAACTCTGAACGCGGTCTTGCGTAGCGTAGCTAACCGAGTCTCGCATTTTCAGTCTGCGTTGCGTGCCTTTGCACAGCTTAATTTTCCCCCGGTACGCTGATCCCGGGTGAAAAACATCACCAGGACGAGCTGCTGTGCACGGCTGCAGCTCAGAAAGCCTATCTAGCCTGGTATCCAGTCCTGCAGGGGCTGCTCGATAAGGTTGTGGGTAGTCCTTCCCATATCAAGGCACCCAGCATCTGGCTATATTTAAAGACAGGTGCTCTTTGCTGGAAAGTATATGCCTTCTGACACATCTCCATGTAATTTTGATAAAATAATGCATCTGAGTTTAAGGAGCCTTCTGGTATCTTGAATAATGTAATTGCATAAGTCGTGTTATCTGGAAAAGAAAGATAGGCAATGCATCAGTACCTAAATTTCATGCAAATACTAGAATTTATGGAAAGGTCGAGATCACTTTGGGTAGCAGAGGTTCACAGAGCTCATAATTTTCACAAGCATTATTTTGCTTTAGAGGGATACTGCTTCTAGACACAATAAAAAATACTTGAACTTAACCAATCTTTATTTCTTCATATTTGGTTCAGACATGCTGAATTGCCAGAATGGGTTTGTGTTGCTGGCAGCTGGAAATCTTTTCAGAGCAATCCTAATATTATATACCAAAACGACTCATTTGATTGCTCTTTTAGGTCATAATGAGGAACGGCAGTAAGTTCACCATTTAAAACGCTCTGAACATTAAGAATTTATCCTAAGTATAGGAATGTTATTATGAATTCTCAGCCTCTCCCAGTGGTGGATGGGGACACCACTGGGCTCTCTGCTGTGCTTGACTGCGTGGAGCGTGAGTGCCAAGTCCTGTGTGTTTGCATCAGCTTCCTCCAGACCACGTTTGGCTTTCCTGATAAAAGTTGATATTAAATCAGCTTTGATTGCCCGGTTCCATAGATGTCAGGGATGACATTTTGTGCAGTAGATAATGACATCACTTATAAAAAACGTTGCTTTCAGTGGATGACAAATCTTCCTATGGGTTTAAATGCTGGCAGTAGGGACATGGGTCTAAATCCTGCCATGAGCTCCCTGTTGAGCGAGGCACAAACACAACATTGCATTTCGGCACCATCACAGCAGCCAAGATCTAGGCAGTCATAGATGAGCTCTCTCCAGGGCTTGGGCACGGGTGATATGACACCAGGTTTATGTTGGAAAATGTTCTTAGTACAGCAGGCTAAGGCTGTGACCCCAGCAGGGGGATATTATGGGTTAGAAGCACTTTGTTGGGTTTTTGTGGTTGCTGTTACAGAGCCTGAGCTGGCTGCAGCTGTGGTAGGCATGGGCAGAAGAATGAACAGGGGCTTGTACATTCTCACCAGTTTTCCATAGCCGAAAGCACTGTCCCATAGCTGGCCCCTCTGGCAGATGTAGCCTTCTTAGGGCCTTCAAGAACTCCACCTTCGTCAGGATACTCTTGCTTGACATTTAATTTTGCTTGATGAGCTTGTGTAAACTTGTAGTGTCACTAGAGGTGATGACTACAGTTCACCTACTTAGTTGTAATGATAAGCCACATCTGAACAGAGAGGGCTTCTTGAGACAGTAGGAGCAGCAAAGCTTTTCTGGCATAGACGTGGTTGGACCTGCAGATAGTCTAAGAAGAAGCAAGGAATTGCACCAGGATTTTCTAAGAGTAAATCTCCTTTCTGATTTCAAAGTCCAGTATACAAACACTCCTGAGAACAGTCCTACTGAAGCTGATGCATTTGTGGTAAATTTATAGGCTTGGGACCTGAGCTGCAATTTCAAATTATAGCAGGCTAATGCTGGGACTCTCCACTTAAATAAAAGCTTGGATCGACTGATTGAAGCATACATAGCTATCAGCTTATAAATAAATTGGATACAGCTTCATATCCGACACTTCCCTTGATGGTATTTTTAAAGCAACTCTCCCTTGGGTGAAGGCATCTAATAACAACTTCCATTAACAGCACTATCGATGTTTCAGCAATTGGTTTGATAAATTAGCCAGATTTATTCTCAACTCTTTGCTAAATGATGACTCATATTTATGGCTAAAATTACAGTTTTATATTCTGATGATATAACTGTAGAAGGGAAATAGCTGTAAATTACTTGTGTTTCTCCTCATTTCTGGAAAGCTCTATCAAAGGGCTCAGACTTGTGTCACTTGAAGCTGTGTCGGAAGCAAATTTGGCTCCTTCTGTACAAGCGGGAGTATGAAAAAGGGTGTTTTTCATCTCATAGCTTTTAGGAACTGTCCCAGGGTCTTAGACAATGATGTTTAGTGATTGTTTTTAGAAAGTACAACCATTCAGTAGTCAGTGGACACAACATATTTGAGAAATATAATGTACCTCTATGACTTGCTGGTTGATGAATGTTGCTGTCTTTGCAGATGAAAAACTAAAATAACTCCTCTAGTATTACATTTGTGAGGCTTCAGTCTGTTTACAAAAAAAAACAGATGATCTACACCACCTGGTGCTGCTTGCTGTTCTTTGTGTGTATAGAAGACAGACCTTTGAAATTTATAACCATTCTCTCCTGAGCCTCTCTTACTCAGCTTAAGGACTTTTAAAAATTGATTTTAAAATAATAATAAAAAAAGTTTCTTTATCGTTTGTCACTTAGAAACTACTGCATTCTTGTGCCGAAATGAAATGAGACTGCATTGTGTTGCATTAAATAGGGGAATTATTTGATAAGCATATGAATTACATGTTCAGTATACATACAGGCACATAGCTTCATGACTGTTCTGATTAAGAAGTTGAATTTTCTGTCTCGGGACCACTTTCTGTGGTCACCAGGCAAAGGACATATTCTGAAAGTATATCTGAACACAGGAGAACAATCTGTGTTTTGTTTTTCAGTGACTAAGGCTAAAAAGGTTTATATTTGTAGGTCTTCCTTCACTGCATTTCCCCAAATTAGACTCTGTTCTTGCAGTGGGAAAAATGCTGGTGGATTGTTGTGTTTGTCCAGAGCAGTATTTACCTTAAGGTGGTTTTACCAAGGTGAAAGGGCTCTTCCCTGCCCTACTGATGTAATTTTGAACTCAGTAGGTCAGGAAAAAAGCCTGAAGTCTTAATTGTATATTTACAACAGTTCCAGTAACTTGAAAGAGTATTCAGGTAGTCAGATCCATGTCCTCTGCTTTTGATTGAGTTTAGAGTTAGCTTCAAGCTGGGATAAGAAATTCTGTTCTAGTACATAAACCAAAGTGACTTCGCATTTTTCTTTCTTACCCACCTAGCAGAATTTTGTACTTGTTATACTGTGGCAATATATCAAATGTGCTGGTGTGCAGGGTTCAACATAATGTCAAAAGCATCAGGTAAAAAAAGCCAATAAAAGTGGAGAAATAAGGTTATATTATTATGCCCATAATATTTCATAAAGAGTTAACATCTGAATCTTGGCTTTAACATTTACATTCCATTTCTTACACTATATATATGCCACACTATTCCTGTGCTGGATCCAGAAAGAAATATTACAGACTTGCAGGATCTGCTGAATATATGACCGGCAGCACAAGAAGCTTATGCAGAAAGTATTAGTAGTTGGTTTGGAATATCATTCAGGATCCAGGGGAAGGCAAGGAGCATGCACCTTTTAAGTACTACACGTAGTCTTGATGCGCTTTCTTTTTCCCATGTGGCTGTTGAGATGTAATTCAGTCACGTACCTGAGTGTGGGGATCAGCACAAAAATCCTGAAGCTCATCTTCAATCTTCATTACATTTCTAGTCTTCTAATGTGATCTCTGTGGAGAAGGGGCAAGTAGGATCTCAATTTTGGTGAAGTGCTTCTCATGTTAATTGAGAAACATCATTTCATGTGATATTTTATAACTAGTCTATTTGCATGTAGGATCTTGTGTAGCTCAAGCAAGCAGCAATTTTTATTTTTATTTTTTTGGTGGCTACATAACACATAAATGTGTTTCTCTGTACCTCTCAATTTCAGAAGGTAAGAGTTTCTCTCAAGAAACTCTTTCCTAATGCAGAATGCTTTTCAAAGAATTTCCAATGCTTGATCTGTCCTGGGCACCTGCAAGGAGCAATGTTGTGAAGAGGTCTCTTCTGGTGGACACAGAACAAGGCAATGATGCCAGTGCTGTCTTGCTCCTTGCACTTTCCCCTCATGGCTCCCCTGCCTTTATGCAGGTTCTCTGTGTCTCTCCGTGTCTTGTTTTCAAATAGAGTGCGGGAATCTGTGTAGCATAGCTCAGTACCTGGTTACTCAGCATTTGGAGTCCTCCACTTTGCGGGTGGATTAAAGGGATTACTCACTGTAGGAATGCAAAAGCTGGGAAATAGGGTAATCTTTTTGGCTGTTCTGTGTTGAAGCGAGTTACAGGCACACTGTAAGTTACATAGTAGCCTCAGATATTTGAGCATAAGTACTGCATTAGTTATTTTAAAACCTACTTTCTGTGTTTCTTTCCAATATTTTCCAACTGAAGGTATTGCTTCAGGCAAGCTTTTCTGATAATTAACAAGAGGGAGGAACTCTTTAAGCATGCTGAGATGTTGTTTGATGTTGTTGTAGAATTTGAAAGCCATCATCTTAGCATTTTTTAGTAACTTGAGGGCATTCAGAGATTACACACATATGTTACTGACTCACAAACATGAACAAAGGCTTTCTTTCCATAGTTGTAAGGATGCATTTAACTTGTGATCCCTAGAGAAGTAGTTTAGTTGTTGTTGTTGTTGTTGTTGTTTCTTAAATTATTAGAGCTTGAAATATGCTTCACTTACGGAAAAAATTAAGTGTAAAAGTCCATACTTCTCATGTTATACTTTCTTTAACATTGCATTGGAAGACACGGGCAGACCCTACTGTTGAGGAAAATGCCCATGTCCTGCCAGCAGGTAGCTGTAGTTGGTTGACACTGTGTTTGTAACTGTTAGAAGACCCATGTCATTTTTCAAGTCCATGCATTAGCCACGAGATTTCAGCTGTCTCAAACTCTGTAGCTTTCCACTTTAATCATACACTTCTTTTGCACTCCACTCAGCTGCATCGAATAATGTTCATGAATATATGATAGTAAAAAGAACAATGCTGATGGTGACTGATGATGATAAATTACTGTATTTATCCATTAGGAAGGACACTGGATGACCTACAGATCTGAGGCTGAAGCTAAAAGACCTCTTCTAACAGTTCTTAGCACTGCTGGCAACAGTCACATAACTTATTATGTATTATTTATGTAGAGAATCTGTAAATAGTTTTGAATGATTCTCAACCAAGATAAAAGCCCTCTGATGTTTGGAGGATGTTGTCTTAAGAAAATCAGTTAGGATGTATTAAACAATGTTATGACTTAAAGAGAACAAAGATTCTTTAAGGGCTTTGAGGCATTATTTTAGACTGTCTGGGGCAATATTTACAATTTACATTCCCTCAGGAATGAAAAAAAAACCAAACACACAACATTTTGTAGCTTTCCAGAAAACAAACAGGGCAAATATTACCTTTCTTTTTGACAATAAGAACAGCATTCTAAATGCTAGTGGGAAAACCATTAAACTTGTTTGGAATGCTGGCTGAGTGCTAGAAACTAAATCAAACACTGCCAGTGCAACTGATCATTCAGCCTCCGCGTTTGTTCTTTCTGCTTCTGCCTGCACAGAGACTGTTGGCTTCCTTTCCCCCTTTCCTATCCTAAGGCTTCAGAGACTGCTTAAATCAATGTATTTAATATATATTAGGGGAGTCTTTCAGAGGAAGGATTTGAGCTTAAGTGCACTTAATTAGGAGTAATGATGTGCTGCAGTTTTAAATTTTATGGTAGAACTGTTTAAATCGGATGGTCTAATGAAAGTTCTAAACAAACACAAGATGCCTGTAAGAGTTGGGTGGTATCAGTAAGAAAATGTGCAGTTTTTCTTAGTTGTCCCTGCTGGAAATCTTTTTTTTTTTTTTAAGTTTTTTAAGGCATTCTTACCTTATTTATGAAGAATCCTGTAACATCCCAGTGTGAATTGCAACACAACAAAATCCTACTGAAAAGTTTAGGCAAGGGACATCTTGTTCTAGGGTGCAGCTGATTGTATCATAATTAGATGTCATCAAGCATAAATATATATTTAAATCTTCTCAAGGTAATAATCCCACAAAGTCAGAAATTTTGAAATGAGTGGGTAGCTGCTATGCAAGGAAATTAGTTAGAAAAGGTTCTTTTTTAAAATTTTTAATTCAAAGGTTCATTGTATTGTGGCACAGTGAATACATGTTACCTTTCAGTCCCTGAGATGGTTGAAATTTTTTATATATGCTAGCCCATTCCTAATGTGCTTATTTACAAGAATATTCACCTTGAAAGCTGTGGGACTACTTATGTGAATAATGTCTACAGGACTAATATATAATTTGCACCATAATCATTTTCATTATATCCTGGAAAAAAAAAAAAAGATAAAAAAAAAGTCCTTTGGTATATGGTAGGATGGATCGCGCTGCTGTACTTAATCTGTATGAAAGGTAGTTATCCAGATTTCCTCACTGGTGTTTTCTCAAGGGTTTGGTAGCAAAAGTTCCGTGTAGCGGCATGTTTTCAGACTTAATGAACAGAACTACAATGCCAGCATTACAAGTCGTGTTCTGAAAAGATTCCTGAAGTCAGCTGTCACTGTAAGCAAGGGGTTTGCTCACCCATCGTCAGAAAGGCAGGGTTTCTACCTATGTATAGCATATGCATCTTCTTGTGTTTCTTGAAGGGTTTCTACAAGCAATCCTGTGCTGAAGACAGGATTTGCCCCTTTCTGTGTCCTGTCACTACAGATAGAAAAGGAGCTTGATGTTATAGTCAGAAGTAGCAGTGTTAATACACTACACCTCTTATTTCGTGACTAGTGACAACTGAGGGAAGGAGAATGAAAGTTAAGCTGGATGGGTTCACAAAGACTCTAGTGAAGTTTCTTTTTGTTGGTCACTGTTTGGATTGCGTCCTTAGCTGTTATTTTGGCCCCTTTATAATCTATTTTTTTGACATGTTTTTGATGCTTTAAACTGCTCTGTTCTGCATGAGCAGTTCTCCAAGCTGTCTCACTATTTTCTCCTTTCAGTTTTATTACATCTCTGCTGTATCATAACTTTTCCTCCAGTTACCTATCTTTAATCTTCTATACTCGGAGTTTTCTAACACTTTTATTCTAACAGCCCTTCTGCCTTTCTTTACCAATGTTGTATTTCTCTTTCTAAGCTGAACAATGTCTTTGTCATCTTTGTCGTCTTTGTCTCCTTACTCTTATTTCCTCATTGCTAATCATTTGAAGAATGTTTTGTCATTTGATTGAATGTAACGCTAGCTTTTGTAAACAGTGTAAGAGGAGTCTCTGAGTAGAGGAAAATAACGTATATAACAAGTGAGTATATTTTGATACTTCCATCACAATCCAGTGATTTCATTATATGCCAAGATATAAGATAAATTTTCATTATATACCATTATGTAAGTTGTTATCTTTGAGGATGTGGAAGAGAATATACTCATGCTAAACAACAGTGCCATTGTGGCAATGTTTCAGCTGCCAGAAAGGTGTCTTCAGTGGAAACGGTGGCAAACAGATAGACATTTCATAGGTTTTTATTCTAGTAGAGTAATTTCCCATTCTAATTTCCTATCCCACAACATTAATGATGTTAATGTATATTAAGCTTATAGCTTAAAGACTGCACTCATCAGTAAATGAAAATGAAGTAATCTTCATCAGAAATATCAGAGGAAATCTAAATTTTTCTTGTGTCTGATCTCTGCTATTTTAATTCTTGCAGATATAAAGAGATACTGCCAGAATTGTTTTTCATGTTAGTTGGTATCATCTTTGAACAGGAATTTGGGAAAAGGCAGTTCTTTCTCTTCTTCCTTATAGTATAATTACTTGTAGCACAGAACCACCCTGCTTATTCAAGAAGAGGAAGAATTGAAGAAAGAAGGCTTAGCATACTAACTCCGTGAGCAGCACAGCACAGTCCTTTGTATCAGGTCAGGGTCTATCTTATTGCTTTATTTACATCCTGAACACCAAACCCAAAAATCTGGAGTTTCACTCCATACCATGCATACAGAGACAATAAATAATTTCAGGAAGAAGCATGTGTAGGGCCATATGTCATGTCAGCAAAGGAATATATTCAGTGTGTAAAGAAAAAGTAAGTTTCTCAGCTGAAAATGTTATTTTATTGAACTTTGTTTATCTCCTTCATTCTGGTCACCACCCTGCATGATTTTTTCCTTGGGGACGGGGCACTCAGCTCATCTCAGAATCTAGGTCAAGCTGGGTCTTTTTATTCTAAATAACAAAAAAAGAAGCAAGACAATAACAAAAAAGAACCAAAACCAGAGCAACCCTCCCCCTCCAAAACCAACTTTGTGAATTTTCCCCTTTATCCTTTCCTTCATTCAGGTTGTACTTTCTTAAATGTTTTGTTTGTATTTAGGAAACTGTCAATTATATTCTTCATAAATCTTTCCTCACTTCTGAGTGGGTAAGGGTTCCTTTCTAAAATGTAAGCCAGGCAAGTGCAATGCAATGCAGTGCCTCCTTTTTCTTTAGTTCATCTCAGTTACAGCCCAAGTGGACTTAATACCACTTCTTGCCTGAGATGAAATGGTGCTTCAGTAAAGGACCTTTTCTCTTCCCTTTAACTTTAGAAAGAAACAGCAGTTTCTGCCAAAATAAAGCACTGGAAGTGTAAAGTAAATGATTGTCCTTACCTGCTGCTGTTAATATCTTTTAAACTACTATAACTTACAAAGGTGTGATTCTCTTTGCTCTTAATTACTTGCTCCATTTTTTTTTTTTTGTCAGGCATCTTTCTCCTATCTCCCCTGCAGTGGGGTGGGAGAGATGCTGAATGCATTTGGTCTTTGCTTACCTCTAGGGAGGAAATACTTGCACTGAAATAATATTCTCCAGTGTCCTTTGGCATTTCTTTGGTCTGCAGTAATTTCAGTGTTGCAGTGCAATAATTCTTGGGTAAGCCAAAGTAGCATTTTAGGTTGGATTAAAAGCATACCAGTGAAACAAATCCTGCTTGTACTTACTGAAATTTGGCTTGCACCTCACAGCAGTTTTTGTGTAAACTGGATTCCTTTAGGATGAAGTTAAGCAAGGTGATGTGCTCCAGAAGAATGCTTGGGGTGCTCCAGTTGCTGATGGGTGTTCGTCTCAAGGATGAGACGAGAGCTGGCACATGGAACCCCCATAAACATGCAGGCTGTGGACATCAGGTCCTAAACACAAACAGCTTCTCTCTCCAGTTCTGCTTCCCTCTGTTAATATACACAGAGCTTTAGAAAACACAGAAGGTGATGCATTAATGCATAGATTTAAAAGCAATTGTGTGCTCGCGTTTTTTTTTTTTTTTTTTTTTTTTCACTTGGTTGTAGGCCTGATACGTTTGCTTTGTAAGACATTTTTCATTGTAGCACTCTTCTATTTTTCTTAAGTGTCTGGAGGTATTTGCCATTTTTCAAAAACAACAGTGTCTGTTGACTCCCTGGTTAAGATGGGAACACACTGGCAAAAATAAATGGGTTGCAGGTGCTGCGGAGGTCTCAGTTTCACTAGAGAGATTAGAGAGATGCTGATAGGAACAGCTCAGAATCTGGATATGGGAGAGAGAATAGACACATGGAAAGATAACGAGCATAAATCTTGCTCGAGGCTTATAGATCACATGATGTTTTGTAATTAAGACTTTTTTGTTTTGTTTTGTTTAGCATGAAAATTTAATGGTGGGGAGGGAGCATACAAGGCTTTCCATAATGCTATGTAGGTGAATGTACCTGAAAGAATACTACTAACTTGAAATAGGATGAAGATAAGGACATAAAAAATTAGCAAATCCAGAACAAAACAATAGTTTTTGTAGGATTTCTGTATGAGTTGAGTAGGTCTTTCCATTATTGTAGGAAAATACTCTTAAGCTGCAAATAATGAGAATACCTTTGGGGATCACATAGATCCAGTACATCTTTCAATAACTGGCTATAGAGTGGTTAATAGGGCTAACTTTAAGGCAGCATTTTATGTGAGTAGTTTGGGGTAGAATTAGTATTCCATTTTTGTCTAACCCCAGCAGATCAAGGCTGTAAGTTCTTGCCTGTTCTTGCTGTTAGCACAGTCCCATGTAGCTCAGCTGAGCAGGATGGAGTCTTAATCAGTCAACTGTTCTCCAGTACCCTGTAAGTGTGAGCTTTTTGGTGCCTGTCTGTGTGCTCAGGGACAGTGTGCCCAAGTACAAAATAGAGGAATGAGGGGGCAATAGTCATATTGATGTGGAAACCATTTCCCTTAATAAAGGGAATTGAGTTGTCCATTCTACTGTAGAGGATTTCCATTAAGATCAGGGTGTCCAGCACATTCACCATCTAGAATATGGGCTGGTCAGAGCTCAGTGGGAAGAAGTACACCAACTAGGAGTGATGGATGAGACAGAAGTCCATCACTTTGACCTGCTGAGGGAGTGAATGGATACACAGTAAATGTCCGCTTCCAAATCTGGGTCTGCACATTTGGGTTCCCCATCTTGCAGAAATCATAACAAGGACCAATAGCTACGTTTAAAAAAAAAAAAAAAAGGTAAAATTTGGAGCATATTTGTTTTTTAACTGAGGCAATATAATAGAACTGCCAAGGTAAGTTTTGAACTCTTTTGCATTCAATGTATTTAAACTAAAAATGGTTTTTGGAAACATGCTCAAGGAAAGATTCTTGTCTTGCAGACAGAGGTATCTGAATGAAATGGCATGGACTGGAGTCTACAGGAGACAGAATAATGGGGTTTCCTTTTGATGCCTTACAGGCTCTATGGAATTACTAGTATTACCATGCTTGATAAATGAACTCTTAGTATTAAACAAAACAAAACAAAACAAAAAACAAAAACAAAAAACACCTTCTTTACCAATCATCTTTCTTTTTTTTTTTTTCCCCTTCTGCTGCTTGACAATGATAGAAAGTTCCTCTTTCCCTTTTTACATGCTATTGTAAATCTTTGTCGTAATTGCAAAGGAAGAATAGGTTTTCTTATATATGAGCTCAAGTGAACTACTAAAGAGCTGCAATTTGAAATATGAAATCCTTCTCTTAGGAAAGTTTCCATGCAACTTTTGACAAAACTTAATATATATTTATTCTTTGGACTGAAAGTTGCAGCTGTGACTATGAAAAGAAGTTTGAAGTCTGCATTTTTGCTGTCATCAATGGTCAGTATTCATCTATGACCTAGTGTTAATTCTGGTTCTAGGACCCCATCCAGCAATCACTACAATGCAAACTTCTTTAACTTCTTTCTTATTTTTCTTCCTTTTTTTTTTTTTTTTTTTTCTTTTTCTTTTCCTTTCTCCTTTTTTCTGTCTGACAGTTCAAGAGTTTTAATTTTACCAGGTCTCATACTTGAAACATACATGTTAAGGAAATTCTTTTTTTTTTCTTTTAATTTAATTGGCTATTGCAGTGAAAGAGACTTCTTATGTATCCTCTTCGTAAATATACTCAATGTTGGTTCAGTTAAATCAGGACTGAAAATACATTAATACATTAACACTTGTTTTGTGGCTTCAGCAGGTACAAGTTTGGCTGTGCAAACGGGTAATGTTCACCTAGCATTCATCTGCTTGGCGCATCAGTTGTTCTCTACCTTGGGGTGGTATTTCCCACCCAACAAGGAAAGTCTTGTTTTACATCTGCTATACTGGGACTTGCTTTTGAGACTGGCTCTACAGTGATGTTTTGCCATATTGTATCTCTTTTCTTGACTTTGCACACTGTATGTAGACAAGTTTTGTATTTAAAAGTAATTGCAGAAGTGGTGTTTAGTCATTGAAAATGAGTTAACTGTTTCTGTGAAGGCTCTCAGATGCAGCTGATAGATCACTGTGAGAATTTTGCCCTTAAGGATTCTTGAGGTTCTTGGTATGGAGAAAACCATGCTTTGAGATTAAATTATTCAGCAAGTGTTTTTCAAAGTAATTAAAGCTTCTAGCATTTAATGTTTTATGTATGCAGATTAAAAATGAAGGTTGATTAAATCACGACAAAGGGAAGTTTATTCACAAACAGCAGACGGTAATGCGTCCTTTGTGACTGGTGGAGCACTGTTGCACCTACTTCATTATCTTGGATGTTGGCTCCGTTCTGCTAGTGCAAGTTTTTCTAGGTGATGGCATGGTTAAAAAGCGGGTGGAGGATTTTGATGCAGTACAGCCCTGGCTTTGCTCAGGAGTGCAGAATACTTTTATTTTAGTGTCGAGTATCTGATTTATAGGCAGCTTTTCAGCTCATGTTTTTGAAATGGCCAGGTACGGTATACAAAGCTCAACAAGATCAAGAAGCAGGCCAGAGTAATGATTTTCTTGTTGAAAAGTAATAGACATGTCAATATAGCATGTAATAACAGCAGGTTTTGTGGTGTGGTGCAGAACAGTAGGAATGTGAAATATATGTTACATAAATTATCTGAGCATAAGTTTCTGCTGAGTTTTGGGCTATGGTAACTCATTTGTTCTTTTTGGTTTTGTTTTTCTAGTCACTGAGAATTTAAACGTGTAAAATCCTGCAACCCTTTAAAAACTGGACTTGGTTATCTTCTCTGGACTGAGAACCTCCTCATTTGAATATATATACTAGCTGGACTTGGTTATCTTCTCTGGACTGAGAACCTCCTCGTTTGAATATATATACTAGATGTTCAGGAATCGGTGAATGGTCTTAATTATCCCAAATCTGCTTTCTTGGGTGCATTTGTAAGGGCTGCTGCACTAGTGATGGTGGGGCTCTTCTGAGAGTTTTCCTTGGTCATCACAGTAGATTTTAAAGCACACCTGCAGAAATGCTGTTTTGCCTTTGGTTTCACAGTAAAGTCCTGAAACACTGTTACTCCTGAAACAAAATCATACTTGTTTACCTTCCTCTATCAGTTCATGATTTTTATATATTTTACACACACACGCTGCTTTCTCCTGCAGTATGTCTTGTGTTTTTATTTCTGTACACGTCAGCATATATAATGCATTGTAACAGCTTGCTCCTCTGTGATTTGTCCACAGCAGATCTCTTTTACAACATCCAGGGAGGTGCTCTGCATTTCCTAATCATCTCTGCAAAAAGTACTCACCAGAGAGTGTTAGCCACGAATATTTGTGCATAGAATAAGGGATGTATTTTTTCAGACTAGAAGTAAGAGCCCTTACTGTTGAGCAGGGATGCATGTAGAGTGTAAATCCTTAAAATTTCATGGGCATTTGAGGGATTTCCAAGCCCAATTAAATAAACTAGTGAGCTCTGTGAAATATCTTAAGGGAATCATAAGTGTCCACCAGTCCTGCAGAAAACACATAATAGGTGTTTCTGAACCTGTAAAGGTTTCATATTTTCATTCCACTGGGATGGACTACTCCAGGTGAAATTGATGGATTCCTCCACATGGGAAAAGACTCTTACCTTTTGCATGGTTTTGTTCTACCTTTGAGAAAGGTTTTGTCATCAGCTTACATTGAAGAAGAGGAGGCTGGTGATGAAAATAATTTCTTCATGTTATGAAGGTATTTTCCACACTAACTCTTTTTACAAATCCCACTTGATGAACTAGCAACACCACAAAATATTTTCTGATTTGTTGTTGTTGTTTGCTATATTTCATGTCTATCCCTGTCCTTGTTACTCTTGTTGCTACCAAAAAAATCCCTGCCTGTTAACATCTGAGCCCTTCAGGCATTTAGGGCTTAAGTTTAAAGTAATACGTAGGGAAAATGCCTCTATTTTCTGATCATGTTCCAGTCCTCTTCTGAGAATCAGAGGTGTCTGTACCTCACCTTGAAGAGTCTGAAAACAACTCCCTGTTATCAAGATTTGACATCACTGGGGAAAAAACACAAGTTAGTTGGCTTTTAAGATATTGACCAAAAGCATTGCATTCTGTACGCAGTGTTCTCTGATGTTGATGAAGCATGAAATTTAAAATTTTCCAGAATTTCACCTAGAGTATAAAACTTCTAAGTAAAAACAGGGTTTGGTGGCTGCCCAGAGGTTAATGTGGGTGGGTTGTTCCCACCAACAAAACCACATTCTGTTATGGATCTCTGAACCAGGGCTTTTGGTACTGGGGCACGCAGCTCAGAGTCTGTCAAAATTGCTGCAATATCCCATCTTTTTTAGTGATCGATGAAAGACTTTGTCCAAGGTTGTAGGACCTGTCATTTCTTTCTCTTCAGAGCAGCCACCATTTTTCTGAGGGCTCCATTCTTCAACTATATGGCACCTATGACTTTATTTCTAAAGTTTTGTACTTCAGCAGTTCCAGTTTAGTTCTGAGGGAGAAAATGGCTGTTCAGTGTTTTGCAAAAAGTTTTGTTTATATTGTGAAAGGGCTTCGATCCTCATCTGAGTTTGTATTGCTATTCTAACATCTGGGGGAAACAAAAGCATTTTCCTGAAATCCTAATAGATAGGATAAGAATTGGGCAGATAAATGATAGAGCTGTTAGTTCTATTTTCCATTTTTCTATTTCAGTTTTTCTGAAATGGAAGTGAAGTGCTGTGGTGTGACAAACCTACCCTCCTGGTTGTTTGCATTGTCTGTCTCTGAAATGGAGATGGTGTCTTTCCATACAGAGGGAGACTGTGGAGGGAAGAGTATTTCATTCACTTGAAGTGAATATATATATACATATATATATATATTTAAAGTACTACATAACTAGAAAATTTTCAAACCATCACATCAAACGGGAAGAAGAGGCAGTATATTTGGAGAAAAAGGTAGCTGCAGGGTAGTTGAAAATCTTTAATTAAAATAGTAGGATCATTTTCATGCTGACCTTTCTTGCTCAAGAACCCTTCGTGAATACTAAAAATTTTATGCATACAGTGAATGAATTTAAATGAATATCTTTAGCATACCATGTAGTGGTAACTATCTACTTTAACGCTTTATCTGAGTTATAATTATTCGTGCGTACTGTTTCAGAAAATTTTACCTTTTAGCCACCATTGGTATCTCAAACCGCAGGGTGAATGTCTGTCCTTTTTGGCCATACTGTATGTTCAGCTTCTTCATGGTTCTGCTTTCCTGTAGTGTCCAGAAACCTGGGGGTTTGGGTGGGGGTCTTCAGCTTAAGCCACTGAAGCTGGAGGTTGCAAAAAAGCTGCTAAAAACAGAGACAAACCAACTGTCACTTCTGAAAAGGATTTCACATTAACACTGGCTTCCTCTCATCCCTTTTGTGTGTGTGTGTCCCTCATCAGTTATTTCAAAGAGTCTAAACATTGTTTCTGGAAGAAACAGGGTGGTTTATTCTGTTTTGCCACTGACCAAAACTAGCCTTTTCTTGCCTGGATTAATATCATGTATAACAGCTAGTGTCTGTCCTTCCCCTCTTGATTCTTCTTTTTATTTTTTCAACATCTTTTTATTTTATTTTATTTTATTTTTCACACCCCTGGAAGATGTACTAGTGCTTACAGTTCAGTTTGGACATGTGGAGGCACCAAATCACTTGTGATATTAGACCGAGCTGTAATTGGATGTAATGGTACCTACTTCCCTGGACAGTTTACATTCTGGGTAGTTAACATTTGTAAAGCAGTTTGAAATGCTACAATGAAAGTTGCTTTGAAAATGCAAAATGTTGTTATTATTCCCAAAAATACAGAGCTTCTCACCAGAAGTGCTCATAAACATGTAGTTCTTACTGTTGAGATTTACTTAAGTCTTCATCTTGGGATATGTGCTGTGTAAATTCAGTTGGAGGTTTTATTGATATTTTTCTTAGAAATTAATGAGGCTACAAGTAGCCCTGCTGCTTGGAGAATAGCTGTATTCTCATTCAATGTGCTACAGCTTTGAAGAAACCAGCCTTACCAAAGTGTCTCCGTTCATATAAGATACTGAATGGGTAAAGCTGGATGTGATCTCTATTAACGCTTTACTCTAAACAATACAGCTTAGAACAAATAACCCTTTCCTCTAAGCAAGACTCCTTCCCCTCAGCAGAATAACCAATCTTGAGAGGAGTAACAGAACAGTGAGTAAAAAGCTTTAATCCAGTCATCAAATCCCTGAACATTAAGCTAAAGCTCCAAATCCCATTGTCCTGTTCAGAAATCGGACGTAATGAAAACATTGGTTATCTGCATGTAATCTGCCTCTTGCTCCCCTGTTGCTGGCCAGTGACCAGGGCTCCAGCAGCAGCATGCAGGGGTGGGACATGGTACACCTATGATATATTTTAAAAAATATATAAATAAATAAAGATACTGGAACAGCGCATAGTATTTTTATATTATTATAGCTGCGGATTTTGGACAAGGTGTTGGTGGTTTGAATAGTGGAGGAGGGATGTGATGTGGGTGGGTCAGGTGGTCTTGTTGTGCTCCATAGCGCAGACCAGTGCTCACAGAACGTTTCCCATGAAGTTGTGGCTATCTCAGTGCCCAATGGTGCTGCTGGCCTTTGGACCATGCATGTTCTGAATGGTTGCATTGGAAGAGGCCAGGGATAGAGATGGACGCGTGGAGGCCAAGTGTGCAAAGAGGGGCAGTGCAGCACCTTGTCATCTTAGTATTGTCTGGTTCTGTGTGTAGTCTTGATGCTGTTGCGCAGTTACCTTGTTACCTGTCACCAGCATGTTGCTGGCACAGCGATTTCTCACTCACGTTTCCAAATTTTTGGGCATTGTTTGGAGTTGCAGATGCTGAAGCATGGTTTGACCTCTCAGCCATTGGCAGAGCTGAGAAGAAAGTCCGAGACTGATTTTGCAAACTAATTTCTCTGGAGAGAAACCTGACTGATCACTATTCAGAAGTGCCAAATGCTCACAACATTCCGCTGAAGCCTGGTGTGCTTGGGCTCCTGAAGGCCACTCTAGAGGCAGGAACAATTACAAACCAGTACACAGTAACCAATTTTCATGCCACGGTGACAAAGCCTTTTCAAATAATTACTTGAAAATACAGCTTTGAAACATGTATTTTCTGTATTTCTAGTATTATTTATCTGATAATCATTGAGTTGTTAAAATTAATCCTTATTTACAAACTTCTTTCAAATAAAATGCTACCAGTCTGACTATTGTTAATCTCATGAATTTACCAACATGTGGACATCAGAAGGGATGTTGTTTTGCTTTGGCTGGGCTCTTGTGCATAGAAAACAGCACACAATCTACCCATCTGCTTCATTAAACTGTAAAACTGATTCTATTTTAACATATATTAATGCATAGGCATTAAATATTTTGTGTATTTAAATTTGTGTATTTAGACCCTGAGTAGCCGTATGGCTTTTAATGCGTACAATCTCCTGTGGTAGTTTCTTTTTGTTATTAGGGGCTTATTTTATTCTCTTTTTAATTTGAAAGTCTTCTTACCTCACTTTAAGTCTTTATATGAAGTTCTTAAATCAGTAGAGAAGATGAGACAAGTTTTAGGTATTTCAACAGAACAATTCAGGTCATCAGTCCTTTGCTGTTAATTATAGAGTAATCATGGGTAACTCAGCTCTTAAATTAGGTGTCTACAGTGATGCTGAAAAGATTTTAGATCGTAGCATGGTGAAATGACTTCAGGTCCCAGTATTTGCAGGTTAAATCTAAAATAAAGGAACTCGTGCGTTTGTTTGTTTGTTTGTTTTGTTTTGTTTTGTTTTTTGGTTGCTATTAAAAATGCATTCTCAGAATCAATTTTTATAAACATTTCCTTTGCATCAAAATTAGCAATGTCTGAGCTGGCTTTTCTTCAGATGTTTCTCTGCATTTCCTTTTGAAATGGAGAGCAAACACCATAAACCAGTTCAAAGAGGAATTATGCAAGACACTCAGTGCCAGCTGGGGCTACTCTGCAGTACCTTCGAGCCATTGCTGCAATGGTCTAAGAACTGCTGACTGAAAATAGGAGGAGGTACTTTGGGCCTCATTTATATCCAAAGATTGCTGTTGTAATTATGGTGACTTATGAGAATTATGTCATTATTTCATAGCCATCTCAAGCTGCTGTATCCCAAGAGAGAAAGTGGCATTGTATCAGTGTTTACTGGTGTCGTGACATGTAAACCTCATACAAAGGTGACTGGCAAAGATTAATGTTTTGTAATTATGAACAACAAAAGGAAGTTGACGACCTTTGTACTGTGTATTTTTTAAAAACAACCAGCAAGCTGTTTGGAAAAGAATATGTGTGGATCAGCATAGGAATTAAATTCTCTGTGCTAAGAGAGCCTTGATGAATGTTTAGCAAAAATCCACTTTGCTTAAGTTGTTTCCTGGCCTTACTCATGGGAGTGCTTTGCTGTAGTGAGTGGGGAGAAGATACAGCACATGGACATCTCTGAGGCTTGTCCCAAGTCCCTGATTCTGCTTGGAGATCCGTGGCTAAACTTTATAGTGCAACTGTTATAGTTTTCACTACAGAGGTGTTTTTTTTTTTTTGCCCGTGGAAGTTACAGGAATATCTTGTTCCTTAAAGCATTGGCTGAGCTGTTAACCATCTTGTTCTCTGTTCTAGCTGTCAGATTAAGAGAGTGGAAATCATCATTGTGGCACTTCTGTGGCTTTTAAAAGGGAAAGACAGAAGAGTTACAGTTCTCCTTGAAGCATCAGCTACTGGATGTTTTTTTTTTTTTCCCAGTGTTTTTATCAGCTTGTAGTAGAAAGTTCTTGGTTACATACATGCTTTATGTTGAGGCTCAAAGCCAGATCCATCCTCAGGTGGCTGAAGTCAGAAAAATGGGTCAACATGGACCATGGCAAAGTGTAACTCACTGACGTGTAGAATGAGATAGGATTGATTCTATCTACATGACTGTCTGTGACTGAGCAGGGACATCATGGGATGAAAGCTGGCAGAGAACATAGCCCTGATATTATAGACAGCAGGAAACAGTTAAGGAGTGATTTATTCTTCCCAGTAATGTTTTTTTTTTTTTTTTTTTAATCATTGTTCAGCTGTGATGTGAGCACATCTTCAAGACACAACCTGTCTGTATTTTTCCCTCAAAAGAAGAAGGAAAAAAAAAAGAAAAAAAGACTTGTAGTCAGATAAATGCTTGATTTCATGATTTATAGGCTTCTCACCCATCTCTTAACACAAGGTTCTCTAATAAAGTGCGATAATAATCAAGCACAGTCCAATTTTATGAAGTTTTATACTGTCGTGGGGACTTTTTTGAAAAACGTATCACAGATAACTCTAAATGTCACCCAGTTAAACCAGAAGTTATTTCACCACAGTAGCACCTTTATCTTTACGTGAGATAAAGGAAATTCTGATGGAAGATATTTGTAAAACATGCATTTCCAAAACCTTCTTCAACAATGGAGCTTGTAGGACAGCCTCAGCTGATACAGCATGTTGTTGAATGAGCTTCAGACCAAAGCTGGAACAAATTTTTCTTTTTTTCACCAAGTGCTCTTTCCAAGAGGTCCTCTTTGGGTACTGTCTGACTGCTGGGTTAACATGTTCTGAAAGTGAAGTGCTGCAAAAATTGTCTTGTTTTTGGAAATTAAAAGCTCTTAAGCTTCTTAAGTTCTAGTTGTGTTGTTTTGCCTCTGGAAAATTTTCCAACTATTCCATGTACCAGCGTTGGTTTCCTCAGTATCGTTCCCTCATGACCAGCACAGCATTTACCAATACTTAACAGCAGTTTTGGTCAGCATGCCTTCGGGCTGTATGTAGGCAAGAGACCTGTCTTCATGAATATATGAGCCCTAAGGCCCAGATAGTATCCCAAGAAATATTAGGGAGTTTGGGGAATATTTTAGGAAAAATAGCAGCCTGCATTCCTGGGCCATGCGAGGCCCTAGGCCTCAGGGCTTCTCTCCATCCCACATGCAGTCTGTCCAGCATGGTCCTGCCATGGTGGGGGCATGGATGGTGGCGTGAAGGCCACAGGTAACCAACTTTTGCTACACTGTATACAGGAAAGTGAAATTCTCACTCTGTAGCACTTCAAATACTAAGAACAAACCAGAAGGATTCACAGAAAAGTACTTGAAGTGGAAGGGGATATTGCTTAATATAAATTAAGCTCTGAATATTTAATCTGTTCATACAACTAGGATTGATGGAGGATTATTTATCTATAAATCTGCATCATGATGACATGGAAGAAGCCACATGGATTAAAAGTGACTGCCAGTCTGGCATGTGCGCACGTGTGCCAGGCTGTGTCCTCACTGGCAGGCCTGTAGCTGTTCAAATTAATGATGCTCCTAAGTTTCAAGTTTCTGGGGCATATTTAAGCTAAAGCTGAAACACAGAGCTCAGTGATGGGTTTTCCTAGTGGGAGAGAATATTTGAAGTCATATTGAAAGTGATCGTAAACATGTTTAATAAATTATTGTGTATTTCTGGTCTGAAAGATTTCTTCTACAAAAATCAGCAGACATATCTATATGCATGCAGCAGATTTTTCAATCAACCCTTTTCTGGACACTCATAATTTCCTGCAGTTATTTCCTGTAGTTATTTACATTCTTTGAAAGCAACAAGGATTTGGCTGAGAAATCTTTGTGAATTTACTTCGGAAAGGAAAAAAGTGAAGAAGTGGGTGAGGAGGAGGGAGATGCTGTTGAGACTCTGGGTTATTTTAGTGCATTGAAGACGCTTGCTAATGATTTCTTCTCTCCATGGATCTGGCATAGTTGTTGCTTTCACCAGTGAAGAGGGCTATTTGCATGCACGGTCTCTTGCTTCCTTCCCTGACTTTTTGCAGGCTGCTTTTTCCTGCACCCTGTCAGTATTAGGAAGCACTTTTCCCTGAAAGGCTTGTCAAACCATCCTCAGTTGTATCTCTGTAGTTACTTCTTTCATCTGTTTATATATAAGCAGTTTTTAAAGGGAACTGTGTGATCATTCCTGTGTTCATTTTTTATGTATTTAATTCCTGATGCTGAGACTTTGTTTTTCAAAGTGGGATTAGAATTGATGAGGATAAACACGGCCAGCGCTGCATACAGCAGTAGTGGGGCCTCTGTAAAGCTCAGCCAGGGTTCCTTATTGACAAAGCCTAATTAAAAATGAATGAAGGTAAAGATTTTGCTGTTGTTAGTCAAATGGCCTGCCACGAACTATCTCATGCAGCTGTTCTTTTGGTGGTAACACAGGGGAGCTTAAACCTCAGGTTGGTGGAAGCCTTTGATGCCAGGATCTGGTGTCTGTAGGGACTCGGAGAAACCCTGGGCTGGTGCACACCACTTCCCCATGCTATACCGCTAACCCCGCAGCACAGTTGCCTGCTCTGCAGGTATTCTATTTAAAAGTTGTAAATCCTTTTCCTGGAGCAGTTCCTCAGTGCAGCCAGATTGAGCATCAAAGCATTGCCTGAAGCCCTGGGGTAGAGTTGTTTATTAAGGCTGATTAACATGATGAATGTGCTGCGTGTGAATTAATGGCACCCTGTAAATACTGGACCTCTGAGAGTTTGCGGCATGCCTCTGGAGAAGCTAGCTAGGAAGCAATGGCACAGCCACTGCTTTTGCATGTATTTTAGTGCTTTTTGTGTGTGTGTGTGTGTTATCCCAATTACTTTGCAATTGCTACTACATTTTACACTGTATTCAGTGGTTAAATGAATATCACCTTTATATCAGTTAAGGGGTGTGCAGGATGTGTTTATGAATTAAAATCTTTTTTTTTTTTTTTTTTTTTTCATTTTTGGAGGGAGTGGGTGAAGACTTCTGAACAGCTTTGTGGTGTAGTGTGTTTTGCTTTCTGTTTACTGACGAATGGTGTTTTCTTCAACCAGCAAGCTGGCAGGGAATTGCAAACAGTGACCTCATTTATCCTGCTAGTGCTCACTCTTCTTGACGGTTTCATCAGCCAGGGGGAAGGCGTTTACTGTTCAACTGCTGCCAGCAAAGCTTGCACTTATTTTTTTCTCAGTGAATACTCTGAACACTGTGTCAACCAAAACAATGTTACACTCATCTTGCAGGGTACCAAATTTTGGTGAGATAGGAGCAGAAGCAGACCCAGAGTGAGGAAAGCAGGTTAATTCAGTGGTGTGTTTTATTACAGTTTTAAGCAGCATGTGCTATAAAGCTGTGTACTAGTTTGAACCTCACAAACTGGAAACCTTTCGCAAATATAACACAGTACACTGGTTCATTGAACACTTCTGTAAAAGGTGGAGGAAAATCTATAGAAATGCAATATTCACTCACAAGAATGTTGTACAAAATTAAGTGTCAGTAAATGGACCAATAGTGAAATGACTTCATAAAAAATATATATATGTATATATATATCCCTGTTTTGTTTTAAAGAATGAGTTGGAACTCTGAACAGTTTGCTGAAGGGTCACGTGCTCCAGATTAGTTTTCATTTTGTAAAATCATGCTTGTTAGACTTTTTGTACAATACACAACTTTTGTAAAGTGCAAAGTACTTTATTACTAGATAGTACTAGATATTGAAGTATTTCTTTTAATTTTATTGCCAGGTATTAGCAATGCATAATCTCTACAGTATCTATTGTGGTAGTGAAGGACACGGTTGTCCTTGCTGCAAGCTGGCAAACATAGGCACATAGGCTTGTTGACTGCAGATTGGCAGGTTGCTTTTGTACATGTCCTGGCAGCGATTCTGATATGCATTTACATAAAGGAACTTCTCAAGGCATTTTGAAGAACTTATTAGTGCTGAAGAGTCCTTATCAATAATACATGTTCAATATTGTTTAGTATAAACCCAGAAATACTGATGAATAATCAGTATATAAATAATTTGAGCAAGTTTTCAGTCCTTGTCCTTTTAAAGTCATAATTAAGATATACAGCATCTTTTCTGAACCATTTTGCACTAAGTTCCAGTGGGAAGATTTACCCAGATTTGGTCATTCAGAGTTGATTTGGATGTCAGCAGCTTGTTTGGGGTTATTGGATTAGTTTGCTTTGACACATTGATGATGATTTTTAGACTTCAACTTAGTTTTTTTTTTGTTGTTGTTTGTTTGTTTGTTTGTTTCGTTAGAAGGATTCGGGGTATAATATCTAGCATGTACAAATTCATATTTTAACATTTTGGATACATCACTCATGAAATTAATTTTCTTTTCTAGTGGCCTTTAAAGACAAAATGGCTTGATTTGTTTTTTATTCTGTGATTGTAGAGAAAGAATAATCCCAGAATGGGAAGGCAGGCAGTCTGCCTCTGCTCAAATGCTTAGAGGGAGTTGTGATCTTGAGAGTGGAAGGGAGTAAAGGAACAGCATCCCAGTTGTATCAGGCCAAAGCTGCTTGCTAGATAGGAAGCACATCTTTTGAGATATTTCACTAGCAGATCATATGTGAAAGAGAAAAATGACTGGTAAACTGGTAGGGGAGAAGAACTGGTAGATCACCAGGTGCTGAGCCTTCAGCTGGAGTCCAAGCTGAGAGGCTGCACAGTGTCTTAGGTGCCTTGCTTGCTTGTTGCACCGGCGATGAAGGCGATAATGTGTAGGTGCAAGACCTGAGGCACTCTGTTACCCTGTGTCAGGTTGTGATGAGGAAGAGCACTGTCAGAGAGCTTCCCAGGGACCTTGCTGTAACCAAGATATGGGAGAATGATGCTCCCCAAACTGGAATGGCCTTTGGCCAGTGTCACAAGCACTGTGTTGTGTATAAATTGTATACGAAAAATCATGTAAAATATATCAGATAGATGAATTGGTAGATTCATGACACATCCTTGGCAAATTTGAGTAAATTTTTAGAGTCTTCCATGTTAAAGACAGATTACAAGTAGCAACTCAAATCTATTGAGTGTACTATCAAGAGTTTTCTGATCATGTAATGAATTAATAGCCAAAACTTTGGAAACTATTTCTATTCAGATTACCTTTCCTGACTTGAGATTTTTCTGAAATAAGTTGAACTTTGTTCTACAGCACACAACTGGGAGCAGATACATCAATCCCAAAGACAAGAATAGCTGATTTGCTGTGGAGGCATAATGAACTCATACTGAATGCTCATTTATTCGGTATCTGCTATTTATATCACTGTGTCAGTGCTTTATCCTTAACAAAACTGCTTGTTACTGCTCTTATTTCCTGAGTCTCAAACAAGATGAAGACAGCATAAAGTTCCCATACTGTCATCATACTGGACTTATAAAATCATTTGCTTTGCTGTCCCGATTTTTTTTTTTTTTTTTAAATAACACAACAGTACTTTCATTTAACTGAAGTTATTTTGATGAGCTTTTTTGTCATCTGCCTCAGGAAATGGTACTTGAATCTCTGACATATAAATTATGTCCTGTACTGTACTCCTATGAATAAAACTATAATCAGTTTCTAATTTGGGCTGCTGGTTTTCTGTAGTGACCACAATATAATTTTTATATACATTTTTTTTTTTTTTTACTTAATATCCCTTGGTGCACACCAAGGGGACAGGGACAAGGTTTCAGGACTTGGCGTTGCCATGTTGTTAAAATAGGGTTTTGATAAAGCAACACAGGCCTTGTTTTATTTTGGGCTCTTCATCAGGGGCTAGAAAAAAAAATGTATTCTCTATTAGTTTGAAGACTGAGGATGGCATATAAACCATATTTTCCAGAAACTAACATTAAAACATTAGAGAGGGGAAAGAGGGAATGTACATTAGAGAAATTACATGCAAATAATATAGCTGAAGGAAAGAGTTCAGGAGAGCTCTCTGTCGCTTGTCTTGGTTGAAGAAGTGGTGTGTGTCTGCAGCGGAGTGGGGCAAAATCATTGGCTTCCTGTCCTCAGTATCCTATAGAGGCTGTACTGGAACAGGCACAGGCTGGTTGTGCGCATGTGCGCATTTGCTTTGTTGTAAAGCAGAGAACACGAACAGTTTCCATTAGTGTTTTACTTCAATACTTTGTTCTGGCCTTAGCAGAGGACTGGTAGTTCATGTGGATCTGGAGATGTTCATTATGATTTATAAACACTGATAGCATGGGCAGTACCTAGGAAAGGTAAATCCTGATCAGGAAACCAAGATATATTTAAGAATTTGGGCAAATGTGGCATGTTCATAGGAAAAATGACTTCACTAAACAGCACTTTAAGACAGGTTAGTCTGCAAATACTTGATGGACAAGAATTGGAACAATCTGCCAAAGAAGTATACTAAGATAAAGGAAAATGCAGAAAGTTACTACACTAAAGGATAGGTAGGGAAGATTAGAATAAGAAAACATGTAAGGAATGCATGCAGACATTAGCGTTGGAGGACCTTCCCTTCACAATGTCTGCACTGAACATTATTTAGAAAAAACCCTAAGTTTTCAAAATAGAATATTGATATTGAGTAATGCTTGGTTCATTATTGTGATGGGCACCTAGTAATCCAGATCCAGGTTTAGCACACAATAACAGTTATTTGTTCAAATGAGGGTGCATCAATTCTCAGAAGGATCGAAGAAATTGTGAGGCATTTTCTATTGTCTAAATTCCTGAGGGGTGGTTCATTTATCTTGAGAGATCCACAGAATTTAAGAAGAGAGTGTTTTAGGATGTTTGGAGAAGTCGATAAAGAATTGGCTACTTCAGAAACCTTCTTTGTTCAAGTACTGTACAAAAAGTGTTTACAGAAGTAAAGGGTCTTCAATCCCAGAAGGTTTCGGGGCTTACTCAACCACAGCAGTAGCAGCTTTGAGGATTATCAAGGGCATAGCTTCAAAAAAAATGAATTATATTGAGTCCTACCTTCAGTTTCAATCCCTACCTTCTCTGCCTGAAGCAATCAGTGTGTCTTAGCATCGGCAAAGCCCTGGTTGAGGAGGGGACAATCCCTATTGTAACAACCCTTACAGCAGGGCCCTTTCTATCTCTGCTTTAAAATGTGCTGTTTTCAGTCAGAAAATTCTTGATATGGTTATGAGGAATTTGTCATTGTCTTGGAAATTTATATTTGGGTGACCCCCCTACTTTAACCTGGTGATACAGAGTGCATTGCTCTACTCTGCCTACATTAAAAATGGGCCCAGTTTGGGTTTCATCTGCCCTGGAGTTATCTCCTTTCATTTTGGTATTGCTACTCCAGAGTGGGAGCCGAAATCAGGTCCACTGTATTGTTTAAGAAGCTGTCAATAAATAACCCAAACTCCTTAATATTGTTGTGAAAATGCACGCTATAACATTCAGATGTCTGAAGTGAGATACACCTGAATCTTCAGCTCTCTTTTCTTGTCTCAGCTCTCTTTTATGTCAAGAAGTGGCAGTTGACCCTGAAGTAGTGGACTGATTTATGGTAACCTAAAAAAAATAAATAAAGAAGAAGCCTTGCATCTCTCTCTCTCTCTCTCTCTCTCCAGTCAGAAGATGAAAAAGACCATTGTGAAAACTTGTACTGTTCATAATCTTTCTCAGAAGTCTGCTTCTTCATAATGCTTGGCAATATATGCAATCTTAGGCATTTGTATGGAATACTAATTGAGACAGTTTTAAAATTAATGTTACCTCAAACATTTTTTTGAATCCAATTCCTGTGCCTTTAATTAATCATTACTTCTCTGGCAGTGCAAATTGACATACTTTTAAGGCTGGCTCTGATCCATGTTGGCATCTGAAGCCCAGACAGCAAAGCTCTTCTGAGCAACACGGTGAGGCACCAAACAGAAATATTGAAACTCAAAATGCTGCGTGAATTGTTAGCTTCTGCCTAATAATAAAACTTGTGGACTTGGCAGGGTGAAGAGAGGGTGGGCAGCTCGTGTAACATATTTCACTTCAAAACGTGCCATGTACTGCAGCACAGGGAGGGCTCTCAGGCTCTTCTTCACACAGTGAACTGGGCTCAGGGGAAGTTCCCAGAAAATTTTCTTGAAACTCACTGCTTCAATGTGTTCAGAAAGTAATACATGACCATTCTCCCCCTATTATCTTATTTCTGTCGTCAACGCTGTCCAAGAAAGACGTATCTTTTTGATAAGAACTAATGGAGAAAGAACATTAATAAAAATAATCTGTTCAGGGAAGGTATGTCACGATGGGTACTTGTGGATGAATGGTATCTCTTGCTAAATTGAGGTTAAAGAAATATTTATAAAAAGAGCTTTCTTACTGGGAGAAAGATCGGAGAGGGCTGAGTTTGTTATGCTGTCTCCAGTACTGCACACAGGGATGTGATGTGAGGTAGGTAACGTGTAGTTAGGAATTGTCTCTCCTGCTGCTGACATCAAGAGCAGAGGAAATGAGACCTTCCTCCAGTAGAAACTTCTGGGGAAGACGAATGATTATTCTTCCTGGTAGACTGCTTGTGCATACATGGGTTGAAGATCTGAGGTGGCCTTACAGTCTTTGTGATGATGGTGGAAATTGCCCTATTTCTTGGAGAACATCAAAAGTGAGCTGCTAGAAAAGCACATTTTTCCCTTTCCTCATCCCATTTGCCTGGCTCAGTGACTGAAAGGGAGCGCTGCTCATCTCACTTTGCTGCAGCCACCGTGCTGCTTTGTCCTTGCTAAACATGACGTTCAGAGAGGCAGGGTACAGAAGTGGAGAGATCTCTAGGACACTCTAATTTGCAAAACCTGCGGGCACAGGTGAAGAGGCATGTGCTGTTGTTTCCTCCAAGGCTGCCCATCCTCTGTTCCTCTTGTGAGGTGGGAGCCTCCGAGCCTCTCCTCCCCTGCAGCTGCAGTCTCTCTGCAGAGTCTTTCCCCAGGAATAAGCGTGGATGTAACCTGCTCAGGTCTTCTCTCAAGCCAGACTCTGACCTGTTACATATCCTTTTGCTGTGTTCTGTCATACATTGCCACCCTGCTCTTTCTGTGAGGTTTATTTACTTTCTCACTTTCCTGAGGAGTGCACCTGTTGTAGGCACTGCTATAGGCTACGCTGAAGGGTTACCTTTCCCTCCTGGCTCCAAGGCAGATGCACTGTCAGCCTGGTTGTGCTTTCTTTGGCGCTTATATATATTCTATATATAGAGAGAATATATATGAATAGTCTATTTGCTCAGAATAGAGTGCAGCACTGCCATTGACCGTGCTCCAAATTTTATTTTAGGTTTGTTTGGGGTCCTGTTGTTTGGCACACGGGAATTGTGATTATTTAGTCAAGTACCTGGTATTTCTGTGAGTAGAGGCAGGTTTCTGAATCTGACAGCAAGGGGCTGCCTGTCCCTTGAGATAGGCATGAATCTCCTTGGCGGCTGGGGCACTGAATAGCCTTGGCTGTTGGTGGCAGCGCTGCGGGGCATGGTGGTGCTTACCTGCCAGGCAGTCTACCTCCCTGCCTCACAAAACTGGGCTGCTTTGGACTTAAGATACTCCCAGAGAAGTGTTTTGGACCCCTCCCCTGAGGGTTTGCCTGTGACTCCCCTCGGTTGTCTATGACTTTAGCTTGTACCTCTGTGCCCAAGTTCAGCCCCAAAACGAATCAGTTTTTAGCTCACTCCCATTGCAAGTAAGTATTACTTTTCCCTTGAGAATAAAATTGCCTGTAACTTTGGCCATCACTTCTCTCTTTATAAAGTTTTAAGAGAATTGTATTTTCAGAGTTCTCAACTGCTGAAATATTTTTTAATGATCTGTTATATTTTAATTAAAAGGTCATATTTGAAGATGGGAGTCTGTTTTTTTGTACAATGGATGTGCTTCTGGTGTGCCTTTGTTCATTAAAATTTGGAAATTAAAATAGAAAAAATAGACAAGGGAAGTAAGGCATATTATACTATTACTTTCATGTTTGGTTTTGAAGGTAAAACTATGTCAAAGTTATAATTGGATTTTGTCCTCGAAATGACCTTGGTAGAGTAAGTGCATTGATGTAGGCAGCTCTGGTACTTCTTCCTTTCAGGAGTTACTGAGCAGGTTCCCAGTGCCTCTCCGCTACAACTAAATTATCACACCAAAAAGCAGGATGCCTGTATACTGGAAATGCGTAGATGAGAAGTGGAAGCATCATTCTGACAGAGACTCAGAATGAGTAGAGTTGATTTTGCCTTGGAAAGATTTTTACTAAGAGAAATGGCTATATCTGTTAAAACTCTGGACTTGAGCATTTTGGCAACATAGCATCCTTGCTAAGCTCTTTTGTTTAAATACTTTTACACCACATTTTAAGCTTGTTTGTTTGTTTGTTTGCTTTAAGAGCTTATAATATATATTTATCTTTGATATATAAAAACTATTTGTATGTCCATTAAATCAGACTCACTAAATAAAAAAATACACTTCATCCTGTGGAAGAAATACAGCATTTGGATAACTTTCCACAGAGGGAAGGCACTTTTCATCCTTGAATAGGTTGGTGTTCTTCATCTGAGCCCACCTTCAGAATGGATAAGCATCATCCCTTTTGGGACCCTGGGGGCTTTCTGTAAAGAAGTTGTATTCCACTGCTGTGGCCATCACTGCAATCACTTAAGTTTTCTGCACTGATGCCCAGATATGCAGAGCAGCTGACCATCTTTAACTCCTCAGCTCAGCTTTGTAAATAAATGATGGCTGAAGCCAGATAGAAGGATTTCCTCGCTTGAATCATAAAAACAGAAATTAGTATTTTAGCTCAAAAACTATTCTTAGGCAATACTTATGCTTTCATTTATTTTATTTAAAGGGAGGATGTCCATGTGATATAGGTTTGCATGCTGCTACGTATAACACTAAAGTACAGGAAAATTAAAATGCAGTGCTTTTCATTGTATTTTCAATTGATTAGGACTTAATTGGAACAGTTTGTACTGGGGTAAAATAATCTCAATTGAAATCAAGAGGCTTAAATCAGGTGCCATTAAAAGCCTGACCCTGAGAGACTGCTGAGGACTCCAGATCAGGTCCATGCTTTTGCATGATCGTTTCATAACATCTGAGCCCTTACAAAGTACGTTCAATACCAATACAATTACAGAGTAAACAGTGATTGCCTATAAACATGAATTGTTTTACCTCTTGTCTGATGATTATAAATTGAAGCAGCACTGAAGTTTCTATGGTAGCTCTTTTCCCTTTCCCTTTCCTTTTTTTTTTTTTTTTTTTTTTTTTCTTTCTTTCTTTCCCTTTCTTTTTTGCATTCCCCATTCCCTTTACATTTCCTCTCTCTCTCTTTTTTTGGCGGGGGGGGGGGGGGGTGGGGGAGCAGTTTTGAATTGTTAAACACCAAATTTGTAATCCTATTTTAGACAGAAGCATATTTTTTAACACTCTCCTCAAACTCAGTCTGTCATGATAATATAATTTTTCCTTCCATGTACCTCTCAAGAATAAAATTCAAAATCAGTTTATAAAATCTTAGACTTCATTTGTGGTTTAGAGTGGAGTCCATGCCCAAACCTCTGATACATGGCGATAAAAAATGAACTCAAAATTCACATCATTTCAGTCATGCCTTTGATTTGTCCCTGTGGCATCTGGTCAAGGTTGATCGACTATTGGTTATTTAAATTTTTATTTTTATGCTTTTCATCTTAATTTCTAACATTCTGAAGTTCTGCTTGTTGCTATGGGAAGGTGTCATAGTTTCATTGGTCTTCCAGGTTTGTTATGCTGTATGTTAGTTACTCAGATGTTCGTTGTGTTTTATGCAAATTTACAGTATAATGTAGTTTTTCCTTGTAGGTACTGCAAACTCACATAATGTCCTACCTTCATTCAGAAATACAATATTCAAAAGAAAGAATTGACAGAAAAGATTATGTTCTAAAACAGAAAAAAAATATGCATTGACTTGCTTTGATTGGCAGTGCTACTTATTTTTGACAAATCCTTTTTGATGTGAGCTAATACATATTGCAGCACAAAGCCCGTCAGATTACCAAGCATTTGGAGATGTTGCATACTGTCTTTGCATCGTATGCTCAAATCACGGCAGAAATACAGAGCTACTGAAGGTGATGCATACACTACTGTGATGAACTCACAAATTCTGACACCCAACAAGCCTTGTGGACACATCACAGTGAGCTGATTGTGGGGTCTCTCAAATGTGCTGAAGCATTTGTGAGAACAGCAGTGGTACATCAGTCTTCTTGTAGCAGTTGAAACAATCTTACCAGCTTCGTAGGCTTGGAAGATCATTAAAAATATGTCTAAATATTACAAGATATTACTTTAAAAGTTTATTATTATTATTATTATTATTATTTTAAATGCAGTTTATTGTCAATGAACTAGCTTCACACCACAACATTGGTCATAAATATTTTTACTTAAATTTTACCTAACATTCCTCTTTTCAAATAAAGCCCTAAGTACTTATACTCATTCAAAATGTTAGAAGTTGTTATTATCACCATGAACTTTTGATAAAGCGGAGTGATTTTATTTACCTTTCTTGCTCTTAACAGTCACTGTAGGTAACAGGACTACTTATACTTCCAGATAGCAAAACAGTTAATCTAGAATAAAATGAGAATTGTGGAAGGTGAAGGATAGAGTTGCATCGTGTCTGTAAAATGTGGAAAGGTAAAGATGAGAGGGACTGGAGCTTTTGAAGAAATGGACATAATTCAAACTCTCGTTTCTCAGTGTTAGGGGCAACAAAAACAAAATTAGGTAAGGAAGTATAGTGACTTATGTGGGGAGGAGAATCACATTGCAAACAACAGTTATAGCAACGATCTCTACTTGAACTTGCTGTTACACAAAACAGAAAAATAATTCTCCTATTCAATTCAATGTCAATAATGAAGATCTTAGCTATTTGAAGAGATGTCTTCAGCAAGTAGCGGCTAAATTCAAAAGGTTTGAGTAGACACACATGAAGACTGAATTTGGCTACTATACTGTCAAGCAGCAAGAATTTTGAATTTCTGAGCTACCTGTTTTGTTGTCTGAGACTTGTTTTTCCCCACAGGGTTTTCCATTGTTTTGTGATAACAAATCCATGACACCAGTTTGAATATAGGCTTAGATAGAAAGCTGACAATTGAGACAGAAGACCTGGAAATAAGGGAGAAAACAAAACAAAACAAAACAAAAAAACATGGATGAGCACTACCCAGTCGCATTTTTACTCTTTCTGAGTAATATTTTATTTTTCTTTGACCTTGTGTCTTCTGTTTTCCCTGGTTACTTGCAGTCAGACTCAGAACCCACTGAAATGAATAAAACACTTCAGTTTTGGCAATGTTTATGGGGTGATTTAGGTAGAATGAAAAATAAACTGAGTGAAAAATAATATAGCTGTTTTTTTGGCTACTGCTAGTGCCCATGTTTCTGTCTGAGTTAGTGTAATGGCAATCAATTTTTAGTGCCTTGTAGCATGTGCCACAATTTATGGAGCTTAATGAAGTTTTACCCATCCTGTGATTATTGTTCAAAAACAGGTATAAAAATAACTGTTGTAATTGCAGAAGACAGTGATGCACAAAAGATGTACAATTGGAAATCAGATATATAACTGAAAATATTATCATTGTTTCTTTAAATACACATTTAAGTGTTAAATCTATCTGGTAATATCTACATCTGCCCTTAATTTACCTGTCATTAGCTGGCTGCTCAGATACAGGGGTCAGGATAGATGTGGGTCATGAAGATACTCTCCTCTGAGATGAGAATGGCCTTGTAATTTTTTATATTTCTAGTAAGAAGGAGTCTTTGGAAACACCGTCACAGAAGAGGGTGTTGCTGGGGAGGTCGAGCTGCACGTGGCTGCTTGTGCTGTGTAAGACGAGTGAATTTCCACTTGTTTTTCCTTCTGGCTATCAGGTCCATTCTGACATGGATTTTCAGACACAGTCTTTTGAGTTGCAATTAGTTTTACCAATGATTTCTTCCATTCATGTGCCTAATTACCTGATGGAGCCTGCAAATCAGCTTGGCTGCAGTCAGAGCACAAGTAATTGCACCTTCAATTTAGAGCCCAAGTGGAGCACTAGTGAAGATTTGCAGCCTTAATGCATGGCCATGAAGGAAAGCTCTGAGTATTGTTTGTGGGCACTTCCTGATAAAGCAGCTGTAGTCAAGGCATTGATTTGATTCTTCTCCTTTGTCCTATCACAATAGCGTGACTTGTAATCTGAATAATACATTCGTCTTTTCTTTGCAACTTTAACATTAATGCAGTAATTATTGTGTGCCTGGCATATTACAGAACAAGAGCAGGTCTCATTCTTTCAAGATTTTATGGCCTTTTCTTGCTTGCTGTGCTTAAATATTTGAAGTTGCAGTCTTAAAATAAATTGCTTGACAATAGTACTGTGGGTTTCTTTCATATTTCACTTGCAAGTTTACCTAAGTATGCAACTAATAACCTCAGGGAATGCACAGAAAACTGAAAATAAAGCATTCTTATTGCGGTGTCTTGCAGCGAGTTGACTACTGACGTGGATATACTCAGAGGGAGGAGGTTAAGGGGAAGGCTGCTGTACTTGTTGGTAGACGCTGAGTGGTATATAGGCAGCTTTTGGGTAAACAGCAATTTTTGATTGCCTCTTTGACAAAGGCACCCAGAAGAATTAACGTATATATATTTTAGTAGCTTCTTGCTTCAGAAGCTGACATATACAATTACTGGTGGTGCAGCTGTATTTTGCAAAACTTTTCATTATTCTCTTGGATGTTTTCATATGTATAGTTTTTAATTCATTTTTTCCATTCTTTCTTAAAAAAACAATCTGTATTTTTGCTTGTAGTAAGATGTAAATTCTCTTTATGACTGTACACAGTAAAAACACTTGTGCAATAAAGATACCAAGTGAAAATGTTGCCCTAGTTTAATTTTGTTACAAAATCCTGTCATCATTATGCTTAAAGATTATTTTATCTAATATGATTATAATATTATGTATATATGCTCCTCTCCTTATGTAAATAATGGAACTGTTCCATAATTTTTAATGGACTATAATGGGATATTAATTAATAAATAATATTACTAATAATCTATTTTTTATATTCTAGTATATAAATGGAATAGTAACAACAACTGGTAATTTGCTAAGTCAGAAAAATGACCGCTATCAAATGCCCCACTTACTACCTTTCAACAATGTTACATGCAGCTGTTTTGATATATTTTAATTAAGAATAGCACCGGTAATATAGATATTTAGTTATAATTATACTGGACTAGAAACTTTAGATACTTTTCCTGAGATTTATCACCTCAATTTCTTTCACTGCATCACGTTGGAACATCATGTGATTAAAATACCATGTTGTTTTGCAAATGATTCTGTTGTAGACAGGTAGTCTTTTTGAACTGAAAGGCGAATATACTTAATTCAGTTCCAAATGTGTGACTTAGAAAGGATGGAGTTCAGTCTCTAGTTTTATTTGCCCACTCCGTGTGCTGTACAACAGCTACTTCAGTAGATGCATTGTGTCATGTATTTGGGGATGTGGCTGCACGCCTCCATCATTCTCCACTTGTGGATTTGCTTCTTTGGAGGGCCACTGTAGCCAGAAATCACAGGTGCAGCACGTGGCCTACCGCTTGCTGCGTCACTTGATGGGAACATCTAGAGCTGCCTAACGGTGTAACTTCATCAATTGTAACATAGCTGCTCCCATAAAACTTAATAAATTGTTTACACAAATGAGAGAAGGATATAAAGGATTATTCAGTTATTCTACAGGGAAAAAAGGAGCTTATAATATTATGAGCTGTAGAGAACCCGAAGAAACCTCACAGGTTTCTGAAACCTCGCAGACTCAACAGAAAATGTGAAGAGCAGTTTCCTGCACAAGATATTACTAGCACTTTTGATAAACTGTGAATTAGCCAGAAAATAATTCATGGCAGGCTTCCACAAATTTGAAACAACGCTTGTTAATCATTGGCACTTACATGTGAAGGAATCCACACTTCCATTTCCCATGAAACATAAAGGTGGCCTTTAAACTGTTTTATGTAGGTCGTGTTGGCCATTAAGTTAAGAAGAGTTTGTAGGCAGAAAAAATGCTTTTTTTTTTTTTTTTTTTTTTAAATTATCTTGAAGTATCCTGTTGAAATCAATGAATCCTGCATAATAGCCAAGAATTTCCCGATATATATATTTTTTTCTTCTAGTGCTGCATTTGCTTGTTAATTGAGTAGAGTATCTATAAGGAGATACATTGGTTACCCATGGTCTTTCAATAAATACCTTTTTATAAGCTCTATGCGTGTGTGTGTGCATATGAAAAACGTAATGTCATTAGTGCTGTAAGGACTTGCATTACTTTTAAGTGAACTGTGGTCTTGGTTTCATTAGGCAATTATACGTATATTATCTCTATATAATATAATATAGTATCCAATCTCCTCCTGTCTATTCTTCACCCTCTAACTGTTTGCAGGAAAAAAATAATCTTTATTTCTGATGAATCATAATCCTCTGCTTTACATAAAGTTCTTTTATTTTTCTGTAAACCAGGTAACTTAATCATAGAGACAAATTCCTAATCAGAGCCCAGTGATACTGGCCAAATAATTTTGTTTGTTACAGCTGCATTCACAGGTATTTATCTAAAGATATGTGTTTTGCCATTTTGCCATGACTTTGGGAAACTAATCTAACTTTCTACTATCCTAGATCCCCCTAAAAGCAGAGGTTTCGGTGTTCCCTTTCCTGCCACTGACACTCTTTTGTTTATTTACGTTTTGATTTATTTATTGTAATGTTGCCTTTAGTAATCTATACGTGTATATATACAATGAGACATTTATATGTGTGTGTGTATGTGTGTATATATATCTGTGTATATACGCCCACAAAAGATTAATGCATGCTTGGATTTAAATTACCTGTTTTATTTGGAAGCAACTTTTGTGTAATCTGAACACAAGTAGAAAAACATTGATGGAAATTTGCAAAATATTCTTTACAAATTTATTCTGTATTTTGATAACTCCTAAATTAATTATTGGGTCTTTTTTTTTTTTTTTTTCCCTTGTATCCATTCTTTAGAAAGACTCTTAAATGGTATAAAAACAAGTGTGTGTATAAACACCTGATCAATGAGAAACTCCAGGCGATTTTGGTTCTTCTGGTCTAACAATAGTATTAGTTTAGAGATAGACTCCTCTGCATAGCTTAGTGTGATAACACTACATATAGGGGCACTGTATTCAATTTAAATTACAAAGTTATGTGGCATAAGCCTGAATTTACCTTACATTGCTGCAGTGTAGTAACCTTTCCTTGTTTCTACCCCTCAATGAACAGTGATATCACATTGTTGGACAGATGTGTTCATTAATGCCAAAATTGACCAAGTCAGTTTTAAAAGTCCTCTGTTATGGGAACTTGGAAATAGAATTGAGAACTAAAAATGCATTTAAATGACTTTTTTATTTTTAATTGCAAATCAGGCAAATGACTATTTAGTATCTGGGTAATGAAAATGCCAAATTCCAGCAAATGACTGTTATATCTATTGAGAGATCTGTAGGTATGCAACTTGTATAGCCTGTTTTCATCCTTTATGTCTTTTTTAAAGGTATATTATTTTACTTGACTTTTTACTTGATTGTATGTCTTTTTTTTAAAGGTATATTATTTTACTTGACTTTTTATTTGATTTTCCTTCAACATAAGAATGGAAGAAATATATTAGTATCTTGTGACATTTCATTAAAGTTTGTATCAATAGGAATTTGTGAAAATACCTTTTTGGCCATAAATGACTGTGCCAGTATCTATATAGACTTCTTCCTCTACATCACAGACATCTGCAATAAAATCATGTTTGCATCTGCTGCTTTGCCATCTTTTTGTGTCATTGGCATTACTTACTTTGGTAAAATACATTAAGAATTTTGCTTAATTATGACAAATGATTTGTTACTTTCCTGTAGATACTAATGATGCATGGGCTTACTGGAAATGAGCCATTTGTTTTATTTCCAAGTAGTCTTACAGGCAATCATCAAGATACATACATACACACACATATATATATATATATATATATATTCAGACAAAAAATCTAATTAGCTTCAAGATGAGATTTGTGTGAGGAAGAGAAGATGTAGCACAGTGTAGCACATTGGAGCTTTGGTCTGATGAGGATATTGGGAAGATAACCCACAGTCACACCAGGGTTAGAAGTGATCCTCAGACCCCCAAAGGAGGTGTGACTCCTCTTGACAACTAGTTGTACGGAGATGAGATTCTCAGGGAAGATTGGTTGAATGTTGCAAATAGACTTAATTAGCCAAGCAGGTGTTCAGTTATCCTACGCAGGAACTTACAAAACTCCTCACAGCTGGCTAAATGTAACTTTAATGTACATAGGTACTTTTAAGCCTCAACATACTTACACACATCCTACCAGAACTTTGTGATTCTCCTTAATAGTTCAAATATTTCTGCTGAAGTGGATAGAGTGGAGTATTTTTAGTTGTGAAACTTAGAAGCAAACTGCAGAAGACTGTGAATGCAAGATGAAAAGGGAGAAAAACTTTGAAATAGTGCGTCACAATGAAGTTGCCTCTGAAGCTGTAATAACTGTATGTGGCACTGTACCTCTTTACAGAAATGTGTTACATTCAACTCAGCTCCCAGAAGTCAAAGCAATTCCCCTGTCTGCTGTAGCTTGTCTCTCCACCATGACTGGTTTTTATTTCAAATACAAACTAGACTTGTCATCCATTATTATTTTATCCAAGTCTCCCTCTGCCACAGCTACTTAGCAGTCCTTATGGACTCCTATATGGACTGATATTCCACTACCTGACTTTTACTTATCTTCTGATATTGTACACCATGAAGCTTGAGAATTCTCTCTTTTTCCTCTTGTTTTTCTATGCTGTGAGTGAGAATACTATTGTATCCATAAAAAAGTGTTTTTCTAGTGTAATAGCTAACTCATTATGTTTTAGTAAATGTTACAAGGTATACTGCAAAATCAGTTGGAAGATATGAAACTCCTTCTTAATAGTAACCATAATAAATTGAATAGTTTCCATAAATGTTTCTGAAGATTTCTGTGAGTGGTTGGAAGTAAGGGTGTTGACGTAGCTCTTCTAAAATATCATGCAGTTCATGAACGGGCACTCGCAGTGCCAGGAGAAAAACCTCTGTGCTTAGAACAAAAATGATCAAGGCTGAAAAAAGCACAAGATGTTTTGCAGAGTTAAGAAAATACATAACCAGTGTGGGTTATTGATTATCCCTTCTCTGAATGACTTATAAGTGCTCACTTACTCTTTTAGTTTGTTTATTTAATTATTTATTTACAGAGACAGAGGTGGATTTTTGTCTTGTTTTCTTTGGTTTGGATTGGGATGATTCCCCCCCCCCCCAGTTTGGCTCTGCAAGTAGAGGGGTTTCTCTTACCAGCACATCCCAGAGAAATAAAAATGTAAAGTCAGATTGTTCCCAGAACCAAATTCCATACCTATGCTAAGCAGTATAATTGCTAACAAGCTGTTCTCTTTTTAAAATGCCCATTATCCACAGGGCTGACAGCAAATCATGCATTCTGTTGAAAGTGGCATTTTACAGCACCTCTGAAAGGAAGCTGAAACATTTTGATGAATGAAGATATTGACCGGAGAAAGTAATTGTATGACCATAATCATTCAGACAAGAACTGCACCTATAGGATCTTATAACACGGCAAATTGTAAAGGGAGCATGAGGGATGAAAATGATAGGTACTTATGCAAATGGATTGTAACTATCCTGTGCCACTTTGTGGATCTGTCTTTTAGTCTCTCTTGCTATCTAGGCCATGGGATTACTCAAAAACAGCTGGGAAGGAATGGATGCAATCATTTAATCACAAATTCTAAATGCTTTTTTGGTAATTTTCCTGAAAATAGTAACACTACAAAATCAAGGCAGGTAGTATTTAGTACCAGTTGCAAGACCAGAACTCCAGAAAGTCTGCATGCATTTTATTGTAAGTATCGTGGGTCTGTCTTTTAAAACACCTCAGATACAACATGAAACTGTTTGTCTATTTAGGTTTATCACCTTTTCTCCATGTTTGGGGAATGTAAATATAGTGTTTAATGAAGTAGATGCTGGAGGAGTCATTAAGTGATATTGTCGTGATTACATCTAAGCTACAGAATGAGCCTCATTCTCATTCCTACTGCAAAGCAAATTACATTTGCTTTTCATAGCCTAATGCACTTTGCCCCTGAAATTCCTGCCAAAATAAAGGAAAGCTGTGATTTAGAGCTTTCCTCTGCAGGCTTTGTCCTGGCAACCGTACAGGTACAATTTAGGAAAAATATTAAAAAAAAAAAAAAAAAAAAAAAAAAAAAAAAAAGGAAGAAGACAAAAGAAAGACAATTCATTCAAGGCTTCAGAAGATGCTTTGTTAGCACAAACTGTCTGTGGTCCTCTGACTGAAATCCTTTCCCTGCCCGTAGTACCCCAGCACAAAACCAGGCGACCACCAGGCACTGCTGCAGCTCAGTGCTGCTGGGTTTTCTGTTCCCAAAACCCACAGTCCAGGGCTAAACACCAACGTGTGCACCTGCGTGCTTGTATCACTGTGCGTGGTGAACCTGATAATGTTCACCCAAGGCTGCAGAAATAATGTCAGAGTCTTAGCATTGAGCTGTACCCATAAACACAGCAGAAATAATTTAAAGTGTTTGAATTCTTGTTTTTGATTTTTATTGATGGAGGCGAATTTCTGTGTTTTGGTCATCTCACTGTTTATCAGCTAGGTCAGTCACAGCACTGGGAGGTAATACTATGAGAAAAAGCTGTTTAGCAAAACTCCAGCTATCAGAAGGTTTAGTGTCTCTAAAAATTTATTTTTTAATTTCTTGTCCCAACAGAGATGCTGCATTTTAACTAACTTCCCTCTCTGGCAAAAGCCTGGCAGAGGCACTCTTCAGTCCCCAGGTTTCAGCCAGTGCCCTTCAGTGTGACTGCTCTCACCAGGCAGTGTCCTTCTGCTTCTGTCATTAACACCATAGTAAAAGACGTATTGTGGTTTACATAAAAAGTTTTCCAAGAAGTTGTGAAAATGCTATTAAGATGATTCAAAACCCAGACTCATTAATGCATCGTGTTAAGGCAGTATTTTGTAACATTTTGTTTTTGCCTTAGTTGTATGCATGCTTGCTGGAAAAATTGTCTTAAAGGCTTTTTATCATCATTCATTAAGAATAAAACTGTTCAGCTTGTTAAGCTTTAACAAGGAAGCTGTGATTTTCTTCTGGTTTTGCTGCTTACAAGAAAGGCTAAGCTTATTCAGGTCCAAATATTAAAATATTAGAGGCTGTTTCTTTTTTAAACATATCTATTCATTTTAACTTTTTTTTTTTTTTTTTTTTTTTTTTTTCCCAAAATCAATATCCCTGATACTACTTCAAAGGAAACAGCACACTTAAATTTAAAGCACTTTCATTTCTATGTCAAATGATGAAAGATATCTCTATATGAAATGAATTTAATGAAAATAAATTTCATCTTATTATTTCTACCGTAATAGGACATTGGGTTGTATTTTCTTGTTAGACTCAGTTGTAACATCCATTATGAAGGTATTTTTTTTAAAAAAATATTATTTTATTTTAAAGATGAAACATCCATATCAGACTCCATATTTTATCAAAAATAGAGAGTATTGTTGAATGAGGCTACTCAGAAAGAGTACTCAGGAATTGGAACTGGTTGCCTAGGGAAGTGGTGGCGTTGCTGTCCCTGGGGGTGTTAAAGGAAGGTTTGGATGTGGTGCTTAGGGACATGGTTTAATGGGTGACATTGGTGGTAGGGTCCAGACCACCAGGGTTGGACCAGATGATCTTGAAGATCTTTTCCAACCTTAATTATTCTATGAAATAGTTTGAAATTCAAAGCCACATCCTGCTATGACTTAAGAGATTTCATGCTTGTAGTGTATCAGTTCATCACCAGTTAGTAAATTGTGTTATATTTAGAAAGCAACCTAGTAAAGGAGAGAGAAAAGTGCTTCCACATAGTTGATTTATATTTGGCTTTTGTGTTTTCTGGATGAAGTTTTCCAGCATTTTTTTCTGTAATATTTTGTGGCAGGAAGTAGGATTTAGCATAGAGGGATGCTTACACTTTCCTTTAACAGCCTCAACCTGTCATCTCTCTCATGTCCACTCTCTGCAGTTCTTCGTTTTAGATTTTCTTTTTGTTACAATTGTCAAGATTTGGTGTGATCACCTAAGTACACTAATATTTGCAAATGGGGATTATTGGGATGCTATATCTGTACAGAGAGTGGAAGTGGACACACCAAAAATGTTCTGTAGATCCTTGCCTTAATTGAACCATTTACTTTGAAAGCTCTCTAATGCTCTAGAATGTCTGGTCTCATAAAATCAGTCTGAAAGCAAATCATGCCTTTTCTTTAAGGTGTCTTTTCAACAGAATTTAAATGAAGGCAATCACAGAGCAGAAAAATTAGGGTCTTATTCTAGAAGCTCCCTTCAGTTGCACACACTGAGTTCAGTGATGATAGTGACTAAATAATGATAATAAAATGTCTTTAACATTCGGCAGGAGTAGGCCAAAAGCATTTTGACCTACCACATTGGTGTATTTTTTTTGTGTGCGCACTAGAATAGATTTTTCGTTTTGCAGATGTGTTTTAGTAAGGTATTACTCAATCACAAATTATATTCAGAAATATATACTACTTAAGGATTGTTTTTGGCAACAATGCAATTAAATGGTTCGTGAAAAAGGTACTTTAAATAATGAGAATGCTTGCAATTGTATTACACTTTAGGCAGCCATTTTCTGATTCATTAGAGTTAGATTGTAAAATCTATAATAGCATTATAGATAGTATTATATATAAAACACCATCTTCAGAAGTTGGTATTTTTTCAAACCACTTTATTATAAGAGTCTTTTTAGAAGATTAGATCCTTAAATCTCCATATGCATGTTCTCCATCTTCCAGTTAGCAGTTAGTTATGGGAAAACTTTACAATGTCAGAAGCTTCTCATCGTACAGCTTCTTAGACATTTCCTCCTGAATGCCTCTATCTTACAAAAAATCATAGCTTCTGTCTTGGCAATGATATATGGTCTAAAAAGCTGTTTAAGTCCCTTTTGTCTTTCATAAAGCAATGCAAGGCTAAATATATCTTATTTATTTAACAACTTATTGTATTTTTAAACTTTGTAGGTTGTTCTCAAAGACTTGCATTGCTTAACATCAAGAAAGTTGATCAAAAATGTCCTTGATATTGATTATGAGTTTCCATTACTATAGTAATTTTCTGATGTTTCATTAAATCGTTTTTTAGTGTGCATTATCTTCGCAAAGGTCTTACAGAATGTTGTCTTACCATAATGTCATCCTCATTAATAACTTTTAATAAATTGGAGCTAATCAATTTTACCAAGTTATTAAAACCAAATTATCTCTTATCTCTTCTTAGAGATGTCTTTCTCTTTATGCCAGTCTCCAATGTTTTCAGCTAGAAAACTAGTTTCTATCTGGAAACCTGCCTTCTTTCTCACTGTGGGTATGAGTAAGCTTTCTGTGTCATTTGATCTTTTCCTTTCAAAACTTTGTAGAAGTATTTAAAGTGGACATTTATTTTTAGAAACTGAATGATATTCACATCTTCAGAGAAGAACCTTCTGAATAATAAAGACTTTCTACAATTTTTAGAGGCTTCGGTACAGAGGACATTCATCAACTTGTCCAGCTTCTGTCATTTTAATTCAATACTTTGCAATAGCGTCTCACATTTCTCAGGGAATAACTACTGCTTTTTCACCACATCTTGTTTATACAAGCTACTAGATCTGTTACAATTGGACTCTGTTAAATGTCATAACAATAAGGTTTATACTGTTTTGTTTAGGATAAGGCCTAATTTTCTAGACTGTACTATGAATATCAAAGTAATTCTTACTTGAGTGAAAATAATAGCTTGGATCTCAATTTATGTCTAGGCCTTAAAAGTTTTACAATGGGACTGTCTTGGGATCCATCCAAACCTTATAGCCAAGGGATGGAAAAACTGTGTGTGTATGATGCTGATAGGCCTTGAAGACCCACCACCTATAAGGCTATTCAGGAATAGACAGCAATACTTAGTGTTTAACAAGGTGGAAGTGAATCAGAAGAAGATGAAGAAAATGAGGGGAACAGGGGTTTGGAAACAGGGGCAATGGATGTATAGAAAGGAGATGGATGCCATGCTTGAAACATTTTTTAAATTATTTTTCGTATTTTTTTCCCCCTTTCTGTGAAAAACAGGTAGTTGTGAATTCGGTAAGCAAAATATCGTCTCAAGGATGTGTTGTTGGTCAACAGTTATCAAACTTCTCCTGTATGGCTGTGTGGTGATCCCCAGAAAAGCTGTTCATGCTGTCGTTCAGTCTGAGGGCGCTGCTTGCTAGCGCTGTACTGCACCATCCACAGTAATTTCCTACTGTGTGCTGTAGTTAAAAATTATTAATCTATTACCTGCTTGATATCAACACCAAAGATAATATTTGTGTAATGATTAAAATAAAATAATAATAATAATAATAATAATAATAAAAGGACAAGTACTATTTTAGTCACTTGAAGGGAGGGTCTGACAGGAGCTGGGGGGCATTTACCACTAGGCTTGAGCTGGCTTTAACTGTGGCGATGTTAATGTCAGTCAGGTTGCTGACCCTGTGAAGACCTGTGACCTAGAGTTTAAGCTGGGTAGGTGGGGTGACTGCTTTTCTCGCCTCAGAGAGGTGAGGTGAAAATTCTCTAAAATGAGCAAACTCAGCCAGGCCTAGGCCAGACAGGTGGAAGGAGCCTGACAGCCATTTCAGGGCAGGGGCAGAATCACAAATGGGCAGGATTGGAAGGGACCTCTGAATGTTATGTAGTCCAACCCCTCTGCCAAGCAGGATCACCTAGAGCATATTGTGTAGGATGGCATTCAGGAAGGTTTTGAATATCTCTGGAGATTGAGAATACACTGCTATTCTGGGCAACCTGTGCCAGTGCTCTGTCACCCTCACAGTAAAGAAATGCCGTCTCATATTCAGCCATAATTTCTCGTGCTTCAGTTTGTGCCTGTTGCCTCGTCTTATTGCTGGGCACAACTGAAAAGAGACCAGATCCATCCTCTCAGCACCCTCCCCTTAGATATTTATATGACTTCTCCCTTCAGTATTCTCTTTTTCAGGCTAAATGGGCCCAGTTCTCTCAGCCTGTTCTCATATGAGAGGTGCTCCAGTTATCTAATCATCTTTGTAGCCCTCCTCCAAACTCGCTCCAGTAGCTCCATGTTCCTCTTGTACTGGGGAGCCCAGAACAGGACACAATACTCCAGGTGTGGCCTCACCAGGGCTGAGTAGAGGGGGAGGATCACCTCCCTTGACCTGCTGGCAATACTATTTTGAATGCACCCCAGAATACTGTTGGCCTTCTTGGCCACAAGGGCACATTGGGGACTCATGGCTCCCAGGTCCCTCTTGCAGTTCCTTGCCAGTGGCTACACTGGGTTGAGGGCTGCTAAAAGACTTCCCCTGTGGGATTGCTTGCAGACAGCAAAGAGTAATTTCCCTTGAAGTTCCTTGAAAAAGAGGACCAGGGAGAAAAACTGTCTCTCACAGGTAGAAATGAGTTGTTGAGGAGTTCAAAATCAAGATGCTGTTAAAGATGCTGTTCTGGGTGGTATGTGGTTTTGAAGTGGTGTATTCTAAACAAAAAAGTATAACAACATGTCATTTTCCATTGTTAGAACAGCTCAATTTCTCACTCATATATAATTTGGAAAACACAAATGAAACAATCCATGTGTGACGAAGTGTTAATATCTTTTTGAAAGCTTATGAAGCATAGCAGGAGATGCCTTCCTTCAGGTTATTCCTCTCTGCAGAAGATGGCTGAGGTAGCAGAGCCACCCTATCCATTTCGCTTATAGACAGGGGAAAGATAAAATGGTATCTTGTTGTGTGCTTGTGAGAATAACATACCCAGGATCTCAGATCAAATAGGAGAGACAATAAGTAATCTCTCATCTTTCTTGGCAGTCCCTCCCTATGTATTGGGTGGCGGCTGCCTCACAGGGCCTTGCTGATGCAGGTCCAGGTCATGGGGAGGGGGAGAGATTGTATGTGGCCTTACTTTCCAGACTGTGTGTGGGGGCTAAACTTCACCTTTTTTACTCCACCTGGTATTCACCGGAGCTTGGTGCAGCATTCATGTAATATAACTCAGCTTTGGAAATAGGCTCAGATAATATCTTCAGAGATGTTTCTTTTCATGGAGAGTGTTATCACAGCAATTTAATTTTCAGATGATAATGGTATATGTGGGTAAATGTGGCAGAGAGAGTGGATATAGATAGAAAAAAAATGTTTACTGTGGGAGCAAATTAGGATCGTGTGAGACAATTGTCTTAGTGTTTTTGTCATTCTGTTGTTGGATTCTGTTTGGTCTGAAATTGTACTGTGAATACAGGCAGTGTATTGTGGCTATTAACAAATCTAAATTGTGTTGGCCTGGAGTTAGTAGGAGTTAAACGTGAACTACAGAGAACATAGGTTTAAGCATACTAGTAGTTACAGAAGCATTCATTTAACATTAGTTACAAGCTACTGTTGTTTTTTTATGAGTAATAAGGGAGCAGTTTACAGTTGAGCTACTGTATAGAGAAAGAAGGGCTGTTCAGCTTTGGATGGAGCCTCAGGCTGTTCTGTAAATGTTTTCTATTACAAATAAATTTAATAGTGTACATTAAAAAGGATGTGTATTTAAACCTTTATGGTTGATACCACGTTAGGTGGAATTACAGTAAATTGCTGCGTTTCAGCTCTGTAATTATCTTATAAACTGCTAGTTGATATCGTCCTGAAATTTATGTTAAGCACGTTTTAACACCAGTCATATTTTGGATAGATTATATAAGCTCATTTTGTTGTCTCTTAGGGGATATAAATTTACATATATATATATATTTTTTAAAAAAAGACATATCCACTAAAAAAGTATGAGTTATGTACCTCGGAAATGCACCTCTGGAGTTATGTATGTGTACTATTGAGAGGGGAGGGATAGTGATCAGCTCCCATGCTGTGATTATGAGTATGCACCGAGCAATTTTTCCTATCAATAATAGTTCTAGAAATATATGATTATGAAACATGGTCTTTTCCTTTTATTTTTTTCCATTCCTGTAGGAACTTGGAAGTAACAGCCCTCCGCAGAGGAACTGGAAGGGAATTGCTATTGCGCTGCTGGTGATTCTAGTTGTTTGTTCACTCATCACCATGTCTGTCATTCTTTTAACCCCAGGTAACCTACTTCTTTATTTTTTCTTACTGAAGGTGTATGATTCATAATGCAGTCATTAAAATGACATATACATGTTAAAATATCTCTTGCCCTTAAGAATTTTTAACTTCTGGCTACTATAAATTTGGTGTCCTTAGGGACTTGAGAATTACTGGAGTCCTTGTGGAGCAGAAGCATTTGGCTTTGGCAGCAGGTTCTTAGGATTGTGTCAGCCTTGAGGTGGCTACAAGCGATCCTCGTTAGCCTCAGTGGGTATGAGCCGAATGTTAAGATTTTATCACTTGCCTTAGTGTAATTTCTGATTCACAGATGAGCTAAGAGAAGGCTATATGTCATAGAAAACTAATATTGAGAATGAAACACTGAATCAGAAGCATGCATCTTTCATATGTACCTGCACAATCTTTTTCCCTTTTCTTTCTCTTAGTAAACAACTATGTGACCTAAAACTAAGGAAACTACCTAGCAGTTTACTTACAAAAAATAAAAATAAAAATAATAATAAAAAAAAAAGTGTGGGGCAGTTAATAGACAAAATAACAATTGCACATATATAAATAATTATGCCTATTTTTTTGTTGTTGTTGCTGTTATTGTTGTTCTAATTTTGTCCTGGTTATTTTCTAAAGATTTTATTGCTGGAGCAGCAACTTTACCTATGTACATCTTTGAATTCTTTCTATCAGATTTGGATTATTACTGTCAAATTTGAATTCCTTCCATTAGATTTGAAATTCTGATGTAAAGTATCTGATTTGAATGGTATGTCTAGATAATAAAGATCGGTCAGCAAATGTTTTATCATGTGAGTTCAATTTGTGTAAGACATTAAATTTGTATAAGCCAAAAGGGTAGCAAAATGCTATGCATTAAATGATGGTTTCGGACCATTTGGCCACTGGATGAAGTCATCAAGGGAAGCTTGGTGGGTCCATGCCTGAGCAAGCATGCTAATAGACTGCTGCTGCTGAAAGGAAGGTGGTAAAACTGAATGGAAAAAGATCAAAAAGCTTTCATTCTCAGACAGCAAGACAGCTACCTCTGAGAAGCAAAGCAAGTATTTAGGAACATTCTGGGCTATTCTGCTTCTTCTGTTTTGTAGAAATATTTACTACATATGAATGGTGCTGTCCAAGGTAATAATAAAAAAATTACTGCTTATTTCCACTTAGGACATTTTGAGAAAAATAAAAGCAAAGTTGTGCCTCTCTAGTCTCAGTGCATAGGAGTTTCTCCAGAGAATAATAAAGACAGACACAGAGGGCAAATGGTGGCATATTGTAGTATACTTTAAGACAGAAAAGTGTTTTACTTTTCAGTGATAGGTTCCTTTCTTTCACGGCTTGTAAAATCTCAGAAGTGATATGGTGGAATTCACAATAATAAACATCAGTTCTGGCTCTTATATCTCAATAGAATTATGAATGAGGTAAAAACATAAATTGAAGTCTTTGAAGGCACTTGTTGAAAAAAAGAATAAACAACCTTGGGAAATGTTATCATTATTTTTGAATATGATTTTTTTTTTTTTTTAAAAAAAAAAAAAGCTCAGTGATTTACAACATCTCTGGGGTGGTTTCAAAATCCAGAGAGCTTTCTTGAAAACTTGATGTAAGCTGGGACCTACATTTCTGTTCAAGTCATGAGAGTGAGGAGTAGTTCTGTCAGCTCAGATGTTCTAAGATATCCCAAAGAGACTGTAGAACCTGGTATAAATAAAAGCCTTTTTCCAAAAATGGTCTAGTCTGTAAAACTGGGGTTTCTTGCAGGTTAAAAATGCTTACCAAAGAAAGCATTGGAGATCCATTGTGGGGCAGCTGCTTTCCCTACTTTTGATCTTAGTCAGTGCTGTTCCCCCTTCACTTTCACGATTAATGTTTTTTTGGAAGATAATATACTGATACTCTGCTGCTTTGCTGATGGGTGCTAAGCACTGTAGCTGAAGCTGTCTGGTTCTGATTATATATCCAAGATGACTTTCGGATGTCTAGCACTCAAGGAAGTGAAAAACTCAGGAGACTGTCTCACAGGTCTATTGCAAGGTGATTAGTGCTAAGGTGCTACAAATCTGTTGTTACAAATATTTGTTTTTGCAATTCATTTCTAATATTACTGTTTTAAGTATTGGATTTTTTTGTCTATTTAGTTCTGCCTGTATTGATGGGTGCCATTTATATTTCTTACAAATTCTCCTAAGCACTGTGCATCATTCTGCTTCTTTTTAGGGGTATAATTTTAGACAGTGGCTGCTCAGAAGCCTGTTTAGTCTTTATAAAGCATTTTGTGAAAGTCATGTCAAGGCAAAATTCTGTTTATTGATATGCTAAATCCAACAGAAATTATCTCTTTTGCTTATGATTGTTTATACATTGTTTTGTCCACAATGTGAGAAACCCTTAGGTTCATGGACACTTTAATAGTTGTCCTTTGACTTATCTCAAGCTTTAAGCAGCATCTTTCATGCCTTTTTTAATAGGGGGATCAATGCTTTTTAATGAGCTAACAAGTTTTTGTTTTGTTTTGTTTTGTTTTTAATCTATTTAAGGTATATGCAAAAAACCTCAAGGAGGCCTTAGCTTCTGCTAAAATACAAGTAGTGTTGAAATTAAATGGAAATAAGTGATATGTTTTCTAGTGTTTTTTATTACATGAATTATTACTTGAATGTACAACATGAAGAGGGAACTGCAGTGAATAAGGGATGTATTTTGAGCTGTTAATATTGTAGCTTCTGTTACAGTACAAAATGCAATATCTGTGTCACAATTATGGTTGTGGCTCCAGTAAACAAATAATGATATTAATATTTTGGTTCCTATATATATTTTTTCATCTGTGATAATACTCAGAAGCTTTAAGCCTTAGAAATACATTGGTTTTCTCAATAAGGAGACAGAAAAATGGAAGAACAGGCCATTTCAGTCGTGTAATGGATTAGTGGTAGGGTCTGAGTGGCCTCCCAGTCCTGTTACCTGTCGCTGGGACTCTTAACAGCTCTCTGTGAATGTTGCTCTGTGGATTTAGGAGGATATTAAAAAAACACAAAACCACTGTGTCCACCAATATAAATTGTTATGCTGCTCTGTAGGTGGAAGTAGAAGGCTTGCAGACAGCTATCCCTGATGTGTGCTGAACATGTATTGAAAAAGCAAGTACATGAGGATATCAAATAATATAATCTTGTTAAAGTAAAGGACTGGAGAGTGCAAGAACCTGGAGCTTCAGAGAAGAAGTCTGTCTGGGCCAACTTAATTATGAAACCAGTGATTTTTTTAGTGTGAAATTTGGAGATTACCGGAGAAGTATTTAAGAGACAATAAAAGAAAATACCCTGAGAATACTAACTTTCTTTCTTTATATTGTAAGTTAATGGCCAGTACAGCAACAGAAATAGCTGTTTCTCAGATATTATCATTATATGTCAGTATAAACATAACCCCAGTATCTTACTTTTCTGCTTTTATTTTATTACGTTATTGAAGTTTCATCATATACCTGAACATACTGAAATAGTCACAGGTAGACAAGGTGCCTCACTCCTGCCTTTAAATCAGTGTGTTTTCAAGCTTTGCACCATGGCAGTATGTGCCACGTGATAAGAATTATCTTCAGACCTCGTGTAAATCTGTATTTCAAAACCGAGGAATGTTCAGTTGGAAGTACTAGCAACTGAAAGCTTCTGTCTGAAAAATGCTCTAAGAGTTGTCCAGATACTGCCGCCTTTGTTGACGCGTCTTGCTGCAACATTTAAGGCTGTTCTTCTTTTTGGGTGCGAGAGTAATTCTACCTTCATGGTAGCTTACAGTTTCGGAAGATGTAGCAGATTTGAATGCTGTATGTGGGACTCCTTTGCTGACATATATTGATGTCAGCATTTAAAGCGTGTTTGCTGATGTGTGGTAATTACTGTTGAGCAGAGTGGCTTCTGAACTCTAGCGAAACATGGTTTGATTTGACACCTCTTGATGGGGGGAAGGACAGCTTTGCAGAAAAATTCCTTTAGGGAACATGTAGGTCAGCCAAACTCACAGAAAATGTTTTTGTGAAATTGTTTGGAGTAAAATCAAGCTCCAGGAAGGGAATCTGTTGGGATTATGTCCAATGGGTAAGTATTCTGTTTAGAACAGGGTTGGGACCAACCCCACCACACCATTTCTCATGTTGCTCTTTAAATTAATAGAAAATGAACTAAAAATATTTTTTTGCTGAATTATATACTCATTACAAAAAAGATTCATGCTTCTGTTTAATTACATATAGCCTCCGTGTAACCACCATAAATTATCAAGCAAGTTTTGATATCTATTTTCTGTCAAGTTGTTTTTCCTTTTTCGTACAAACGTAATACAGACTAAGCTAATTTCCAGTTATAGATGTTAGCTTGCACACAAGTTAACTAGTTAACTTGTGGTGTTTTTCCACTTTTCTGGCATCATTTAATATCAATCTTTTATTTTTATTTCTAGTGTTAAAACTTTTTTTAAACCTCACTGAAAATTCAGTAAGGAGTTTGACTTAATATACTGCACTAAATAATTTCTAGTTTTAGTTTCTAAGTTAGATAGTAGATTTTGAGGTTTTAGACTATTTTTAATTACTCATTTGCAAAAATAATATTCTGTAAACTCATGAAAAGTAATGAGGCTATTAAATTTCTATTTTTGCAATCTTCTAGTTTAGTAAACGTGAACATGTTTGTCATTTTGAATAAATATGCACTAGTTGTTGAACTGTTAAGGTGTTTAATGTATGGTGTAGTTATTTGGTTTTTAACATTTGATTTTGTTTATATCTTTTGGAATCTTGTGTTCATTTTCTATACGTAATTTATGTAATCTCAGAGCAAAATATAGAAATCCATGGGAAATAGTGTGAGGACAGTGAAATATGATTCCTTCAAGAATAATTCAATAAAATAGAAAAGAAAGAGAACTAGTAGGGTATTAGGTAATGTTGTAATGAACATGAAGTGGAAAAAGGCAGACTAGAAATAAAGAGTGCTTTGCAAAATGCATACTAATTTGTGCCTGTGCTCAAGAAAAATTAACCTAGTATAGTGTTTGAGAGCTCACATGATGTGAAATTCATCTTGCTGTACATAAACTAAGCATTTGGGGAAGGTAAAGTACTATTTTTATTTATTTTTAATGTTAAATCTATCTTTTACTCAAAAATTACACAATATGCAATATTGTCAGAGTAGAAAGCCAGTGTTCAAGATTACAAACAAGGCTCTATTTTGGTCGTGACTTTGCATTGCAAAACAACAACAGCAACAAAAAACAGAAATCAACCAACCAACCAAAAAAACCTCAACTTTTCAAACATATATTAAAGTCATTTGAAGATGCTGATTGTTTCATCTTAGAAATGCTAACATCAATTTTAAAAGTTACTCTAAAATCCAATTTATTTCAAGATTACTTGTCAGGCTTGTGAATTATAAGACAGAAGAGCAGAACTGGTATGCCTTTCTTCTCTGATAGCCTTCTGTACACACTTGATGCATTGTTCTACTGAGTTTTATTAAAGCAGTTAAAAAACAATCTGTGATAACTAAACTGTCTTGGGCAAGATAATTTTCAGCAGTGTAACAGCTTGTGTGATCCTGATGGATAGTCGCTAAACTGGCAGTATATGAGGGGTCACAACAAATAGAAACAGAGACTCATGAAAGGTTAGAAGGGGAATTCTTTGGGGATCACAAAGAGCAACAGGACCAGGGTCTGTTATACCAGGATAGGTGATGGGTTTGTGGGGTAGCTAGTATGCAAGGTAATGGAGAATGGTGAAAACAGGCATATGAAGAACCCAGTATTTGATGCTGTTAAGTCTAACGTAGTGTTTTGAAAAGAGGAAATGCATTTGTTGAGCTGAGCAGAGCATATGTAACAACATATGCTTATTTGAAGATAAAAACTCTGTGTTTGGCAGGAGGAAGAGCTAACAAGGTCCCATAATGTGTAAACAGAGGGATTAGGTATAAACCATGAGAGATGATGTTACTCTGCTGTAAAGCTCTGGTAAGACTACAAGTGGAATATTTTGTCCTGAGCTGGACTTGGAGACTAAAAACAACAACAACAACAACAACAAAAAGAATATTTTGATCCCTGAAAGGTAGGAAGAGGCCAAAAAGCTTATTTAAGGATTAGAATGTTTGTCTTGTGACAGAGGATTTGAACAACTCTGCATGCTTAGCCTTATATCATGTACAAGAGGAGTTGATTATGGTGAGTAAGTGCTTACTGGGCCCTGCTGAGAGCTGGGAGGGAGGCACTTGCAAAACGCAGCAATGCCATGGAGTGAGCAGCCCTGGTGGCCTTGCATCTATCCTAAATGTGTGGCATGCATTAGAAAGGAGTTTGTCTCCAATGCAGCAAAGATGCACCTTATGAATACTAAATGAAGTGGCTGCAGCAGGCAGTGCTGACATTTAAAAGGCCAACAAGAACAGAAAATCACCACAACAAAACATGTTGTTCATTTATGTAAGCTTTCAGCCAGGCCTCTAATTGAGAACTTTGGCTGAATAAACACTGATAACTGAACAGTGCTGGACTTCATTCACCGTGAAGGGGTCATATTTTCATCTGAAAGGTATTACAGAGTACTGCTACCTTTACAAAGCACATTGTCTTTGTTAAAATTCTGCCATAGCACATTGGGTCAACATAAAGATGACAACATTGTTCCTTGATTGCTGTGATTCTAGATACTCTTTACCTGGGTCTGTCCTCAGTGGTGATGCCTAATACCAGCAATCTAGAAAGACAAAATCTGACTCACAGAATCACAGAATTTTCTAGGTTGGAAGAGACCTCAAGATCATCAAGTCCAACCTCTGACCTAACACTAACAGTCCCCACTAAACCATATCCCTAAGCTCTACATCTAAACGTCTTTTAAAGACCTCCAGGGATGGTGACTCCACCAAAAAAAAACTCTAAAAACTCTAAAAAAACAAACTCTAAAAAAACAAAAGCTCCTCTCACAAAGAAGGTAGTTTGGAACGCCCATATGTTGGAAAGAAAAGCTCACAGAACAGAGGGATACTGCTGTAATCTACGACAGCCCACCCCGATAATGATAAAATTATTAAAATACTCAAGTGGGTAGGTGACTGGCTGATTGTGTAGGAATTGGATAGGTGCATATTTCTGCTAGTGCATACAACACAGCTTTTGGCAACTGCTGTTTTTCTACATAGCCTAAAGCCATTAGGTGAAATACATAGCTGCTATATATGAATATTCATTGGAAGCTTTGTGTTTTGACAGCAAAATAGTATTTTTGCTTGAATACTGCCTCTGATACCACACATTTGTGTGACAGTTCACTGTTCAATCTCTACTACTTATTGTTTATTTAACCTAAAGCACAAGAAAAGCAGAATTTAGCAGAGTTTCCTTTTTCATTTCTAAAGTATAGAAATGATTTTAAAAGCTGAAACCTTAAAATAAAGGTTGGCCAACTTTCTGAAGTACTTTCAGGGCCCTATCATGTTTTGGGAAAAACACAGAGCTGCTATACAAAGTTAAAAAAACAAGGCTGCTGTGCTTATCACCCGAGAACAAGTACAGGCCATAAAATGTGCATTTGATTTTTTTTTTTTTTTTTTTCCCCTCAACATTTGAATCCTAAATCACATGAGATTGGTTCCAAACTGATTACTTACAGGAGTATTTTACTTAGTTTCTATTTGCAAAAGGTGATCAATATGGCCTTCATCCTGTGGCTGTGATGAAATTTTTGCATTGGTTTGAAATCAGTTTTCTTGTGGAGTAGAGGGGTGGGAAGAAGGAGCCATACCAGTACATTGCCAGAATAGTAAATAGCCACACGCTTCATGTTTCAGCTGACCTGTCTGTAAGGTACCAACCAGTGCTTTATTTCCTGAAGCTTTACTGAAGAAAAATGAAGCTACTACTTCCAGTGAAAAAAGTTAGAGCAAAGTAGTGTTATCAATTTCAACAGAAACTCTGAACTATGTTTTCTAGTTCTCTAATTCCAGTGTTTTACAAACTACACTAATTGTATTGTTTTAATAACCATCTAAAATGATCCTGTTATTCTTATTTTAGATGAACTTGCAAATTCATCTGAAACCAGATTGTCTTTGGAAGATCTCTTCAGAAAAGAGTTCATAGTTCATAATCCAGAAGCCAAATGGATTAATGGTAAGTGTATTATCTCTCATGTGATTTGAATCTAGGCAGTCATTTTAAGAATTGAATGATGTCACTACCCTTTGAGAAAGAATCAGTTAAAATATCAAACTCTCTTGGAATTGGCCAGAGTCCAAGTTTTCCTTGTAATGTCTGTTTCATTAATTTTTGAAATGGTTTTCTAATTTTAAATCTCTGTCTATGCTGAAGTGTTGAAATTGATGATAACCACTTGCTTGGATACAGGTTTCTTTTGTGGCATTCAAAAGCCATCTTAAGAAACTCATACAATGGAAAATAATTCTAAAGGTGTCATTCAAAATAACAGAGGATATAAGCAATCTAGTGTAAAAGTGATGACAATGTACAGTTATAAAGTTTTCTATCTAATGAAAATGGTATTAGAAATACTATTTAATAAAGAAAGTCCTTATATTGTATTAGCAATACAATTGTACTAATACCCAGGCTTTCTGCCAATATGAGAATTCGTAAGCTAACACTGAAGTGTTTTCCTGTGTTTGTTTGACAAAGAAGCAACTAAGTCTAGTGATATGAAAAAAGGGAGAGAATGGATTTTTTATCATTAGAATACATGGTGTGTGTGTGAAGGAAATAGGGGATAATTTTCAGTGTGTTACTAATTTTTTAGGATTTCTTATGAATGCACAAAATTACATATAGATTTTTATTTTATTTGAAATTTCCCAGTGTAGTCGATGCAATCAGTATTTTAGATAAAATGAAAAAATAAAAAGAAGGAGTCTTGTAAAGTAACATCTTTACTTCCCTTTTTTTTTTTTTTTTTTTTTTTTTTAAGACTTACTATAAGATTGTATTTCATTTTCTGCTGTGGTAACGTTGCAGTGGTGGCATTATATATTTAATTCTCCATATACATATCTTAATACTCAGCATTCCTTATGGAGCTGGAGGGGAGCATTTGGCACATTGCTTGGATATTGGCCGAGTAAATGCATCTGGACTCTTTACAGGAAATTTTTTGTGGAAAATAAGTACCTACTTACTTTATGCACCTCTTAGAGCAGAATAATTTGTATCCATCTAAAAATGTTATCATCTTGACCTCTTGGGAAAGGATGGGAATAGAAATTGAAAAAATGATTTCTGCACTAAGCATTTTCTTCAGAATGTAGAGAATATTTTGTAAAAAAATGTCCAATCTTAAATTAAGGATTGTGAGTTCTAGATGGATTTTAGGTCAGGTCTAATATTTACCTGTTGCCGTTCAGTAAAACTTTCCATACGAAGATATTAATTTGTCTAGAATTATCTTTCCAACACAATATTGTTTCTTCCATGTTTGTAAATTCCTCCACTACAAAGATTATTGCCATATAGTTATTTCTACTATAATCCAGTCTTAAATAAGAAAAGGTCCTATATATGCTTTTACAGTCCATTTTCTTTTCTACTTGAAACTCAGTACACGTTTTTATGTGCTTGCCACCAGTTAATAATTGTGCAAATGCTTAAAGCTGCAGAGGAACTGCTATTCTTTATCTGAGATAATCAGCTGTTGCCAAAGAAATTAAAAAAAAAAAAAAAAAAATCAGAACTAGAGTTAAAAAAGTAAGAAAGTATGTTTCTATTGATCATCATTTTGAGATATAACTGCAGATATCCTTCAGTTTCCTCTCTCACTTCCATTTTTTCTTTTTAACTTAAAAGGCAATTTTTAAAGGCTTGAAAACTTGCATCAAATATGTCTGCATTGTCTATGTACTTTTGTGTCTTTCTTTCTTTATGGATAAGGGCTAGTATTTTTCTTGAAATAATCACTCGGCAATTTAGTAAGCTTCTTTTTTTCAATTATAAATTGATCAATTCAACTGTATTTAAAAGGACATCAAGGAGAGCATACATAGCCATCAGTTCAATCAGCGTTATCTGAAAGAGCACTAGATTTCAGAAAGTATTGGCATAGTTTTGAAGAAGTTAAACGAGAATACATCTTTTCTTAGCATTATTGATCTTCAGATTTTCTAATAGAAAGTGAGAATCTAAAATGCTGCCACTGAATAATAAAAGTAAGTACTTTATTATAGTACTTGAATAAGTACTTTACTACAGCACATTGCTATACTGAAAAGGCATGTTCTACTGTTCCTCATTAGATGGCAGAACAGCTTGCTTTACTTAGAATCACAGAATATCTTGAGTAGGAAGGGGGCCTACATGGATCCTGAAGTCCAACTCCTGGCTCCGCACAGGACCACCCAAAACCAGACCCTTTGTCTGAGAGCAGTGTCCAAACGCTTCTTGAAGTCTGGCAGGCTAAGTGCTGTGACCACAGCCCTGGGAAGTCTGTCCCAGTGCCCGACCACCCTCTCAGTGAAGAACTGTTTCCTGACACCCAGCCTGACCCTCCCCTGTCCCAGCTCCGTGTTGTTCCCTCGGGTCCTGTCGCTGTCCCCAGAGAGCAGAGCTCAGCTCCTGCCCCTCCGCTCCCCTCGTGAGGGAGCTGCAGGCCGCCATGAGGCCTCCCCTCAGCCTGCTCTGCTCGGGGCTGAACACACCCAGGGACCTCAGCTGATCCTCATACATCTTGCCCTCCAGACCCTTCACCATCTTTGCTGCCCTCCTTTGGACATTGTCTAATAGTTTTGTGTCCTTCATGTATCATGGTGCCCAAAACTGTACAGATTACTTGAGATGAGACAGTACCACTGCAGAGTAGAGCTGGAAGCGTAGTTTAAAATATGCAAAGTAATCAAATTTGAGAAGGTACTGCTGTTAAACTTTCTCTGGACTTTCTGTTACCAAAAATCTTGTTAAGAGATTTGTGTATCTATCATATTGCTTCTGTCTTGAATTTTAACTGCTTTTAAGGGATTTTAACCATGGCTATTAATGACAATGAAGTTCTGCATCCTTACTTTTATTCCTTCTGCTTTTATGGGATTTGATTTCACTTTTGCTATTTAGATAATCTTTGCCAACCTTTGCTATACATAAAAGAGCGCGCTGGATACTTGTTTGTATTCCTTCAGGTGGTTATGTAGTCAGCACAGTCAGGATATTTTTCATGTATCTAAATTAAGAGTGTTGGAGAAGAGCCTGAAGTCTGAGTGACAGCCTGCAGCAGGCTGTGCCCTGGGATCCCGTGTTGTACTACAGCTCAGCAAAACACCTGAGATGTAGGTACAGATGCGCTTTTCAGAGCAGGGAGGGATGTGGGCATCTGCTTAAGGTAACACTTCTGTGAGGTACTTTGCTGAAATTGTGAGATTATAAAAGAAATGTTTTTCTGCCTTGCTTGCTGCTGGAGGAGCTGTCTGTTCCTTTATTGAGTAACCCTTGCAGGTCTGTGTCACAGGAAAAGCATAGGGGACTTGTATGACAGCTCAGCATCACATCTCTGCAGGCAAATACAGTCCTGCGGAATACGGAGGGTAGGTTTTGGGGAAGTGAGGAGAGGACTGGGGAGGTAGCAGGCACCAGTGCAGAGGGAATAGCTGGGATGAATTTCAGTGGCATTTTGGAGGGGGGAGTCATTTTCCTGTTTGGTTTTCATTCCCAAAACAAACCATTTTCCATGCACAGATGCTGTCAAGGATAAGACTCTCCAACACTATTTTTTTTTTTTTTTTTCCTTTTAAAAATTCAGTGTGTTTCTTTGGAGATGATGATAAACTGTTTCATCCCAAGTCAGAGATATTTTCACTCTGCATTGAGAACTGTATCAAGATCATAGATTTTTTCTTTTTTAAACTTTATTTTTCTTTTTACACTGTTTCAAAATTTCCTGTATTAGCTTCAGTAGAGACATGGCTTTCATTTTCTGAGTAATATTTACTAGCTTTGATGTTGGCATCTTATTTAGTTTCACATACCGATTTTATCAGCGTGGATGAGAAAAGAATGGGCGATGCCTACCCTTGGAATCAGTGGTGAAACCAATGTACTGGTTTCTGGACAAAATCCCTCTGCCCCCTTCACATTTGATTTTGCAAACATTTACTGTATTTACCAATAGAGTCTCTCATTTGTAAATATTATTATTAAGATTAATACACTCTTGCTTTACAATTGAATAATCGCTTCAGTGCAATATTTTATAGATTGTGTATTAAAGTTAGCTTGGAAAGGTATTACTTGGCTGCAGAAGTATTATTGCTGCTTTATTGCTTTATTCCTTAAGGAGTGAATGAGATGGTGGCTTCCCGTGCATTTATTTGTGATAGTCCCTAGCATGTTTTTCTAGCTGTGTACTGCCTTTATCACCTAGGGACTGAAATGTGTACCCTTTGCTGGAGCTGATGCATTGCTCAAGTCTCTGTTGGCGCTGGTTTATCCTGAAAAATTAAATAAAAAGTGAATCTGGGAAACTTGGCATGAAGATGGTTGAAATTGCTGTAAGAATTGTAGATAATAAAAACAAAAGTGGTTTGGGAAGCAAAGCACACTGAGATTCCACGGTCCAACCTGTGCCAGCTTTGTGCAGGAAATTGTGGTTTAAACCATTTGGCACTTTTTAAAGGAAGCTTCTTCCTGTGCACGAGACAAATGTGAACTTTATTTGTCAGAGCTGAGCATGGAGTGTTGTTTGCCAGTGGATATGGGTCAAGTGTAAGAAATCAGTCCATCGCAGAGCAACAAAAGAACACAGATTCTGCTCCAGAAAGTTGCAGCTGAGTTGGAGCTGACAAACAGGCAAATCTCTCTAATACAATTCCATAGCTACACATAGCTATAGTGTTGGTATTACTCTTGCAATTTATAATGGATGTTATTAAGAGTGAAGTCTTGTTTTTGATTTTATTTTCCTCCTAAATGAGAGTCAGAAGCAGCCAGGCTGGAATGCAGCCATTTTGCATTTTCAGTGTAGCAGGATCTGTGCTTGGCATTCAGCTATTTAGGCAGTGATATGATGCATTAATGCTCTGGCAGGGACTTGGGAAGAAGTGAGAGAAGTACGTACAGTGGTACTCTTGCCAACTCTGGATATAGCTTTCATTATTTATCTGAATCTATCTGTACAGAGCCAGGAGCTGGAAGCCAGGCCAGAGAGTTGTTTTGTTGCCTGTGGTTCACTGTGAAGGGTTTATTTCTGTAAGGCAAGGCAGGGTCGGGCTTTGATTCCCCATGTGGGGAAAAGCAGCACGCTGAAGAGCAAATAAAAAAAAATCCCAGACAGAGCTCTAATCTTTGGAAGCTTTTAGCTAAAACTCTTCTTTCATAGAACCACAGCAGTGGTGAGAATTACACACCCAGTTTTTGCCAAATCTTAAGACCGAGTTTTGAAACAGTGCCCAAAAACATGGGGAAAGGTATGTGGACTGTCTCTGGATTGACTAAACTTTCTCTCAGAAACTGCCAAATAGGGAAATAAATGTTTTGATCAGTAGTGTTCCACTGATTTATTTTTTATTAAAAAAAATAAAATAAAACTTGTTAAATGAAAGAGTTAATGTTGTAAAATTGATTGAGATAACAGCATGATTAATTTCACTCATTAGGGAATTTAATGCAAGGGTTGGGGCTGTTTTTGCACTCACGCTGAAAGCTTCCTTTCAGGTCAGTTGTAGGTGGGTAATTGGTCATTCAGGGTAAGGTTGTGGTGGCAGCTATCCCTGCCACCAGGCACAATGTTCCCTGTTGTGTCCTGTCCCTTGATGCAGGAATTGTGGCTTCTCAAATAATGTCTGACCTCGGTTTAGGAAGAAATTTTATTGATTTATTTATTTTTAATTGAAGTTTAAGCTGCAGTAGTTCTTTGGTTTTGTTTTCTCTGCATGTATCTTGTTACAAAATGAATGCACTTTTAAATTTTATAGGTGAAGAATGCATGAAAGCAGAATATTTCATGCACTATAGTAGAAGTGCAAATAAGAAAGCATGAGATGATTTGATTTGCAGGTGTGCATGAATGTAACAAAAACCCTTAAAAATGGATTCTATACATTTTTTCTGCATGGACGTGAAGATTTCATCTTCTATACTAACTTATCAGACAACAGATGGTGGTCTTCATCAATAGCTGTTGTTATAAAGCAAATACTGATTTTCTTACATGATGCAGAGGTGCTTTTGTGTTTCGGGTTCAGAGACTCAACCTTGTAAATGAATCTATTTTGATGTGTCAGAAGTTGGCAAAAGAGATCTTCCCTGTGGGGAGGACAGAGGACTGTTCCTTTTACCCACTGATTCTCTGCCCTTCTTTATTGTGTTACAACCTGTGAAGTAGTTTTTCCCTCAGTTATTTTTTACTCTAGACTGTATGCAGTCTAGCTTTTAAATAGTGTCATTTAGTGGCTGTTTTAACTGAACTTTCCATCATGACCACACTATTAGGATCTGCGCATATGCTATATTTCTTTCTGTTCCTTATTGATATTGATGTCTCTAAGGTACCACACGATTTGGTTGCTTAAAAGTGGATCTTGGGTAATTTCTGCTCTGATCAACTGTGTTAAGCCCCACTGCTGCGTCGATACTGGTGTCAGTGTTAATGATCGTTAACAAGCATTAAATAGTGCTATGTATTCAGGGCCATTAACTTGTGTCACCATTGCATTTTGTAAATGACTTCTTACCGCACCTCTCCAGAAATCTCCCTTCCCTCACATTCTCTGTACACTGGTACAGCATTGTACTGGATGTGACCTCTACGCTGTGTTGTACCTCTCTTCTTCTTCTTGACCATTACCATTATTGACTGCAAAAGATTCTTTTTTTTTCTGGGCTTTTGTTTTCTGATTTTATTATTATTATTATTTTTTTTTTCACTAGACATATTTCCTCTGCAGATTACCAGAAATTTATTTTCCTGAAGAGTCTTTAATTTCTTGTAACAACTTACTTAAAATTGTATTAAGTAAGACATGGACAGATTCCATGCCTAATGACTTCTATGGGGATGGGACAAAATCCACAGGAGGAAAAATGGAATTAGGTATTCCAACTGGTGGAACATCAGACGACTTTTTGCCACCTTTAGCCAAAAATACTCATTACAATCTTTCTTCAGATTTATGTCCCTTTTGATTTTTGACTTATTCCACAACCCAAAGCATTAAAAATTTAACAAAGCGGTACTTACAAAATGTTTACACAGGCAGTGTGTATCTGTCATACGCAGCATACTGTATTTCGGAAAATGTTAGCAGAATGGTTTACAATTTCCAAGTAGTATTTATAGATATCAACCTCCTGTTCAGGGGCTAAGTACAGAAATTCTGTATGTGAACCCCTAGGAAAGTGGACAAGACACTTAATAAATCTTACTTCTCCCTGTTTGTTGAAGGAAAAGTCTCCTGAGTATAGTGCATGTATCAAGGTTACCATAGCAATGTTCATGATAGTGGGAGATCTTTTCAAGGTAATACATTTTTGACTAAGAAAGCAGCTCTTAATGTGAATGAGTAGAAACCTGATGTGCTACATCATTACTCTTAGGATGCTGACCTCTAGGACAAATATTTTTACGGTATGGGAAAACCTAAATGGTGAATTGCAAGTACTAGAATGAGAACAGATGCTGTACAACAGGTCAGTGAGTTCCCTCCAGCATTCCCTCCCACTTCTTTATGTTATACAGGAGGACTTCAGAGAAGTATGTGCTACTGCATCAGCAGGCTTATATACATATGGAGTGTTCCCTTGTTCTGTTTTCCCCAGTTATCATTACTCTTCCTGAGCAGAAGGGTACCCGCTTGCTTAGTGGAGCTGTAGTCATTTCACCTTGGGTTGGGATTGGAGTGAACTGCTAACTTTTCCCTTTGGAAGCTGCTGTTTGCATGTGCAGCTGGTTTTATGGTCCTTCTTACAGGCTCACGTAAATCTGCTCTAATCTTTTTATCAGCAATTGGATTCTCTGCAAAGGAGAACTGCATGGGAGGGGGATGTACCTTCAGCCGTAGCTCCACGAGACAGCTTTGTTGCTGCTTCTACCTTGTTCCCATTTGCCTAAAGCAAATCCTTTTCATTTTCTTCAGTTTTCTTACTTGTCTAAACAGACAGTCCTTTAATGAGTGTAGCACAGTGTCAGTGTTCTGTGGCAGATTAGTAAGCTTTACTGTGTTTAAAGTAATCTTTAAAGAACAAAACTTTATGTATCTAATCCTCATGTTTTGTTGTCTGTTCTGTTTTTCTTCGATTGAGACAGCAAAAATAGTGCTGTGTGTACCATTCTGTATTGTTTACATGCTTATATAGCAGATCCGTAAAAATTAATTTCTTAAGCATAGATAAATCTACACAGATATATATGTAAACCATTTATTATGCCTTTAGGCCTTGTTTCTTTCTGTCTTACAATCATAGAATCATGAATCACAGAATGGTTTGGGTTGGCAGAGGCCTTAAAGCCCATCCAGTTCCAACCCCCTGCCACAGGCAGGGACACCTCCCACCAGCCCAGGCTGCCCAAAGCCCCATCCAGCCTGGCCTTGAGCACTTGCAGGGATGGGGCAGCCACAGCTTCTCCGGGCAGCCTGTGCCAGTGCCTCAATACCTTCATAGTAAAGAATTTCTTCCTAATGTCTAATCTAAATCTGATCTTTTTTAGTTTAAAGCCATCACTTCTTAAAGTGATTCAGATGCATGGAAATGGGTACCAGGCCAAGGTTATTCTTATGAACGTGTGGTTGGTACTTGAATGATTTTTGCTGATTATCTCTGTCGGTGTGATGCAAAAGGAAGGACTTTTGGCTTTAGCTTGTTTGGGAAATTTGATATATCCACATAAATTTAGGTTATACATTTAAGATTCTTTCCTAAGTCTGTTCGCTTCTGGTATTGCTTAAGTTCTCCTGGCAGATGTTTGTACTTCAGAGTTGAATAATGAGGGCATGTGTATGGCACAAATGACAGGAGCAAGCAGAGACAGTGCAAGCATTGCATGGTTTTGAGGAAAATGGGAAAAAACAAGGTATAGTTAAAGTAGAAGCAGGAAAAATGAGAAGGGAAGGGGCAGTCCAACAGAGAGCACAAAGGCCTGTGTAAGCACTTCACTGGTGCCACAGGGTGCGTGTGTTTCCCATTACAGACATATCTCTATTCTAACTACAGGCAGTTTCTAGGAGGACACATGGACAGTGGGAGTTTCCACCTAATCATGGTGTTCTTGATCTTTGAGAGGCAAGTGCTGGCTCTTGTGATGAGCAGGAGACATGAAGTTGGTGCTAAATGTCACTTGTGGCTGTCCCCAGAGCTGGACTAAAACTCTACAATTGCTCACACCCCATTGACCTCAAGGAACATCTGGTGAGGTGACCTGCCTGCCTTTCTGTCTGGCCAAAAGTTGAACTTTACAACTCTAGCTATGTATTTATCTGGGGCAGTGAGAAATGCAGTGAGAACAAAAGTGCTATAAAGTTTAAATTATTTTATTTTCGATGTTCTGACTTAATTATATTTTTAATTTACTCATGCAGAAATCGAATGTGGCCAACATACTGTCTGTATGAGACTGATAGTTAAGACAAAACAGAGGCAAATGATATTTGCTCATGTATCCAGTCTGACAAAGTTTCTAGGCAATTTATGTGAGGTATTTGCCAACTAGTAATCAGTGTAGCAACCATGTGTCTCTTTGCCAAATCATTAAATGTAGATTGATTTTGATCCATTAATAGAACTATACAAACCCGTAGCCCTCTTGTGAGATAATTGAATTCTGAGCGCTTTCTTAAAATAAAATTACCAAAACATAGGACTGGGAGAAACATTCATGTTTTTGACTGAATTTAAATATTGACCTCCCATGTTGAAAGTGCTTCAACTTTAATTCAATTTTAGGCTGATATTTTCCACTATATTTTTTCTCGTGTAAAACCCTCAGGGAAAAAGCCACTCTTGAGTTTTGAGAGTTTTTTGTTGTTGTTGTTTTGATTTGGTTTTGTTTTTTAATCTGTATCTGAGAGCTTACTTGATGCATGAAGTCCAAGTGCTTCAAACAGAAACGTAGTGGGCTTTCTCTACATACTGCCTACTTTAATCATATGGCTAACAATGTTTCTTCTGCATTTGGAATATTGATTTTTAAGTTCAGGCAAATCTACAAGTTATCTTTGGATCTGTGAATTACAAATTGAAAGTAAAAATTGAAAGTACTTGAAACTTTAAAACTGTGGCCATGAAAAGCCAGGAGTTTACTTCACTAATACTTACAACAGGGACTCTAAACATCAAGCAGCTAAGTTAATCTATTGTACTGCAGGACAGGCACTACATGAGAATTAGTAATAATTGCTTCAAAAGTAATAGTAACTGACCCCATCCTGGAACAACCATCTCAAGCATAAGAAGGCAGCTTCTTTTCTTTTTCTTAGTCCTGGAGTTGTGTTATGAGTCTTGTCTGCAGAAATGGGTCAGTTAATTCTGTGACGATGACTCAGATATTGCTATGTTTGTTACTGAGAACCCGACTGAGAGGGCGCATCTCTAAAGGTCACTACCTAGCTGTCGGATGATCATTTCTTTGCAGATAGTACTGGCATGAGTTAGATTCAAAGTGACAGTTACAGTTGGCTGAAGATATTTTGCCTGAAAACTCTGAATTTTTCAGTGTTCAAATTTTGTATGAAGGAATATGTCTGTGGAAGCTTTGTGAAAAAGAGTTAAATAGTTCACTTCGGCTTTCTTATATTTTGGATGATGTTGTATTTTAAAAAAGTTTAAATCTTTTGTGTAATCATTTCAACATCTCTTATTTTAATGCGTTTCATATTACTTGTGCACACTATTTTATTTATGCTAAAATACTTTTGACATGAATTTTGGCATTATCAGCTAGAACAATTCAACATTCTAAAACAAGTATTTCAACATATTCTGTTTGAAATTCTGAGGAATCTTTTCTTAAAATAAGAAATACAAGATTTGCAGCATATTCTAATATGGAATAAAATGCAGACACTCTCCAATGTTTTGTTTTCTGGTCATCTCCATGGGCAATTTAAAGAACGAGACTCTAAGCCATATTATCAATTACAGCTCTGAACTACGTTATAAATTACCCAAAATGATGTTGTATTCTATTCATAGAAATCAATTTCAGAATTAATATTATAACCTGCAGCATTTCCATTGATTTCTGATGGATTCCAGATGTACAGAGATAAGGAAATTGGCTGCTGTTATGAGTTGTTCAAAAGGTGGAAGCTGGTTCTTAGCTTTCCAGGTAACTGCATGTGTAATGAAATTTATCTAAGTTATGAATTTTTATATTTTTCCATTTTCATACCCAGCATTGTATCTTGTCCTCCTAGAGGCAAGGACTTACTGTTCTAGCCAGTTAGTCCTTTCTTTTTTTAGCCACTTAGAATGATCATATAAAGTGTTACATAAATGTTCCTCTCTTTTAATACTCTGTCCTCTTTTCAAGGTATTTCTTGTGCTCCTATCAAGGTAAATTGTGTTAGTTGAAAACAATTTGGCCACAAAACTGTATTTTTGAAGACCTTGATTAGCCTATGCACGTTATTATAATGGAAATAATAACAATACTTCTACTGTATTATTCTGGTATATGTTATAATGTTAAATTATATTTTTTACTGCCTAGCTGAAGTCAGAGGGTCAAGAGTATTGAAAAAGAGCTAAAAGTGAAAGCACACTTTTTTTTTTTTCTTTCTACTATAGGTAGTGTTTCTCTCAACATCCCTTTTGTACATAGTATATGGAAGTAGAAGATAGACAATATTATGCCTTTCAGAATGAATGCTTTGTATCCCATAACCATCTTCAGAGTGACTTTTTTTGTTTTGTTTTTTACTAATTTTAACTTCTTCTTTTTTTTTTTTTTTTTTTGTACAGGATGTCTATCTTGAGTACTGTAACATAGATTCAAAAAGACTCTAAATTATCTATCTGTTATCTGTTTTTCATTATGAAAATAAACCTCTGTGTTAAATAAATTGCATTCCTTTATGTGATTACATTAAAATTACATTTGAAATATAGATTTATCTGGGTAAGACCTTCCAAAAATAATACCAAGAAAACTGTTTTATGAATAGCCTGACTTCACCTGCCAATTTTGTGGGAGTTCCTGAGCACCATGTTAAAGGCAGATTCTTTGTTGAAAAACGTGAAATTTCTCAGTTCCCAGCACTGGTAAAGTGTTTCATGAAAGATATTTTAGTTCGTAGTACGTGCATTTGTGGAGATGAACTTGGTGTTTCTCATACCCTCTGATTCAGGCTTTTGCTTAATAAAAATAGAAAGCTTCAGAGCAAAACTTCTCACACAATTTTATTCAGTAACTTGAACCAGGTACATTGATATAGCAGTATACTCAGCAAATACCTGTTCATTCAGTATCTAGTACTGAACTTCAGTACACTATCACAATGGAATATTTATTTATTATGGAGCTTTAAAAAAAGGATATTTCAGTTTCAAGGAAGTCAGAATATATGGAAATTCATTTTGAATTTATTTCAAAAAGGCTTGTGAGTCATGGGTATTTCTAGTGTTATTAATCCTCTGCTGAATAACAGTTTGTTTCATTTGTTGAATATAAATTAAACAAACAAAAAAAAACCACAAATATTTGTTAACAGATAATATATAACAAAAAAGTTGATTTTTAGGAGTGTTGAACACCTATGGCTTACTACGATGCATATATATATATTCACACTAATTTAAAAATAAGACTTTGCAGAATAGCATATATTATTTCTTTCTAAAAGACTTTAAGCAGTTCCTTGTTTGGGAGTTTCCTAACTGTTTCAGTCAATGAGGTTTAGACAAGTGTAAAGAGCTTGGGACTGAGGAAAAGCATTCGGTCTTCTAGAGAATAGGGAAACTGCTGCTAAGAAAACTCGTAATGGCCACTGATTTTGACAGTACTAGCTAGTAGTGAATGGTGCTGAGCATACAGAAACTCCGGTTTGATGTAGCAGGCAAAGATTTGTTGCATGTCTTTTCAGGATGTTTTTGTTTTGCTGTGTTTTCACACAACTTGTGCTGCTCCAGGCTCTGGTCTTTTTGGGGGTAGTTAGTCTTAATGAACAAGTTGTGTCAAAGAGAAAAGATGGGCATCTGTCAGTTGTCTTGTGCTTTCCTCAAGTTGATCACTGCCTCCCTCTTTCCCACTCCCCAAGAAAGGATAAAGCTTACTGCTGTATCAAAATATTTACTGAATAATTGAAAAAAAAAAAAAAGTAAATATCAACATATTTTTCATTTCAGAAATGCCTTCAGTTCTTAATAAAGACATGACAATCTGTATGTTCTATTTAGATAATTTAGATACACAAAAGCAGTTTGCTTTTGGACAAAATCTTAATTATTCCTTGAGAGAGTATTAAATAAAGGACCACAGACAAGAATAATCAATTTACATCTTCACCAGAACAGCAATGAAAATTTCTTTCAATATCTTTTTTAAACCATTTACAGTGACAACCTTTAATTATAAGGGTAATTAATTTTATTGCATTTTGCAATGTATGTTTTAAGCATAATAGCAAGCTGATTTCCTGCATTCAGTCCCTCCAGTGAAGGAAGAATCTTTTCTGAGTGCATAATCTGAATTTAAATGAATGCAAACCTTTGTACTCAGTTTGCATAGCATGAGAGTGATAACTTAAGAAAAATACAGCTTTGTGACACACTGATTACTTTCATGAAGATAGAAGTATATTCTCCCTTTGATGAGTGTGTCTAACTTCCATTAGCGCTAATGGGAGTCATGCATTTACTCTTTGAAGAGTCTACACTCCAATTAATTATAACACTTTAAAGAAAATGTGAGATGTTATTGAAGGTAGAGATTCTTTGCTGTTATATATATATATATATATATATATATATTTAATTTCTATTCTGTTCTTTCTCAATCTGTGAATGCTTTGGCATTGACTGACATATTGTCATGAAATCTTGTAAATACTGGTATCTGTTTAATTGAAATTACATTGTGACATATCGATAGAGTCATCTCACGTCTAGTTCTTGCTGAGATATCTAGCCTACCTCCTGTTGGTTCTTTTTCTTCCTGTTTACCTTGAGCTGACAGCTGAATAACTGTTCCATTCAAGTTACCAATTCCAAGGTTAACCTCAGATCAGGTTTTATCTGACAGAAGTTGAGGTAGACAAGTGAGCTCTGTTCCTTGTGCCTTTCCTTAATTTTTCTGTTGTGAGCAGAAACCAATGAGCATCAGAAAACAAACTGTTCTCATCTCCTGTGCCACAAATCTGACTGCAAACAGGCAACCATGCTGGAAAAGGCTGAATGGCTCTGCAGAAAATAAGTCTGTGTTGTTGATTGTCATGCATATTGAAGGTGATGCAATAGGTTCACCTGGAAACTAAAAGCAATTAAGCAACTTGCTCTTTAAATAGGTATGTAAATGATAGGAGATCAGCACAAAGTGAAAGAAGATGAATCAGGTTAACCGAAGAGACCTAATTACTTCTTTTCCCCAGAGCAGCTTATTAATATTGGTCTCTATTTCTTCTCCCTGATGTATGACTTTTAGAGCTGCCTAGGCATCTGACAAATCCACTGTAAGAGTGAAATCTCTCTGTGGAGGTTATTTGGAGGTGGAAGAATAAAAATTGCATTCGAACTCAGGATCATGGATCTCACATCTGAGCAATCTTGATAAGGATGTAACAATTTTATATTTATTCCTTTTCACCCACACTGTAAAATTTGCCACTCAATTGGCCATGTTTCTTCTCAGACATTCCTTTGAGTGGAGAATGCATATTATCATTACCTTCCACTTGCTATAGCTTTTTGGACTCAGTTTCCATTGAACAGAAGATTGAGATTTACGGATCCAGACTGCCCAGAGGTTTGTCAAAATTCAGCTTGTTTGACAGCTAGAAGACAGTTGGTGCCTCCACTGATGTGAAGGGTGAAGAAGAAAAGCTTCTAATAGCCGCCTTATTGAACCTAAGGTTAGATGGGACAGGTATTTCATGCCTTCTTGAAGTAAAATATGTGGAGCAAGGAAGTTGCCAGTCCCATAGGAGTGGATGACTCCATGAATAGTTTCCTGCCTACTCTTCATGACCTTTTTGAACCCAGCAGCTGCAGGCAGGTGAATGAGGTCTCCAAAGAAAGACCTGGGAATGAGGATTACAAAACTGTAAGACTGCAAGGTCAGTTTTTGTTTCAATGATAGAAACTACAGTCTGTTGAAATGGGATTGCAAGACTGTTCTCTGTCATGGTTTTTAGGCATGTTCATGATCTAGTCACCTTACCTGCTGGCAACACACAGAAAAATCGTGGTCCTCTTGGATATGAAGAGACAATGAACTCGCATGGATCAGCTCTGAAGGGGAACCATTCTTAAGATAAATTCGTAATGAGGAAATACTGGCTCCAAGGCCTTGACTAAGACAAACAGTATTCTTTCACAAAATGCCTCATGGTCATGATGACACAAGTAACTTGTTGAGCTGCGTGTGCCGAGTAGAGGAGACCTTTGTGCTAGATAGAGCAGAGGCACCTTGTGCACTGCTGGGGCAGTGCCGAGCTTTGGCTCCTGCTCCCTCAGCAATTTTCTGCCCTCACCAAATCCCTGGCCAAAACAGTTATCAGAACAGAGGTGGTTCTTCATTATGCTATGTGCCTAGAGCCTCATGTCTTACTGTGGCTGTTATTTATTCTTTATATTTAAAGCTAAATTTTAGTATAGTATCAGAGTTTTCTAAACAGAGTTTAGGCTGAAAATATGATGCTTCATAATTTAGTTAATTCCACTTGTTTATTCTATCAATAAATAAGGACTGCATATTAGTAGTATACGTCTTTTCCTGACATGTTGAAGTCCATTATAGATAACGTTTCTTTGTGCCTCCGTTTTCTTATTATCTGCAATGCAAACTTTGTACTTTTGGAGAGGTTTTTTTATACCTGTGTACTGAGTTTCATGAGTGAAATGTTTTTTCTTAGTGGTTCAAGTCAGCCTATTGCTTGACTGCAGAATTGATGATGAAAATCCTGACAGATCTTTTACCACAGCAGTGTGAATGTGCTGTTAAGACAGTTTAGACAGAAAACATGTAATTATGATAATGGCAAAAGAGCAAGTCTCTATGGGGATTTAGATTTCCTCCCATAATGCAAACAAAAGGCACTCTCAAAATGTAAGTTCTGTTGTTTCATCTATTCTAATGAGCAATTAATCAAGACGCAGTTAGAAAACTATGCTGATAAGGGTAAAAGCTGGCACATATCTTTGTAATTTGTATTGTAACAAATTGAGAGATGTAATCGCAACAGAGGAGAATGTTTAAGTAAAATTAAGGCTGTGGTATGAAATGACAACGGGAAGAAATGGAGAGTTAAGAATGACATTTTCTCTTATTTTAACACAGCTGTGAAATGGAAAAAGACCATCCCAGTGGCATGAGTTCTGTTGAAATGGATGAGCTGTCAGCCCTAAGTACAAATTTCTTGCTTTGTATTTGGTTATGATATATCAATTGCACTAACAGAGTATAGTTTTCTGCAATTTTCCTGCTTTTATTGTGTTTTAACGCAACTAGAGAAGGATAAAAGATGCTTTTATTTGAAATGGGAACAAACTGGCTAAGCTTATGTGTTAACCTGCAATGAGACTGATTTATTAATAAACATATTACATATATTACTATCAAATGATTTGATTTTGTATCAGAAACCGAGATTGCCTTAACAGCGACCGACAGTTATGGGTAGGTTAGAACTGTAACATAAGCAGAAGTCATGTTGTGACTGTCATACCTGAGTTTGGAGATAAGCCAGCCTTTTTCCTGTGTATGTAAACTAAAATTTTCTCTTAAAAGAAGAATGGAGCACAATGTAAATCTCTGTTTGTCGTCATTGTGTACCGTAAGCTATTAAGCTATTATCTTTGCTCTTTTAAGAGCACTTGGATACTATAATTCATGTTTGTAATTACAAAAAAATAATTTTGTGGAACAAATTTTACGTGAACTGCCATTACCCCTTAGTTCCTTCCTTGGCATAAGTGCAAAAAGAGCTGCTTTGTTTGAGCAGGAGTATTTTATTTCTGGAGCCAGAGGACTGATGACCTCAATAATGCATCGTCTAGATAAAACATTTTACTCCACAGATATTTGGGTGCTTTATCAATGAGAAACAGAATCACTGTTCCTGGTCTATTGTAAGGAAATAAAGATACAGCACTGAAGAAATGAAATTGGTAATTGAAGAGAAGAAAATTATGAACTCTTTATTTCCAGGCTTGGCAAGAGATTACTGGTTTAGGCTATGTCTGGGTTAGCTAGTAGTGTGGGCCTGTAAGAGCAGGTTTTCAGAGTGAATCAGCTGGTGGTGAGCTGGTGCTACCCGGTTTGCTACCTGGGATGTTTTATTTCAGACCAACTGGCTACAGTCATTTTTTAAAGACAAGGGAAAAGCTGCTGCTGAAGTGCATTGGGTGCTGTCTGGGAGAAAATCTTTTAGTTTGGTGTCATTGTGCAGGACTCTGTCTTGAGTGCTCTGAGGTTGCTCTGTGATGTGAAACAAAGCGTGGCTGCAAGAACAGGAGTAGGATGAGATACATATCTACCAGGAGTACTTTAGGTGTATCTGGTTCTAAGCAGGGCAGGAGAAATTGCAGGAGGAAGAGATCATGGGAAGAAGGAGTTTGAGGGAGTGGAACAAATGATATTTTGGTGTCTGTTCTGATCTTTCTTCTCTAGTGTTTAAGTTCAGAGGCTTTTCTTAGCATCACAGGGGAAAGGAGTATTCCTGGGAAGTAAACTCAGATTTCTTCACTCACTTCTTGTATTATAATTACTGTGGGACACTCCTCCCCATCAGGAATGTTGATTAGCATGTGAAGCCCGTCATGAACCTTGTGATTTGTCTTTATACTTTTTGCATGTTATGTTGATGACTACCTTGTAATACCACACCCCGACTGAAATCCATTCCAGGGCTGAAAATCTTTTGATCAAAGCAGTAGAATGACTTTACCCAAAGCTCTTGGGTTGCTCAAGGATAAAGTTTAATAATAATAAAAAAATCTGCTGATATAATTTATATATTATGTATATTAAATCCTAAAGGGTATGCCTACGCTGTTGGTCTGTTTTAATTGGACTTAATTGATTATAAGAGTAATCCACAAATGTTTGAGGTATGTCTAGACTAACATTTATGGTTGTGTGCTTAACTCAGCATAATGGCTAATTAATTTGACTTAAAATAAGAATTTGTGCTGAATGCTCTTTTGCTATTTCATCTCATGATGGCTCAGAGGTGTGCCAAGGTCTTTAATCTGAAGCCATGCAGTTAATCATGCAGATACTCAGGGTGAATGTGTTTCAAGAAGTGGGATGAAAAATTTTGGACTTCTTAACCTTCTTTGATAAAGCCCACATATACCAAATTACTGTCAGTACTGCAAAGCATAGTTTGTTCTGTGCTAGTTTTTTTTATTATTATTATTTTTCAGGACCGAATGCAAACAGCAGTAATACTCAATTGCAATACTCAAAATGTCAATTGCATGTTGTTATGTTAGCTTTTTTCTTTTTTTTCTTATCTTTTTTTTTTTTGTGAACACTATGTATTTCTTTTATGTATGTGCTCAAAACCGCATTTTTTTTTTTCTTTTTAACAAGGCTCCTTTAAAGCAACATTTAAGTAGAAAGTTATATTTTAAAGTATACACGGTAATTGACAGACTTTTTTAACTTGAGGTTCCTTGGCAAGTGCTGGTTATTATTACAATTTTACAAAGAACATACACACTTGAGTTTCTATTGAACAAAGCTCTATAGACATTAAATGGGTGCTGCTGGAAGAGAACCACCTCTTAACCTAGCTTCGATACATAGTAATTTCTTTGTTGGGTGGCATAAAATAATAAAGGAAAAAATAAAGTCAAAAAAGTTGAAGCCAATATAAGAAAAGGAATCATAGCATCTTTCAATAATAATAACTTGCAACACTGTCTAGACCTACAATTCCTTTGGTACCAAAATACCTTTTAAATGATCAATGACCGTATTTTAACATACACCTAATTTTCACTGTCTAATCGAAGCATTTAGACCTTAATGCCCCCCAAAATGTGACTGTGCTCTAATGGCAAAAATAATCAGGAAACTCAGGTCAAGCTGTTTGATATGAATTGCTATAACAAACAAATTTCAGTTGCTGTATTGCCACTCCATATTTTTCCCTGCTCCAATATGCTGTCTGGAGAGCAGGATGGTGTAGTTTAGACCAAATATTACAAAAAAAAAAAAAAAAAAAAAAAGCCACAGAATTCTGAATCCTTATGTGTTATTCAAGGAGGGGGCTTTCTTCCTGAAAAGCTAAACCTCCTTTTCACAGACATTACACCCAATGAAGCAGAGCTGCTAAAACAAACCAAAGAGTAAGCAGAATAATGTCAAAATGCTCACTGGCTGTGCCCTGCTCCCTGCTGTACCTGCCAAGGTAAGCAGTATTTCCAGGAAAGGTGTTAAATCTTTAAAGGACTGTGAAGTAATTCCAAGTTGCTTTGCAGAAAATGTCACTTGCCCACTGGGAGGTAGTATGAGGCCAACCCCTTACTCAGTAGTTGGTGAGGGATCATGAAATCAGAGCAGTCTGATTCTCATGCAAGTGTATCCACACAGAAATAAGTGCAAATTACACCCAAAGGATAAAATATTTGAGGCTGGAATTTCTTTTATTTTACAATTGACTTAATATGTTTGGGGGATAGGTATAGCTTCCTTACTTGCATTGATTTCACAGCAGCACACCTCCAGGGATTTTAAGTGTTACTTTGTTTTCTGCAGCAATAAACCTAGACTGAAATATTCATCATCTACAGGCTCACTCTTGCCTGTTGCTGGGATAACATTGAGCTTGACTAAGTCAGACCGGCATTTTTTTAATTACAATGTGAAGAAGTGAAAAAATCAAGGAAGAGTCCTGTCTACCATCATACACTGAAACAAGTAAGGTCTGAAGGAATTATCGTTTTCCAACAGCTTAAAAGTTAATTATTTAGATTTCTCAATAAAACTGTAGTGTCATCTCATCAAATGGAAGTTAAGCACAATGTCATGAATGCTGAAATCTTCAAGCAGTCAATGTTCATGGAAATACCAAAATACTGTGTTTCGGCAAACAAATTTAGTCCCGCTTGTTTTCTTCCTGGAAGCAGGTGTGACATCTAATTCAAACTTGTGTATAGACTTCCTTCCTTACCTTTAGCTTTTGTTAGGTTTTCTCTTCAGAAAAGCCTTTCTTCCACATTTTTATTTTTTCAAGTGCATGTACCCAAAATGCTGCTGGTGGAAATCCTTGTTAACCATGTGGAACTGCAGGATAAGCACTGTGTTAGTGCAAATAGGTGAAAGAGTTGAAAGAGTTCAGCCCTTATAGCTCTTATAAGTCATTGTGAGAATCTTGAATCTGTTTCTAAGAAATAAAAAGCATAAAAAGACATGCTGTGCACCTGCCTAGTGAAAACTACTGCAGTGACAGCCTCAGTCCATCATATTTAAAGTGGCAGGGATAAGTGTGGAAAACCCTTAGGTGAGCATCCTGTTCAGATTCAGGATTAGTGATGTGTTTCATGGCGGGCGATTCTCCCAGAGGTTATTTGTTTTTCAGGCTTACTCTTTATGGTGGGGATCTTTAAGCAGTATTTTGCTGGGGAGATAATAGTCTTTTCTGACAGAATGAAACAAGTTGATTGTTGGCTAAGGTAAAATGGTTAGTGCTGTGGTAATGCTTAATTCTGAAATTCATGTGTTACGTGTGGCCTTGCACTGTAGAGATTTTGGATTCTGTAGGCTCAGATCAGCCATCTCGTTTACGTGTTGATGCAGTAGGATGTTGGTCATAGCATGAGTACAGAATAAATGACTGTTACTAAAATTTATTTTTGTTTATTATCTTACTTTTTGCATCACACAAAGCAGTTGGAGGGAGATCTTTGTTTTCTAGTGATCTGAGAGCAAAGATGGACTGTCTCCTGGAGAACAGGTGGGCTGACCGCGTATGTAGTGCTGTAATGCTGTGACCTGGTAATGGTTGCATTCAAACCAGTAGGCACCTGCACAATCTGGGTATTCCAAACAAAGTAGAAGTATGGAGAAACTGTTTTTTTTTTTTTTTTTTTTTTCCCTGAAGGATAATTTTAGGGGAAATGTCTAACCTAAGAAGCTTGGAGAGTAAAAGAAAATTCAGTTATTAGCTAACACATTTTACAGCACCTGTAATGGGCAGCTTCTAGTAGAGACCTCTACAAAACCAAACCTTGTCATAAAAGCCTTGCAGCCTAAATTGAGATAACAGAAGTGACATAACTGAGGAGTGCTAATGAGCAAGATGCACTGTTACTGAGGCAGGTGGGGTTAGGGGCTAGAACAGCAGGCTGTGCAAAGGATACCAGTAAACAATTCAGCATTTGTGAATTGCATCAGTCTGTGCATAGCTAGAAATGTGCTGGTAATACAGCTCAGTCTGCTGAATGTACTCCTTGAAGGGTTTTCTGTTGAGTAGTGCAGCTTCTTTTTGAGGTTAAATATTAAGAGAAATTTCTTTACTGAAGTTGTTGGGCAGCATTGGAGCAGGCTGCCCAGGAAGAGGTCGAGTCACCATCCCTGGAGGTCTTCAAGAAAAGTGTAGCTTAGAATTTGGTAGCATGGTTTAGTGGTGGACTTCAGTACTAGGCTGGACTAGATGATCTGCCAGGTATTCTTCAACCTGACTGACTTTGTGATTCTATTCTCTTACTAAGAATAGGTCATCTGTGACATGAGGTGTAACACACATCTGATAAAGTGTTGCTCTTTTTTCTCTTTTTTTTTTTTTTTTTTTTTTTTTTGAATATTTCAGCTCTCTGTGAACAGATTACTGAAGGACTTATGGGCAAGTGTTTTCCTATTTCTTCTGAAAGTCTGATGGTTACCCAATTAGTCGTTTATTAGAAGCCACTCATGTCATAATCCTACAAAAGTTTTTGTAGCTCCAATGCAAATGAGTGACAGATGTAAGAAGGGAAAGCAGTAGATTTGGCCCTCTTTCCCCTAGACAGAGTCTTGCTGTATTTATTCGTGGTTGGGTGGAGGATGGTGACAGCACTAGTGGGTGTCCTGTATGATCTGCCTCACTTCACAGCACAGTAGTGACAGAAGGATGAGCTGTTCCAGAGATGGATAGTCTTGTCTTTGGAACGATGGCCTTCGCATAAGATAAATATTTAAAAGGCATGTGAAGGGTTTTAAAAGGTTTTATTAGGATTGTGAAGGTTATTTTTTTTTTTTATTTATTTATTTACAGACAGCATGAAAGTATGAAGGTACTGGTCTGTTCTATCAGAAATTCACCCCTCCCTTCTTCCCCCCCCTGTTTCTGGGAAATACTGTTTCATTCTGATCCTGAAATTATTATTATTTATACACTAGCCATATTAAAACTGATAGGACTTCTGCCATTTTACTCGAGGTTATGCTTTCACAATAAATCTAACTTTGCACTGTCAAATCTTTGCTCAGTCTAATTACCACTTGCCTCAAGATTTCCTTTGACAGCAAGATCAAAAGGTTCATTATATTTTCTGAGAAAATCTTTATTCTATCCATATTATGTCTCCATTTTAATGTAATAAAGGAAACACTTGTCCTTACAGAGAAGGAAAACAGGGTATGGATGATTTATTTGTTACAGTAGCTGAGGCATTATTCTTTTTTTTTTTTTTTTTTTTTTTTTTCCCCTGTATTGAGTATATTGTCTGTAATTTTTTAATGGAAAGTAGAATTATGTGTCTCTAACTGTGTTCTGTTTTTTAAATTTAGTTATTTTCCATGGGTCCTTTTGTGTCTTAGGTGTAGAAAATAAATTGAAGATGTACCTCTATGAAATGACTATTTTTAACATCCTTCTCAACACATCCCTTTCCCTTATGTAGTTTGACTGTCACAGTCAGATTCTGTCCTGCATTGAAAACATAATAGATATTTTCTTCTGCTTTCTTTTCCTGAGAAATTATAATCAATTCAGAGCTCATTCTTATACATAAATTATTTTTTCAAAAATATTCTCAGTGTGCACTCGCTTGTGCTTGCCTATGCTGATAGCATTTTGTTCCTGCAGAAGCAAGCTACTGCAGTTTACTGGAAATTAGGAGAGAGAGTTAAAATGCACTGGTAGTGTTGTAATGTAATCTGCTGTCTGGATGGAACTGTCAGGGCTGGGTTGGCTACATGGCACCAATGCAAAGCTTCTGGGATGCCCCCCGTTTAAAATAGACAGAGGCTGTGATTTTTCCACAGCCATGGTGTGAATTGTGGGCACTGGCCATCGCAAACTGAAATTCTTTCCTTTCTGTCCTGTGCCTACTTCTTTTGGCATACATCCTCTTCAGTGAAACAACTAGTTCTACAAATCTTTCAGAGTCTCCAGTAACTCTTTTTTTTTTTTTTTTTTTTTTTTAATTTTAATTTTTATTTATTTTATTTATATTTTTTTTGGCATTTTGCTGCCTGAGCTGTGAACTATAACTCTGATCATACTGGGGGAAAAGGCTTATTCTGCTGTAGTCAATGAAATGGTGAACTATTTTTATGCTCTTCTCATTTTCATGATGTTTCCCTCATAGGCCCCTTCCTGCCCTTGTGGCGATAAGCCAGCTAACACTGCCTCTTTGACTTCTGTCACTGATGTGTCTGCAAAGGCACATTTCTTACTGAGACGCACACACTTCAGTGGGAGCATCGCAGAGGTTCACCATCACCAAAGCTTGAGCTTCGGATTGTGTGAGAGGGTATCACACTTAAGATTAATTTTTGAGAGGAGATGCAGACAACATATTCTCTGTGTACAGAATAAAGAAGAAAAATGGTTGAGAAATGATGGGTTGAGATAAGGATATCAAACAGAAGAAAGGGAGGAAAGCTTTGACATGATCATCTGTAGGCAGCCTCCCCTGTGCACTTACATGTGATCTGGCACTGAGGGGGAAAAACTTTTGCATCTTAGGTCTTTCCCTTTATTCTTCTCAAAAACCAAACTAAATCCAATCTTCCCTGTGGGAACTGCTGAAAGTCTAACTCCTAGCTGAACCAAGACAGGGGAATTCTGAAAGCCTACCAGGACTTTCTGTACGTTAAACTAATTCAGATTGATATTGAAGATAGCAGTGACAGGCAGGGACACAAAACTCAGGAACAGCTGAGTTAAATATTTCGAAGAATTTTCACAAATTGTATCTCTGGGTTAAAAAAATGAGAATCAGGAAGTCTAGGATCTGTTTGTAAGTTTAATATTGATTTTTATTTAATTGCTAAAATGATCACTTTATTGCAAAAGACCAAGTGCCGTAATATTGGTGATCACCTTGGTTCATCTGTTGTTAGTCCTTGGATTTTGACTTTTAAAAATGAAATGCTTTCAGTAGTTAAGATTACATATATATGGTTTACTAAAGGTTGTAGTCCTAAAAGATCTGAATTAACAAATATGAGGAGTCACTCAGTCGAGTTGCTAAGGTCAGTCTAATCTTTTTAATTGCATTAACTTTTATATTTTTCTGTCTGCTACTGAATCTGCTTTGTTATTTTATTTTGGCAATGTCAAATCTATAACGCATCACGTACTTTGGGTAGTAGTAATAATAGTAATAATAATAATAGCAATAATAATGATAATGGTTATGTTGCAGAATTCAAGAAAAGTTCAGACAGTCCTGAATCTTTGAACATCTTCTGTCCTGGAAGATGCAAATAACTTCCATAATTAATTTTAATGAATTTCTTCCAAGGTTTCTCAGTCCTTACTCCAGCTATTTGTCAGGAGGAAATAGCAGGAGCTTTTGATTAACATTCAGATGACTCCTCTTTTATTCTATTGATAGTTTCTATGGTCATTCACCCTCACCACCTTTTCATAGGCCCAATATCTTGCCCTTCCTTGGAAACTGCAAAATCAATTTGGTTCAAAGTTGCTTCGAGTGCTGTTCTGTCCATAGGTGGAATGCTAGGTGTGTAATACGCAGTGGACATTTAGTTTGAATATTTAGTTTCATACTCTACAATTTTATGAAGAGTTTATTTATTTTCTTCATGCTCTGTTGTGGTAAGTTTTAATTGTGGTAGCACAAGGATTGTAGGACATGTACATGAAATGTCAGATTGCCAAGGATGCTTTTCTGCTGTGGGATTTGAACCTGACTCATTTCCCAGATAAGCACCACCCTCTAGTGTGGTTCTGGAGCAGGGTTTTTTTCAGGGGTTCATGCTGAAGTGGTTTCATTTTGCATACAATGATTAAATATTCATGGATCCTGAGCGCTGCACAGATTATGTTAGGCATAGTACTTCACTATAAATTGGGTATTTGACTCCCAGACTGGATGGCAAAAGTCCACTGTATGATTTATGTAACCTATGCATAAAATTTTAGGCTGCGTAGCTCAGAATTATATAATTATACAATTTCAGCAGAGTTCCTAATACCATCTAAAATTAAAAATTCAGTAAACAGGGATGAGAAGGGTTTTTGTGAGAGTTTCTAAATAGATTGAGAGTGATATTGGTGATCCTGAGAACCTATTTTTTTCTGCATTCCAGACAACTGACATACCTAAATGCTGTTGAGAAGAAAGAGGAACAAGAGGGGATTTTTATTTTTATTTATTTGTTAAAAAAAAAAGGGGGGGGGCGCCCGGGAAAAGTCTCCTTAAGTGAGGTTTTGAGAAATGTTCTATTTTCTGGTTCTCTTAAATTCTAGTTAGCTAAGTGCTTCCATGGCGGAAAAGAAAGTGGTCAGTAAGAAGCTTTTATGTAATTTAATAAAAAAAAGACAGCAATGCAGTGCTGCAGTAGAAAAAGCTCCCGAGGTTGCTGTTTGCTGGAACGTTTGATTACAGAACTATTGTACGGTATTTTTGTACTGTAATTACATATATGTGAAATACAGTGTATTATAAGATAACACAGTCCTTTCATACATTTTAATTTGTTCTAAAATAGTTGCTTCTTTGTAAAGCTGGTAAGTACCTGTTCTGATTTCAGACTGAAAGTTTCAGAGGTAGGCTGTTTAATTTATGGCCTAGTTCCCACTGAACTGAGTTGTTTGCAAGACAAATCATTGCATTTCATCATAAGGAGGTCAAATTTATTTTTAATGTTGCTGATAGATGAATGCTGAGTAGCTATGGTTGCTAGTTCCTTTCGGTAAGTTATTTCAATTAATTTGTGGGATGTGTTCTGTAAATCTGTGATAAATGTGTCATCACAAGCTTACTTTACCTAGACAAGTTTATTCCAGAAGCCTACAAAGTTGTCTTGTGGTTTTTATTTGCTTTCAGTGTTAAGGTATGAGATGTCAGGGAGTTGTATAAGGGAGAAGAAAGGGACCATCTTAGAGGCTAATATTCAAAATGTTGAGATTAATTGCTTCAGTTTTGAAAGAAAGAGCCTCTTCCAAAAGGAGGTCTTGAGTGCTCTGAGCTGGCTGCTGAAGGGGCTTGTTTACCTGGATTTTACTTCAGGCAGTGTCTTGGGATATAAACCCTTATATACTAAAAATCTGTTTTTAGATACGCTCCTAAATCCTGTGATATGTCTGTGGTTTGTAATCACTGTTTTTAAGCTTTTGACTTTTCTGATTTGATGCCAGGAAACAAAGATGTCACAAATCTGAGTGGGTCAGTTTGTGTGCTCCGGACAGATGCTTTGTGCCTGGTTTGTATGGTACAGCCACTGGCAGGTTGTATGACCAGAGCTGAGAAAACCTGTGACAGTTAAAGTAAAGACAAAAATCTGCTTTCTGCTCGTCAACAGACCACTTACAACAACATTAATGTGCCAGAGTCCCAGGACTGAACTGTGACAGGAAGTCACAACACCTGAGAATAACGACTTACAGCCTTTGGCAGATCTCCACAGCTGCAGGATTTCTAATGGCAGAAAAAGCTGTGCATCCCAATCGTCCCAGTCCCAGGCTGTTTTTCCCCTATTTTTCAGGGGAATCTGCTTATTTGCAAGTGCTGAATCTGTACACTTTTTTTAAAAATTGAAATTTATATTCTAATTTTAATCCTTTATCTGCAAGATTCACTTGATGGGTGTGTGTAAGAACACATAAGTACCAGTAAAATCCATAAAAATATTTCTGGGAGAAATTCTTCAGGTTGAAACACCTTTAAAACATAGCTTAGGCAGTATGTTCCTGAGTATGAGCTGGACTGTTTATGTTTGACTACTGAAAATCAAACATAGCCAAATGTTAACTACCATTTGTACATTTTGGCATAAAGAAATTTTATGGCTCTAGATCATTTAGATTTTTATTTAAGAGTGCATTGCAATTTCTTAATATTTGGAGGAAGAAATAACTAAAACTTAGGAGATGTGTTGGGGGAAAAAAAAAAAAAAGTGACAGTCCCAAGGCATCTGTTCAGACTTGACATAAGGGGTTTGGTATTAAAATATTTATTTGGCTATAAATTAAAGACTTGATTACGTTGAGTTGTAAGCCATTAGTTGTGGCTTATAATTAAACTGACAAAAGCCTCCTTAGATCCTTCACAGGATTAAGAAGGATTGATTATCTTTGTATTAATCTAACAATTTAACTAATTTGATTACAATATTGAAGTTAGCTTGCTGATTTGACCTTGATTTGATTGCAATATTGCTGTGTTGTTTTATTCCTGATTTAGTTTGCAGTTATTGATAGTAGATATTTATTTATTTATTTTCCACTTCCCCTACTCATTTTTCTTTTAGAAATTATACTGTAGGGTTATATTTCTTTCAAGAAAAGTGGAACTTTGGATGACCTGATTAAAATTCAGTTTTATTTTATCAGTCATATGCTTTCTTGTACTAAATAATAAAACGCTGGGACAAATTCAGCAGCAGTTTTGGTTGCAGTTTGACTGTGTGGAAGGTATGTTACAGTATTATTCATACCACCTATGGTTCACTGAGCCTCCAGATTTCAGAACTTTTGCCATTGATTTAATTAAAATAAAAATTTCATGCACTCATAAGGAAATACATTTCTATGTAGTTGTTTATTTGCTCTTATCTTTTTGCTATTTTTAATTTTCTTTCTTCTACAGAAAGTTAATTACAGGGAGAAAATGGATAGTATTAGTACATAATGTTTATCTACAACATAGAATTATACAGAAATTAAATGTCAAAGGTGAAGAAAAACCATAGCAAAGAATTTGTTACAAATATAAATTCATTTTTTACTGTTAAAATAACATTTCATTTGACCTTACGAAAAATTGTTTGTTGAGTACTTTTTTTTTTTTTTTTTTTTTTTTTTAATTTTAGCCTTTTAGGTCTTTTGTATTTCCCCTATTTTCCATTTAGAGTAATTATACTTCATGAACATCCTTTCCTTCTGACTTCTTTTTTAGTCTATTTCTTTTAATCTATTTTTACTGCAGAAAGTGGAAGTGACTGAGATAACCCAGGACTGCAATTTAAACATGTTTCTCACTTTTTACTAACAACATTTTGTTTACCTTTAATAAAAATAATACATTTGCACATGGTTACTAGAGTGGAAATCGTGTTTATTTTATTATTATTATTTTAAATTTTAATATTTGTTGTTTTCAGAGCAAAGATACAAGGATAAATCCTTCCTGGCAGGTGACATTTTAAATTCTATTAATTGTAATTTTTTCATGTTTAGCTTAAAATATATATATATATTTTTTATTTTTTATTTTTCCCAACTATCCTTCTAGCCTGTATTTGACCTCAATATACATGATTTTGGCTAAAATAAAAGCTCTTTTTTTTTTTTTTTTTATTTTTTCCCTAATTCTGGCATCAATCACTAGAAAAATGTTTATTTTACAAATAATACCTATAAGATATCAATATCAGGATGTCTTTTTATATATCTGATGGGATCCAAGTAAGCTTCTTATGCAAAGCAGATCTTTGCATTGGTGGCGTTTTGACCAAGAGTCAGTGACTGGGAAAGAATTTACTGGTGTCTGAGGTGTCTGAGTCATAGAATGGCCACAGGTACTCAAGAATTGCTGCACAGATTAGGGTAATGCTTGTTTTTACACTGTTCTTGCTAGTAATCTAACAGCTTGATTATTTGGACTGGGAATTAAAAGTATGTCTTCGATGATGAATGTAACTTCTGCTTTTTCTACTGGTTTACTCAGTTACTAAAAGGAGTTGCTGTAGACACCACACAAAGGATAAAACAAGATAAAGCTGTAAGAAAAACATGCATATACACTAGTGTCAAAATAATAACTCCTAGATGGCCTTGTTCTTCCCAAGACTAACCCTAGGATATTGAGGAAGATACTAAGCAGAAAGATCACATCAGCCTCAGAGAGGATGGAACTGTAAAAGTGGACAAGGGATTTAGATTAGTGGTGATGGTGAAATTTCTAAAAATTGAGCGCTGCTACAATCAATGGCATTTTTGTGGACTTTCCTTTGGTAACCAGGTAGCTAAGAACTATCAGGAAATGGAGAAAAGGAAAAAAAAAATACAGTAGAAATATTCAAGTTCTCAAAACCTGCAGATGGAAGTAACTGGTGTGGCTGAAATGTTTTTGGTAATGCTCGAGGGAAACTGGAATGGAAACTGGATTTGAGGGAGAGGGAGAACTACCCAGCTATTTATCACCAGTGATCTTTTTATGTGTCTGCATCTCTACTTTAGGTGATGTATTCCACCTAAGAGGAAAATTTATATTTATTGTTCTTCCTCTTCCTATTGTCCATAGCTTATGTTTATATGTGAGTCAATATATAGGAATTTCCAAGTTGTGATTTACCTATCCTTTGACTCATGGGTTTACGTGGAATTTTCTGCATTTCAGTTTGTGCCCTTTGCCTCTTGTCCTGGCACTGGGCACCACTGACAAGAGTCTGACCGTCTTCTTTACTCCTCCCATCAGGTGTTTGGAGACATTAAGATCCCTCTGAGCCTTCTCTCTTCCAGGCTGTGTAACAGTCCCAGCCTCTGTCAGATACTCCAAGCCCACTGTCATCTTTGCAGCCCTTCACTGGGCTTGCTCTAGTATATCCATGTCAGTCTTGGAGAGCTCAAAAGTGGACACAGCACTTCAGAGTTGTCTTACCAATAGTAGGCAGAGATGAAGTATCACCTTCCTTGGCATGCTGGCAGTGTTCTTTTTCTCAATGTAGCAGAGGATGCCATTGACCATCTTTACTGTGAGGGCACTCTGCTGGCTGATATTGTCCAGCAGAAGACCTTCATGACCTTTTCTACAAAACTGCTTTCCAGTAACTTGGTGTCAGCCTGCAGTGATACCTGGGGTTATTTCTCCCCAGGGGCAGGACTTGGCATTTCTCTTAGTGCTAAACTTCGTGAAGTTCAACATCAACCTGCTCATTTCTCCACCCCGTTGAGGTCCATCTGTGGACCAGTGGAACCATCTGGTGTTTAAACCACTCCTCCCAGTTTTGCGTCATCTGCAAACTTGATGAGGATGCAATCTGATACATTGTCCAGGTCATTAAGGAAGCTGTTAAACACTACTATTGACCATAGGGCTATACCACTAGTGACTGGTGAACTGCTGATTTTCTGTTTCTGATCACAGCACTCTGAGCCTGGCATTTTAGCCTGTTTTTAATAGACTTCATTGTCCATGTATTTAACCTGTACTTCATCAGGTTGTCAATGAGAAATTGATGGAGCACAGTGTCAAAAGCCTCACTCAAGTCAAGATAACATTCACTGCTCTCCCCTCATCTGCTGAGCTGGTTATTTCACTGTAGAAGGCTGTTGGGTTGGCTAAGCACGATTATCCCTTCATAAATCTGTGTCAGCTGCTCCCAATCACCATCTTGTCCTTAACATATTTGGAAGTGGTTTCTAGGATTAATAGCTCCATCACCTTCTCAGGGATCAAGGTGAGTCTGACCCATCTGTGTTGTCCTGTGTCTTCCTTCTTAAAGATGGGAGTGATATTTGATTTTTTGCAGTTTACAGGAATGTTCGCAGCTTGCCAATACGTATCACAAGAATGTTATTTAAATATACATATACATATATTTTAAAAAACAAAACAAAAGTGAAAAGTGGACATTGACTTTCTACATTCTAAAATGTGTTTCCTTAAACCAGTTGTGTCTTTTATAGTAAATATAGTAGGCATAGTAGCATGTACATTATGTAGCTGAGAGGTAGCTATAATAAGGACTTTTCAAAAATTGAATAATGTGTTGTTGTTGGTTTTTTTTTTTGGAATATATACTTTAAAATGAGTAGGGCTGCAGAAGAAGTCAGTGGTGGCTGAAATAGAGGTTAGAAAAAAAAAAAAACTTGGAAAGGAAAATAATTCTGTTTACCTATTGTAAATGGTATTTCCATGACTGATCGAGTTTTATAATTGGTTTTATTATCTTTTTTTTTTAGCAGGAAAAGTATATTCTTTGCAAATTCTAACCAGTAGCTAAGTAAAATAATTGATTCAAATTTATTTTCTAATTAAAGATGATAATCTTGTCTTACCTTTTTACTTACTAAGTCATATTATATACCGCCTTCATAATTTGCTACTTTAAGCAATTGGGAATATATTTTTCTTTCAGTAGTTTTTTTCATACCCTTTCAGGGAAGAAATGGAAAAAGTAGGACTGGATGTCTGTGAATTCCCTTCACAGAGTTACTTTAAACAACAAAACTTGTTCTTTGTCAGTGGACGCTGGTATTCTTCAGCATTTGAGTCAGTTGAAGGTGAAATTCACCTGCATATTTACTACCAAAACCTCCTTGCTTGCACACCTGGTCAGTTTTGCAGATGGAATTTACTGTGACTGAATTTATTTAGCACTCTTAGAGGTGCAAGCAACCTTGACAGATGGTGGGGACTAAAAAGTTTGGAAAAGCCGTTTCTGGGCAGGAATTGTGTTGGATACCATGGCTATAGCATGTTTTTTCCATCTAGGGCTGAAGGACAATGCTTTGCCATTCTGTTTTTTTTGCTCAGAGCTTGGCTTGCATAGGTAGAATTGTAGCAAATATTTTGTTAGGTGTCGCGTATGTTTACCCTGCCTGGAAATTTAATAGATCCTCTCTGCTGCTCCGCCAAATTGTGTCTATTTGGAGTTCAGAGGCTGGAAGGTTCAGCTTGGATGGTGTCTTGGTTTCTTTTCTGTGAGAGGATGTGAGTTATACAGATTTTTCTTCATTTCTGTTTGTTGACTCTGAGGTACTACAAATGGATTTTATTTTTATTTTTAATTTCCCCCTCCTCCTTCAGAGTACAGCAGATTTAAACTAATTAAGGAAACCCTCAAAACGAAGTTGAAGATAAATAAGGAGAAAAAAAAAAAAAAAAGAGAGAAGATATGCTTTGAGCCCATCACTAACAACAAGAAATACAAAATCTATAAAAAATTAGCCCTTCAGTTTATATTTCAGAGCATTTTTCTCTTTCCATAGTTTAAATGGATGCAATACTGAAGTGGAGAAATAATAACTTTGAAAAACTGGATGAGTGAGTTCTGTATTACATTAGTAAATTTTACATCATTTAGCAAATGCTGTGATAAACCTACATTGTTAATTATTATACTACATAAGTGCAATGAAAATCTGTTAATGTAAGTAGCATTTTCCTGTTCCATATTGAGTGCTACTTTATTTTATTGAAAAACATTTACCATTACAGAAGTCTTCATTTTTTAGGAATACATTGAAATGCTATAAAGATTAGATATGACTAAATGACTTTAGATTCAGGTCATTTTATAAAGCAGAAAGGACAGTGGGAGATAAAAGAAAAGGGTAAAAGACCTTCGTGTATACACAAAGGTCTAAATAAAGTGCTTCTAGAACACAGGTCAGAATGTGAAATACTTACAAGTCAGCACACTTGCATTTCTCCCACTAGCCGTTACAAGTTTATAAATTAAGTAGATTTATGGAAATGAGTCCAAAAATAAAATGCTTCCTTTATTTTTTATCAGTTAATTCTGTAGAACTGTGGTTGTTAAAATACTCTATATGAGATTGTTTTAGTGCTTTTAGTTGCCTCATCAGACTGTTAATGCTGTGTTACATCAGCAGTTAATGCCATATTGAAAGAACAAACATTAAGTTTTTTTTTGGTGTGTGTGTGTGAGAATAAAAACTGTAACCAAGTGCCATTTTTGAAATTGATGAATGTAAGTGCCAGTCACCCTCTGACGATTTCGTATCTGGGGAGCTCTGCCTGGCTCAGACAAAATATACACATCAGCTTCTTGAGATGTGCTTAGAGAACTAACAGACTGAGGCCTCTAGAAAGACTCAAACAGAAGGTAGGGAAAATACTGGAATCTAATGGAAATGTAATTAGATTTTTTTTTTATTTTTATTTTTTTTCTGAGTAGATGAAGGGCGAGGATGGATTTTCCTATTGCGCAATCCTGTATGTGCCAAGACACTGTAGAAAATAGAGTAGTAAATTCTGATACGTGCACAGAGAAATTATGCTTTGGGACACTGGGGCTAGAGGCAGCCAGAACATTTGTCTTCAGATGTATCTAAGTGGTTAGGTATCACCAGAGGCTAAGTACAGTTCCTCTCCTACCTCCCATACTACCAGGGCTTGGAAAATATCACAGTATTTGGGGGAGGGATGTGTGCATCACGGAAGTGTTGCTCTTCTTGCAATTGCTCACAGTGGCACCAGTGTCATCTTTGGGCTGCCTCTGCTTTGTTTCATGCTTCTCACTTGCCGTGTGCTTCCACGCAGACAAGGTACATCAGAGGTAGACTGAGTGCCTTTTGTTACTGGAGCCAGTGGCATAAGCAGCTCCGGAAAAATCCACTAGCTCAAACAATGTCTTATGTTTATAGGTTTATATATTTGTCTTTTTTTTTTTTTTTCTGTCAGTTAAAGTAGACTGGGATAGAGAATCCGTAACTATGCAAAACCACATCAAAGTAGATTAAGCGGAATCATAAAATGAGGATATTGCTGTTTATTTTTAATGGGAATTACTCTCCTTCCTAATTCAGTTTTCTGAAGGCAGTGTTGGAACAGCTACAGGCTGAGTGGTGTTCAGTCCTGGAGAATGACAGCTCCGGAGCAGCGGTCCTAGCTGTACACTGGGAAGGCCATTCATTATTAGGTTATTGGAGTAATCTCCTGTAGAAAGCAATTTGGAATGACTGCAATCTGTCTGCCTGTCTGTTTTCATTTTTAAATAACATTATTTTGTGTAAGCTGCATGAAATGATTGCATGCATGGTAAGCTGCTTACTAAAAAATCCTTATGAAAAAAAAAGAGGTGCTGTGAGTTTGCATTAGGCGTGCAAAAATTTTCACTCCTTTAAACTCATTGGATAAAAATAATTTGCTTACCAGCTAAGAGACTATAGAGGGCAAGTTTCAGTGACACCAATGACATCAGTGAATGTTATTATACAGGTGCCTTTTAAACCCTTAAAGAAGAGGTTAAATTTTAGAAGTGTTGTTTCTTGCTCTTCGGGGTCCTCGTGTCCATTCTGGCCCTGTCTCATCATCCAGCAGTTCCTTTGCCATCTCTGTGCAATCAAGAGACAGGTTGGAGACCAGCTTTACAATGTAATTAGCTTTGTGTTTTGGTGTAAATGCCATTGCCATATTACTGGAGTGCCTTACAGCTGCAGAGGGAGGAGGGATGAAAATGTTTTTATTTTTTTTTTCCCTTTTAATAACTGAGTAAATGAGTCAGAGTATGGGTGATACATCTACAACCAAGCAGTACAGTAGTGCAAGAAATTGAACTGTATTTTTTCACATTCCAGCATTTAACAGGAGGTAATGTTCCTGCTGAATTGACTCTCTTTCCTAAACCAGGAATGACAAAAATGTGATCCATGACACACACACACCAGTCTTATCCTACCCTCCCACCCCTTCCCCGGGGAGCAAACACATTATAAATGCCAGATAAATGCTATTACCTTCCTGTTGTGTGTCCATACAGGGAAAAAAAATCCAACCAGGATAGCTTTCTTGGTTTGCATGCATATCTGCATGGCTTTGCTATTTTTTCTTTCAGATCTTGTCTCAGTGACACACTGCAGCAATGATAAGGCTGTGCAGAACTGAGACTGGAGAGATATTGCTTCCCTGTTTATGAGGACTGCATTTATTGCAAAGCTGTAAACATATATATAGCACTATTGGTACAAAAGTTAATACAGAGAACCGTTTATCATAGATTTCAAAGTGCTAAAGAAAAAAAGAAAAAATAAGATCTTAAAAGACCAGTTCCCAAAACTATTAGTGTTGTTTCTGACCACAGAGGTTACTGAAAACATCAGACTTCTTTCATCATCATCTCAGTCAGGTCTCCTTTCCAAGAAGAGTGAGTTGAGTAAACCACATTAAAAGATGACTCTTTAATCTATAAACTCTTTAATTTAATGATCGTCCTTTTTCACTTTAGGTGATAAGGTTAAAGGGCAGTCTCAAAGCTCTGATAATTTACTTCCCTTTGCTTTCCTTCCCTTTGCTTTCCTTCCTATTAACTGAAAGGTCATTATTTAGGAATTAAGTGGTTGATCCGCATAACAAAGCTTATTAATAGCCTCTTTTTGAACAGGACTGTATAATATGTTTTTTGCTAGATGTCAAAAATTCCTTTGATATTAATTATGTAATTCCAAAGTCGTAGTAAAAATCTTTTGCTTATGTATAATTATTATTTCAGCCTACGCTAGGGACAAGAAAAAAGAGACAGCAAAGCAAGATGTCTACAGCTTGTTTTGTGTTTACTTCTGCCAGTTCTAGCCCTGATTGTCTTTAATTTTAGTGGAGATACTCTTGATGTGTTACAGTGTGTATTATCACAAAGCATCTCTGAATAAATTTGTGGCTATTTTCTGATCCAGCAGTTTGCAAACATCTGGACTAAAGGTTCAAGCTTTCAAACTCTTAAGCAGAACATAGTATTTCATATGACTCATCATACATCATCACTGCGAGCCAGTTGAAGTTATATGTTACAGCCCTTTGACAACACTCTAGATCATAATACAAATGCTGTTGGGAAGGACCTTTCTGTTGTTCCAGAAGTCTCCAGATGTTTTCCCTATGAGGATCACTTGTCGAATATTCTTGGGGAACATGGGGCACTATGTTATAAGTTAGCCTTGTGAAAGTACAGAGATGGTCTTGGGCTTCCAGGTTATGTGGGTCTGTGGAAGGTTTTCAGGATGGTGGTACCTTTTGGGCACAGCTAACCAAAAAATGGCTTTTGGCTTGGGTCAGATTTGTACTTTCAAAGTGAGTTACCCCATCACTTCCCACTTTATTGAGGTTTGCATTGTGCATTGGTTCCAAAGCCTATGAAATAGATTCCTTTCAGGTGAAGTTTGCTTGGTCTGTGTGATCCCAGAAGAACCCACACATACTTCAGACACAATGGAAGCTCAGCCCTTCCTTTTATATACATATACACACACACAATATATATAAATAGCTTTTGTTTGTTTTTTTTACTCTGTAGAAAATAAACTAGTAAGAGAGATTTTATTTACATATTTATTCTTCCCCTTCATAGCAAGTTCAGGCTTAGTTTGAAAGCTTTTACACCACTGAAATTATAATCTTTGACAATGAATGTCACAAAGTGATTTTGTGTTATAACTCAGGACCTTAGCAATGTCCTAAGTGCATCGTAATTTCAAGTAACCATTACATAAATAGTCCTTATTAAAAAAAAATAAAAAAATTGGTAGCATTATTTGCATAAGAAATTTCTTTTATTATTGATTTCTTTTTTTGGTTGAATATTGATTTCTTTTTGATTTGTACAATCAAAATTTTATTTGTTGATAACTTTTTGTCCTTATTTTTAGATTCCAAAGACACTTATAGATTAACCAGATACAAACTCCTCAGGGAGTTACCTTGAATTGCTTTGACAAGAGTACCATTGACTTCAGTTGGCTTTGGACCAGGGCTGTCGGATTTCTAGAAATATTAGACTTTTAGATATGTTTTTGGTATTCCCTAGATTCTATGGATTTAACTGAAAGACCTCTCATACTTTTCCTTCCTTACTCTTTTCTGTCTGTTTCGTGATCATGAGAGTGTTTGTTCATTCTGTATCTTTGTAGTAATTATGACGACCCTGATGCCTGTGATCGTGGTCTGTTTGATATTTTCTTGTCACAAGAACATGCCTGCTGTGTCTTGCCTGTACTTGGCTCAGTTTATATAATTTCAATAGATCTGCCTTTATCCCATATTTAGGATTTATATTTAAAGAAAATCTTTCACGTAAGTCACTATGCTACAAATGATTACCATGTATATTCTGGAGGGGGACATGCGTAGCAATGATTATTCAGGGAATTAATTGAAACAGCTGACTGCTCTGTGTTTATCATTATCATCTAATATTTGCAATAGTGTTGGCTAAAAACAATACAGCAAACAAACTCCTCTGCTTTTTTCCCTCAAAAAGCTGCACAAACCCAAATGTTTGTTATTTGATGAAATACTGTTATCAGACCAAATAGTTCAATTTATCTTGGGAAATAAAGCAAAAACAGTATTTTGATCCCTGTTTAATGAAAAATATATTAAAGTTTTTAGAAAGTAAAGTCTTTTGTCTTCCCTGGATATATGCTCATCAGTGCCATATCTATAGCAGAAGAGAACGCAATGAATGGCATGCTTTTGTGATTATAAAAATAGTCATTGTATGATATTGGTTCTTACAAATTTTACTGTAGCATGTTCCTTATGTCACTAAAACTATAAATGCCAATAATACAATAAAACTAAGCAGAGAATATAAACCAGATGCTAATACAGAATTCAACAGTGACTATTAAAATATAATCCATAACTCCTAAAATACATGATGGATTTTTTTTTATTTTTTGTTTTGGAAGATTCACTAGCTTGGCACTGAAGACTTCAGACTTTATATGTTTCAGAGAACAAAATGTGCAGACAGGTGTGCACTTCTTTCATTGAAATTTAAATTAGTTATGAATTCTAAGGAACAAAATCAGCTCTTTCTGTCAGGAGTGTCTTGCAGAATTTCACGCAGAAATGGAGTTGCAATTGCCTCTGGTTATGTGAGTGTTTGTTTTGTGCTGAGACACAACTGAAACCAAATCTCAGCACAGTCAGAATGTTTGCTATAATGCATATTTAATTGAGATCGTGGAGGCCAATTTTCTCTTTATGTATTTGGAGGCATATTTTATGGTTAATTTGTTTTTAAGCATACAAAAATGTTCAGAACTCCAAGCATTTCCTCCTGAGCCCAACACAAAATCATTGATGAGATGGTGCACAGGGAACTCTTTAGAGGTCAGAAGGACATTAATCTGCCTCATCTGTGGCTAGTGTTTTTGACAATATGGACCTATGTGCCCTAAGTTACACTTAAAAAAAAAAAAAAAAGAGAGAGAGAGAGAGAAAACACCCCAAACCCACCTATATTCCTAGGAAAGATATATTCACGTTACAATTATACCACTGTTATGATAGAACTGTATTTTGGAACACAGTGACCATGAGAAAAGTCTAGCTGTCATGATGAACAAAGGCATGTGAGTTCTCACTGTGATATTCCAGCAAAACACGACTGGGAGAAGCGGTAGTGTCACACAGAGCCTACAACTCCTAAAGCATTTCTAGAAGTAGAGAGGTGACTGTTAGCTCAGGATGTGGAATAGGCATAGAGGATGGAATTTGGTACCTCTTGATAAGGAATGGATTAAAAAAATGTTTTCTGTATTTTGGCTGAAGGTTACCTAGTTACTGGATAGAAGTGAAAATGATTGTGAACAGAAGTTCCTGCTTCTCAATTTGGGAAGATCCCAGTCCTGTTACAGTTTGTTTTCAAGTGCCTGGATGGAGATACACAGAGGGCTTTGGCAGCAGGACAGCTAAATTAATTGATCAAGATCGAGGCTTGAATGCAGGTAGGCATCAGGATGCTTAGCTCTGGAAGTGTAATGAATGCTCAACAGCAGAACTTAAAGTACATAGAGAAACGTGACAATAAAAAGTAAAGTTGTTTGTCATTTAGGAGTTCCTGTGTTTAGGCAGTGATTAGGGGCAAGATTTAGAATTTTGGCTTCAAGCCCTCAGGGTTTGCGTATATTTATTTAGAAGACTGAAGGTTCAGTGTTTTATTCTGATGGCCCCAAATAAGTTGTTTATAAACTCCTTATTACTCACCTATGTCATCTACCAAGTGAAGCCTTTTGTATTTCATTATTGTGTCCTGTTTTGACAACTGAATGTTTCTGCACATCATTCTTGTAAAAAAGTGGAAAAGAAACTGTCTTAGAATGATTGGCACTTCACTCTACCAACTGCAGACCACGCTGAAGTGGTAGGTAGCTTTTCTGAAAGTTACAGAAAGGCGAAGGTTCATTCAGGGAATGTAGCCAATAGCTCAAAGCTGTGGAAGGCCAGGGTCTTGAATGTACTTCCCAGCTAGTCCTGATGTTCAGAAGCATGACCTAACATGTGATCTGCCATAGATTTTTTTGTTCTTGAAGGTTTCTGAAGACTGACTGGATTCCTGGTTGTACTCAGGGCCATTATGCAAACACGAACTCTAAAAATGAAGAGTGTGTGCCCACTTCCTCTCAAAAAGAAATGAAGTTCAGAGCTGTGAAATATATCTTTGAATGTATATCTTAGAAATAAGTATTCCAAAAGGATTAAAGGAATGGTAGTCTGATACTTCACCATGAAGTAACCTGAACCCTGCTCGGTAAATAACGCACATATGTATTGTGTTGTCGTCATTGTTATAGCTCACATAGTGCTTATTTCTTCAAATTCACTAAAGAAATCACAGGTTAATGCAGGATGTGCAAATACCAACGTGTTTTGCTGTTGTCAGAGAACATCCTTTCCATTTGGCGTGTTTACTGTGTATATGCTTCTGCAAAGGCTCATGCAGTAAATGTGTCTTCTTCTCTGATGGGCTCACCTGAATGGATGAAGGAAAATGAGAAGAAGGGTTTTGTAGTCACATTCTTTATATCTTTCAACTATTTTTTTTTTTTTTAAGACAATGAACAGTTGAAGTCTTTCAAGTTCCTTTGAAACTTGGCTACTCTTAGCTGTACTCACAGCAAATTGCAACTTGTTTTTTGTTTCTGAAAGATCTGGGTTGCTGAATAGCTGTCAGGCTTGTTTTTATCCTATTACACGTTCTCAGGGAGTTGAAGGCACAGTTTAACATTTAGAGGGGAAAAACTAAAACACCACTCTCAAGTGCTTCTTTTATGTACTATGTTCCCAGTATATATATATATATATATATTTCCAGAAAAAATCTTAACAGCCACTTAGAGTATGTTTCTGTTTAGGCCCAGTCTCTGTATATTTGCGTATTTGGGTGTTGCAGCAATAGTAAACAGCCAGTGCAAAAGGGGTTCTGGCCATCGGTCAGACCCCAGAAAGAAGTCATGCCACTTGACAATGAACACACTGAAACTCCTGTAGCTGCTTTGCTGGAAGATCATGCAGTTGTTTATAGTGCTGCGAGGGGAATACACCTCTTCCTCTTGCACATTTGCAGGTGTTGTGTTGGCATGTGACACAGTTTTCTTGGTGTTGTCAATTAACCTTGAGATCTACTACACTGTCTGAGAGCTGGAGGCACAGCATGGATTACTGGTACTCTCTTGAGGACTGTAGGTTTCTAAAGCAATTGCAGAGGACAAAACCAAGCACTTCCATCTGCAGTAGACTCTGGTGTTGTGTTGGCATGTGAAAGTCTTCCTTGGACTAACCGTAGTGCTTAACTGAAGGTGAGACTGGACATCTTTACAGATTAAGAATTCCCACAATTGGCATAACAAGTTATTCATAACTGAATTTTACCTCTAATAATAGTCTGTAAGGTAAAGAGACCGGGCAGAAATATGATTAAGGGAAATAGTGTTGCAAACTACCCTCTCCTCTGTGGTATATGCTTACAGACAGGGCGATATGGGCTTGCCTCTTGTGGGGAAGTAGCACAATTATCAAGACAAAAAGTACCTGTAAGTATGACTAAGCTGGGACATATATAAGAGAACTTAACATCACTGCTTAGAAAATGTTCTGCTCTGAAGAGTGAAATTCACTTTTTTGTAGGCAGCCAACAAAAGCACTGCTTAAACTATATGAAAAAGCTGCATATAAATGCTGCATAGCATTTCTGCCAACACCTAGCACGTGGGTAAGCACTACCTGTATTTCAAAGGAAAATACTGGCAATGTTTCTTCAGGTTCTTTCTTTAAAATACTTCTTGTACTTTTGTTTCATTGATTAAAAAGAGTTAAACTGCAAAATGAATTATGGCATGGTTATTCTTTGTATCTTTAAAATAAAAAACATTAAAAAAGCATATCCAGAGCTAATGCAAATGTGCATAGTGCCAGTGATGTTCATGATGACATTATTTAATTACACTGTGGGAGATCTAATTCTGATTTTTTTTTAGCTTTCTATTTTAAATTGGTAGAGTTGGTAGAGGGATTTATTATTATTATTATATTTTTTTTTTAGTATGACTGGAAAAGTTCTTAAATGTCACTGGACCTAATAATATCAGATCATCATCTTAGATGATGATCAGCTATCACAGATGTGTAAATACAACATTTTGAGCTGTAAACTTGCCAGTTACAGAAATGTTTGGAAGCATAAATATTTACACTTGAAAAAAAATTCCAAAGTCAAATCAATAACTATACTGAGCTTCAATTTGAATCAGTCTTTGTTGATTAACTGAAATTACCATAGCATTGAAAAAATTCCAAATGCTGAAAGCAGTTTTGTTTTTCAGTTTGCTGCCATTACAAATCTGTCTCAATGAATTCTGTCACAATCAAAGAATATCACCACTAGTGATGATAAAGTAGATTTCATTGCCAGTGAGAGACCAAGTGTTTAATATTTAGTAGTGAAACACGCTCTGATAACCATGCCTTTTCCCTTTTCAAGCTTGGAATACATTATTTTTGGGAGAGAACAGAATTAAACATAAACTCATAGGAGATGTATATTGGAAAGAAAGGGATTTGTTTTGCTGCACATACTTTTTTGGGCCTCTGGAGCTGATACAGTAAATTATTCATTATTCATGACACTTCTGCAAACAAAGCTGACAGCAATAAAATACATGATTAATAGACTATTCTTTAAGAAGATTACCAATATGAATAAATAGATAATGCCTAGGTAGTATTCCCATCTGTACATATGTATTAAATATTCTCCAAATTTACTTTTTTCCTTGTCTCTGCTTTGATTGCATCTCAAATAATAGTAAGACTTAGCTCAGATCAGGTTACCACCTCAAGTTTGCCTATTTCCATGTGTGCACTTGATCACTGAAGTGCTAATGTTATTGCTTGATACTGAGCTTTGTGTAATTGATCTCAGCACACTTATCCCTATTGATCGGAGTGAACAGGATTTCACTTGTGTTCAGAATTATTGTATTCCCTTCCAATCTAGGATTTTGTGCACCTTTGAGTGACATAATAGGCACATTATGCAAGCGCACCGTAGTTCAACAAAAATTGTCATGGATGGATCGTAATGAGTTTGCATTTTAGTTTTGTGACATCAAACTTGTTGGAAGGAATCATAACAATAGTAGTGATTGTGAGCAACTGCTGTGCTCTTTTGGAAACAAATAGCAAGAAACACCATGGTTCCTTTCTCTTCCATGTCACAGCAGCAGTATAAATCACTGTAGTGATTGGGAGAATTGCTGGTATGCTTGATGGCCCCAAACCTACCCCCATTATAAGACCCTGGGATTTCAAGTCTCACGCTGTTTTTTGGAAGATAAAGATAATTCTATAGGTAACTCAGAAAAAAAAGTATTCTTTCCTGCTTGGCCTGGTATCTGAACCTGCACAGGATGATTATGCTTAAGAATCCAGGCATAAAACTATGTTACCTTTTTAATGTCCTTAAATTGTCTGTTTTAATAGCTATAAGCTTATAACTGATTTTTTACAGCTAGTACGCTGTAGGATACAGCAATACTATATTGTCTTATATGGGAAGATCTTTTTCAGGGTGAAAGTAAAAATTTGCTAAAAAATAACCTTTGTAAATTATTGCCATCCCTGTAGCAAATCAGAATGTGACTTTTTTTGGAGGAAGGAATCAGTACTTGCAAACTTTATCCTTGCAAATGATATAAGTGTATATGTAGTACACTGTTCATCAATATAATTTCAAATGTTTCTACACTCTTCTTCTTAGCAGGACTGTTGTTGGAAATACTGAGTGTTCAGTTCTCACTGGCTGTCAACCCAAAGAAGTATGCTATCATTTTTAGTGATTGTGTGTCAAATATGCAAATATCAGCTTTATGTTTTTGTGTTTATGGACATTTTCCTATATTATACCTGAAGCTATATCTGAAAAGCTTGGTCACTATTCATTCCTCTTTGTTCATACTCAGGAAAAAAAGGTGGTGATTACTTCTGGTAGTGGAATTAAGTGATGTCCTTGCAGACATCACAGCCTGAAAGTCCAAGAAAAGAGCCCAGTATCCTGTGCAGCTGGTATTTCTGAGAATGCATTATTGCTAGAAACAAAAGTAGTAGTAATAAATTATTTACCTAGAAATATAAAACTGGCTTGAGAACACTGCTGAAAATATTGGGAATTCTCGGCCTTGTGAATCATTCATGAAGCTTCATTTAATGCAGCCTCCTTTAATGCAGCCTCCTTTTTGTCTTCACAGACCAGTGAATTGTATTTTATATCTTTTAGGGTGTTGCAGTGTGCTTCATTCTACTAAAAAAAAGAAAAAAGTGGTGGGTCACGGTTTCCTTCACCCTCCCAAAAGCTTCTAAGGAATGCTTATAAGGAAACACTTATAAGAGTTATAATTTTATGTTGACTCCTGAGTAGCTGTCTGTTTGCTTTTTTTCACAAGGAAATAGCTGTGGAAAGACACAAAGTAATGTTGTGAAGGAATAGGAAATTTTTAAATAATTCCTGTAATAATTCCTTGATCATGTAATTTGTCTGATTTTTTAATGGACAATGAATGAAGGTACACCACAGTACCTTTTAGCTAGTTTCAAGATTTGCTCAGCAGCTCCCACAAGTAAGCCATTATCTTCTCTGCCTCATTTTCATAATTCTGAAATAATGTTACTATTCATATATAAGGATTTAATTAAGTAGCCCATTAAAATCTCATCTCTTACAGTGACGATGGAAAGCTATTTGTGTCAACAGTCTTTCCTTTATCAGGCCATTCCAAAGGTCGTCCCAAACAGTGGTGAAAACCAATGCATGCACTGGGCAATCAAGTTCTAGAACTTGTGATACTCCCTTTTCTTGTAAATAACGTGTCTTGGCTACATTCATATTTTCTTTAAAATGTGGTGAAACTAATGAGGCTTGACCCACATCTCCAAATGAGAACAAAAAGAGTCTTTCCATTAACCTGTACAGGATCCAGATTAGGTTTTTAGAGTGACATTCTACAGTGACATTCTAGCAGCCACACAATGGCTGCTTATGTGTAGACACTAGAATATCTAACATGAAAAATGTTGTAGGCTGTTCTTTAACCATTATTATGAAAAACAAACAACAACAGAAAACCAAAGTGCTCTGTTTACTTATTAGTGAGGCGGTTTTATGAATAGTGCTTAATATGACCAAAAATTTGTTTTCATATGTATGAATATTTACCCTGTTCACATTTGGAGATGCATCAGCGACTGTTGATTTGGTAAAGTTCAACTGTGAGCTTCTAATAATCTCCTTGGGAGTTTAAAATATTAAATAGCTTGAAAGTTATATTGATGTAAGAAGAAAAGAAAAAAAAAATGTGGAAATGCAATGCCAACACTTGGTACTTGATGTGCTGTCACTGGGGGCAGTAGGGCTTTTCCTTCTAAGTCAGTGCTTCCTTCAGGAATGCTGGCTGTTCAATACGTGCCAGCAGGTTTTACGACTTTGCCTTTCTCTTGCTAGGAGATGCAAGTGAAGGTCTGTGAGAAGGAATCACAGTCCACTGAGGTCTCTGTAAGCACTTATGAAGGCTGTGCTTTGGCCCTTGCACCTCCAGAGATTCTGTCAATGCCTCTTTTTACATATGAGCCTACGAGGCCTCCTTGTTAGGTTGACAGGAGGTGACCTTGTAATGCTTGTTTAAATGACATGATGAGTTAAAATATTTCTTTTAGGTGAATAGCAGCCCTTTTGTCATACTATTGTTAAGGAAATGTGGAAATATAAAACAAACAAAAAAAAAAAAAAGGAAGGAATCAGAGCTGGATTGAGGAAAAGAAGATAAACACTAGAAATATCAAAACCTCTCAATTTTCAGTCCTCTTCTTCTCCCTGATCAAAGACGAGCTAAGACTGCTGTTTACCGGCAGAGGCAGAGGTAGGGTAGATCACAGTGACATCCTGAGTCTTGCTTGTAGCAAGACTGCAAGCGAGTTTTGTAGTGGTGTATATGAAAAAGAAGCACACAGGAAAAAAAAAAAAAAAAAAAAAAAAAAACTTGAATCTATTTAAAGGTAGTCTAATTTCAGAACAGCTTATCCAGTGAAAGACATGCAGATATGATCACATGGTATATCTGCACATTGCATTTCCTTGTAAAAGCTCTTGTGGTGAGATAGATGTCTCAGAAAGATTGCTCTTCGCAAATATAGATATAATAAAAAGCATACAACAGGCAACATCTATTGCTGGATATCAGATAAATTACCTACTTGTAGCACAAGTCTGGTACTAAATTTAATAGTATTTGATAAACAAATTAATCTGACTCCTTGGTGCTGGAAATTACATATTTGTAGAGAAAATTTTAAGTAATGAATAAAGTGTATTTTTCTGTCAAATAGGTTTTCTCTACTTTGTGGCCAAGATTTCTCCACCCCATGTTAGGACAAGTCAGTCAAGTTGGTTTATCTTTGAAACGATGAGGGGGTTGCAAGAAGTGACCCGTAGTTCGTGCATCCTGGGGAGAGAATGGGAAGATTGTTAACAGAAAATAATTTCTGCTGGTAGCGTTATTTTGTCCTACTTACATTAGGACCCTCAACAGTTGTGAGAGAAAAGTTGATCATCTGCTTACACAATTGTTCTTCAGACTTGTCAAGGAAATATCATTGAAGCAAGAGGGTTTTAATCATCCAGATTAGCAAGAGAATATGGTCATTTATGCAAGGAGAGTCTAACAGAAACATGCTAGTAGCAATAACAAAGGTATATTCCATATGTATTTATGGTGCCTATAGAAATATATATATTTTTTTTCCTAAAGCTAATATTAGACTTCATCATCCTATGCCTTTTTTTTTTTAGTACATCTCCAGTGAAGCATATACATTGCATTTTTTCATTCTCTGGATGGTGTTGCCATCTCTATGAGTTAAATGCTAGGCTTAGTTGCTTAAAATTGAGAAAATGTGAGTGAAAAGTTTGATGGCTTGTATGTTTACTTGTATGACCAGAGTGTATCTAGAAGTTTTTTCTGCCTCTCCTTTCACGATATTGATTGATTCAAAGCATATTAGCACTTCTCATCATTCTTTTTCAAGAGATGTGTGCAGTTAAAGCAAGTTTAGGCTTCTGTGAGTCCTGACTTGACTCTTTTGTCCTTTCACTGGTACACTGGTACAGCAATTGCTCATTCTCAGCTGAGAAACTGACTGTGCAGTGAATGAATGTTTTGCTATAGCAACTAAACTGAAGAAAGAGGGATGTGTGTGTATATACGTAAAATGCTGATCGTGGATCAGCTCAAAGATCAAGGATTTTCATCAAAGCAGAAAATTTATTTCAGGTAAAGTGTTTTTTAGTTATTTTGAACAAATATAAAGGTCTGATTCACAAAGGGTTTCAGGTACAATTCATGAAGCAGCAAAGGAAATACAGTTTCTTTTTATCTTGTAGCATTTGGGATGTTTGTTAGTGATGTGGTAAACATCTTTTGAATCTTTTCAGCTGAATCATTTTGGAAAATTAAAACCAACCTACTCAAAAATTGAGAGAGACAGATTATCAGTAAGGCCAGTCTTGTCCTTCCTGCAACTTGAGTTAATGCTGTTCATTGGAGTTTACAGTGAGAGCATTTGAACCTGAATTTTTTGCTCACCAGGTTCTACTTGTTATGTCAGAAGGCATAGTTGGTATTAAAACATTTTCAGCTCCAGTTGGAGCAAACATCTCAATCTATTTATTTTCAAAAAGCTAGTTTAAATGGTGTTTCTTCCACCTTTCCAGTATGCAAAATACTCCCCTAATGGTAAAACTCTAAATATGGTTCACCCAAATTCAACATACTTTTAGCTTCTGTTATTAAGATAACTTTTCTTCAGGTCTACAGACTAATCTTAGGGTGAAATTTAAGAAGACTCCTAACTCTGTAAATTTTATGATATAAGACATTCTTCTTTTTCCTTTTCACCTTTTAGTTAGTTACTATTGTACCATTTCTGCAGCTTTTTCAGACATCTATCTTCAACCTTATGAGAAAACTGATGGAAGCTGATGGTGCAGGAATCTTTAGTCATCCGTATATTATCTAGGGAAAAGTCAGGTATCTCTTCTACCTGTGTCTTTAGGGCATCATTAAAAATAAAGATAGGAGTTTAAAGTACATTATAATGGCATTGCTGCTGTTATAGTTATTGCTAATATCTCTGTTTTTCAGACCTGAGGAAGAAGTGCTAACAGTATATCAGCTATATATGTCATAAAAGATATTCCTTCCCATTAAAAGAAATATTGCAGGCTAGCATAACAAATGATATGCAAATTACAGCATACAATCTGCAGAGAGTAAAACTAAATACAGTGGATTACCAGAAGGTTCAGATAATGTCCTCAACATTTCAGAATGACAAAGCTGAATTGCAAGCCGTAAGCACCTATTTTTTCTCTCTTAGACTACCACTGTTACCTGCAGGGGTTGTTGACATGGATGCTTCATTAAACTGGGCGTAGTATTCTGTCTCAAACAGGTTTAATTTCAATGCTCTGTGCCTTTTACTTAAATAATTATAGCCTGTGCTGCTACCTTACATCACTACTAGGGTAATCTGTGCCAAGAAATACAAGGTGCAGTTAAGAACTAGACGCCAAGTGATAAAGGCATGTATTAAGACCCTCCAAATGGCCTTATCTAATGGACATTCTGGTTGGTAATATCATATACCGTATTAAGTTGATTAGTATGTATCTTCAAAGGCCAAAAAATACAATGGAGACATTACATGTAGCACAGAAAGTACTGCATGTAGAAAATAAGGAGGTTGAAGTCATTGCAAAATTACAGAAAGCCAGTAATAAAAGTCACACAACTGATGTGTCGTTGGTAATGCAAAAAATGCACATTTTTTTTCTAGCTGAAACAGCACAGAAGTCACCATACTTTCCTTCCTGTCATTTGCCACCATAATTCTATCAATGTGACTTACCTGATTCAAGAGAAAATGCTGCTCCCCCAGCATTTATTTATAATCATGTACAAATGCTGTCCTTGGGCAGCCACCCACTTAATGTGTTTATGACTGTGTCCTTGATTTTGCATGCAGACTCCAACACCTTCATCTTTGCTGAAGGTTTGCTGGGATCTGTTCCAGGATCAGTCTCATCAAGTGTCTAGGAAAGTCTCACAGATATTGTTTCCATCTATAGAAAAATAGCGATATGAGAAAGGAAAGGTTTGTCAGCTCATCTGATCTCCTTTAGATTTGAAGAGACTGAGAAATGTTTGCCTGTAAGCATGAATTTGCTTTTGCAATTGAGTGAACTGACTTCTTACTTCAGTGCTATTTGCCGTCCTGTAACACTTAAATATTACTGGCATGGATCATCTGTGAATAGCAAAACCTCTTAATGTTGACTGAATGCAAAAAAGGAAGCGTTACATTTTACTGAAATATTTTTAATTTGTATGCCTCACTCAGTTACAGAAATCACCAGCTGGTGATCTAAAGATATCTCTTACATATTCTATAATGGGAGGAAAACTCTTAGTATTAGTAGCTCCTGTGAGTGAAAAGATTTGTTTAAGGAATTCACTGGTGAACTTTACAACCAAATGTGAAGATCTTCTCAGAATGCATTTCCATCACCACCAGTGGCACTGCAAGCAGTTGTAGAATAAGGTACTATGTCAGGAGTCCTATTTCTGTGCCCAAGCTGTTGGGGGAAATTTTTTCTCGCTCAAAGGATGCAAAGCTAGGCAGGGTGTTTTACAGGTGAAGTTGCTCTGGATGATGAGCAAAATACTTTGAATGGAAGTAGGGTGGAAAGGATGTAGAAAATCCCTTGCTTGTTTTACGCTCAGTGTATGCTTCTATGAATTATCAATTAGACTGTGCGCTGATATATTAGGCTTTAAATATTTTAACGTTTCCTCTAAAACAACAAATTATTGAAATAATTATTTTTTCTTTTACAAAAAACAAAACAAAACAAAACAAAAAAAACACGTAATTGTAAATGTAAAACATTTAAAGGAAAAAATATCTATTTTGCATTTATGGAAATACTATATTTGTTAATTACATATTAGTTTTTTCAGCATCTGTAGAGCACAAATAAATCCTTTTGAATATATATTCTGGATTAGATGACTGGTGCTGTGCCATAATGCTTAATGCCACCCTGGTGTCTTTTGCATGGGAATCATGCACAAGAAAGTACATTTTGAAAATTGATACTTAGAAGAAAATAACTTAATTACATTTACATTATATGAACTGTAGTTTTTCTGTTTGGTTAGTTTTTATTTATTTAATATTCAGTATATGAAATGGTGGAATTGTGTTATTTATTTTGTTAGTGTGATATACGTTCATATTACTATACGATGTGATTGAGGTTTGATCGGACATATTGAATAGTTAAGTGTATGGATCTTATTAGGCAGGCAGTACAGAAACTTCTGAATAATATCTATTCTTATTTCATTTAGAACTTCCTTTGCTGCTTGCTTGCAATATTATGTTGTTTCTTAAGTATTGTTTCCCTGAAAGGCTTTATTGAATTGTCTCTGAAATTTCGTTTAAAGGGGATGAATATTATATGACCTCTTCTGGATATGGATATGAGAAATCTCGATGTGGTCTATGCAGTGTAGCTAACATTTATCTTTTGATATTTTTTTGTTGTAGAACTTGTTGTTTGTTTGTAGAACTTTTTTTGTTGAATTTATAATGGTGTATGAAATGCAACACTGTAAAAAAAATAAAAAAATAAAAACGTACAGTGTTAGATGCCACTTCACTTTAACATTGAACCATATATCCCACCCTCAGGTTTAACCATCTTTGCTTTTCTGCTTTGCAAGTGAAAAATAAATGTGATCACAGATACTAATTAGAAGTTGTACCTAGAAACACAATACTTTGAAACCCAGTACATTTCCACTGTGAAGAAGTACTTCAAAATATTTGGTTTTAAAAGGTGGCATTAAAAAAATGCAGGTTATTTATTGCATTTTTTAATTCAGTGCTCTGTGGTATTTCCGAAGAAGAGTGAGTCTATTGGCTATAGACTGCAGAGTACGGTTGATAACATTTGGCCTGTTTTTCATAACTAGAAACAAAATCATGTTCTGTAGGTAGTCTTGTAATTACTGAAATTACTGAATATATTTTGGATGCATACTCCCACTACAGTTCCTAGAGGTAGGGGAAAAAAAAAAAAAAAAAAAAAAAAAAAAGACGTAAGTCTTGCAGTAACAGCCAGAGCCAAGCTGTGTTAGCTTTGTCAGTGCCGAGCTTAAAATATTTTGAAAGTCAGAGTTTTCTTCCAGCTAGTCACCTTTCTGTAGGGAGTAAGTAACCTGCTCTTGCCAAGAGCTAACTTCTTTCTTTCCTTTTTGAAGTGGAGAGAGTTAAGGCACTTCTCTCTCCTCTCCTCTCATCTCCCCCAAAACAAGTATGCCAAGCATGGCCTCTTTACTGTGCAGTGACTGACAGTGCTGATATTTCACGCTGAGGAGGTTGGAAGCTTTCTTCTTCTGCCCTACTGCTGAGTAAGAAAAGTGGAAAGTCTTCCTTAGAGTCATTGGCACCAGGATGGGGGTTCTTGGACCAAACTAGGCATTGCTTGGAACAAGACATCCATTCTCAAATGTAGTAGTAGTTAATTCCTTCCTTGGTGAAGTCATCCTAGGGAACTCTTTTTAAAATTATTATTATTATTATTAAAGGAAAAGGAGGGGGTATATGTCTGTTGCCAGTGAAGGCCTGTGCCATAAGAAATGTTCCAATGCTGCAAATCAGTGTTACATTAAAAGTAAAGCTGTCACTTCTTATTGCTTTTTATATTTAGGGAAATGCCACTGTAGAGAAAGGACTGTTTGAGCTCTGTGCAGATGGAATGTGTGTATGCGTGTAGTATAGAAATTTACGTGAGCAGTAAGCCATAGGGATTGTGTAATCTATCTCTAGGTACATCCTTGTTATCTGTGACTTCCAATGGCCCAACTACAAAATGTATTTTCAGAGTCATAATGAACCATCAGCAAGTACTCAGAAGTCCGTGTTTGGCACTGAAAACTTGAATAGTGTCACTAATGGAGCCTTGCTACAAGGTACTGCTGCTGAAAATGTGGGGGCTACAAAAGGCTGTTGGGAAAGTAGATGCAAGTTCACTACATATGCTCCTTTTTGATGGGACACGTGAGGCATAAGGAAGTGTTGAACACCTTTATTTCAACATTCCTTTTCTGTAGGGAATTTGTGCTTTCAAGCCATTCCTTGCAGCCACCCTGGCTCCATGCTCTCAGCAGTATGTGCTGGGCAGTTGTGTCATGGAGCCAGTCCCCATGGGTGGCAGCAACAGCTGAATGCATAAATCTCTGTTGTCATTGCTGGGTAGGGATTTTTAGAGAAGGCCTGCTTCCATAACTGCTTAAACTGTATTTCTCTAAGCTCATTACTGTTTTGGGAAGCACAGATCCTGATGGACTTCATGGATTACTGCTTCTTGTGTGTAATATATTAAAATAAATGTGCTTTCTCTGCACTATAATAGTCAGAGGGGGGCAGTATTTGGGGCTGTTTACTGTAAGAAGCGAGGGGGAGATAGCTGAAGGTGTCTGCAAAGCTTCTGAATGTCAAAGTGCTGAAGCAAGCAGCAATTTAAGTGGCAGCATAAGGCCAATTCCCAATGGTGTCTTTGCAGTATGATAGATAAGTTTAGATACATTTTTTATTGTTACGCTAATAGTGAATTTTTTTCAGTGACACAAACAGATTCAGAGAGTGGAAGTACTGCAGCAGGATGGAGCAGAGCAGAAAGGGCTCTCAGTTCCTGCATTGCCTTAGTGGGTTTCACACTACAATGTAAAATTAAGTGAATTTATTTTATTGATAGTTTCCCCTGGTATTATTATAGTGAAAAGCTGTAGCTAAGATGTTCATGGTGTCGTGATAGGTTTTGTTTTTCTCCCTTGTCAGCTCATACAATAATATGCTATTGTTCAATCTTTGATATTCTTCTTGTAGTGTTAGTGTTTAGCTAAACTTTATTTTAAATTAATTGCATAGATGAGCTGTAGAAGGTGTCCCTAACCTTCATAATTTTGAAGGAAGTCAAAATACATGTCCAGTCCACACAATGACATCTGTAAAAATTGAATGCCAAAGGAAATTCTGCCAGTGTTTTCAAATGTTAGTGCTAAATTTGTGTTTCCATATCTATGTTGATTAGAGACCTAAACACTCAGCATTCAATTTTCAAATTAGCAAACATGGGTATTTCCCACAAAACAATAGTGTGGTAAATAATGAACACATATGAAAACAAGGCCTTTTAAGTGCTTACATTTCATAAATTACATTCAGATACTCAGGATTTAGTGCATCTAGACAAACATTTTAATGGCACATGTAACTTCCAAATGTCTAATTCCTGTTCAAAGTCCAAGTGACTGTTCAGTACAAAATAAATAAAATAAAATTAGACTGCTATTTCAGATCCACAAAAAGATATAAAATAATTAAACTGCACTATGATGTGATTTACACATTTCTGGTTGCATAATAATTGTCAGGAACTAATGATCTTCATTTAATCAACATGTTTTTCTTGTAAATCAGAATGAGACACCTGCTATTTTGCAGGTTAAATAATTGTGAACAGAAAATTGCCTACCTTTGTTTATTTTAATAATAATGTTGAATATTTTGTTTATCCTTTGGTAGTATATAATAAAAAAGCACGTCCTGCTAATCATGTCATCCTGTGACATTTAGCTGCACCTGCTAAATTTTGCATCCACTGCAGTGTGAAGCGAAATTCTCATTAACTCCAGCAGAGTCAGGATTTTAACAAACATGTCTAAATTCGAGCAAAGCTGTTGGATTCAGTGCAATGAAACTGAAGCACATGGTAAAGATATTGCTGAAAGGGGCTGAGAGTAAATGCACAAAAGGTTTACTGAATGTTTTGTACCTACTACATAGAGACAAAAACTTATTAAAATCAGAAGCATTTAATGTATCTATATTAAGTTTTTATTCAGGGTCAGATTTTTAGAATTCTAATATCACTTTCAGAGGGTAAACATCTGGGTAAAGTTAATTTGATAGTAAACGTATATTTATTTCTCCTCTGCCTATGAATGCTTGCTTTCCACAAAATCATCCGCAAGTTTTTGCAGTAGCAAATAATCTGTCTCTAGACTATTATTGCTTTCACGTATTGTTTAAAGATTACATTGCGTAATGACTTGCTCTGTACCCTCTGTTTTGATTATAAGCTCTTCCAGATGAAGGTTACTACACCTATACTAGACGTAGCACAATTTTCATGTACAATAGAAACAATCTGGAGAGTGGTAAAAAGTATCATCACTGTGAGCGTAAACCCAGCGATACTCTGCTATGACCTTGCTTGCCTTTCACATGCTCTGCTGGGGTTGCTGGATTCTCCAGGGCTGCATTACACAGCTTGTTAAGGACAGCCTTGCCACCACTGCAATATTACGCTTGTGATCTTCTCACTGCAAGCCTTCAGCCTGAGTGGGGTGGTAGGTAGTGAGCCGCCAGCTCTGGCTGAATCAGCTTGCTGAGACGTGTTCATGAAGATAAACGGGGGTGAGCAAACTGCAGCCTTGAGACTGGTCTTTTACTGTGGTATGTGCATAGCCAATTAATTTTAATTTTCTAACTTGTTGGGTTTGTCTGTGTCCCATCTAGAGTACCACAATAGGAACAATGCAGAGCTGTCAGGGGTGTTTTCAAGGCACAAGAAGTTTACATATCCATCGCAGGTTGAAATACCCAGTTTTATTTGAGAATTTTAATTATATAGGACTAGGGAAGTGTATAAATCTTCCTACCTTGAAATCACTGTTTGTTATACAAAATACAACCCTGCCAATAATGAGCTGTGTGAAATCTGCCCTGGGCCATGCTGCCTGTTCCAGAGGAGAGCTGTCCATGTTCCATATGGCTTATCCTCTTGACAGTCTCAGTAGAAGGGTCAACTCCCAAGGCTGTCAGAGAAGTGTGGTTGTATCAAGATACCTGATTATCTCTCTGGAGAAGAGGCTGGGATATGATGTGTGACTGAGACTGGCAATTTGTTCCCTGATTTTCTCAATAGTCCGGGGATATGTGTGTTACTTGGGCAACAGCTGGCTGAGTCCATTGCCAAGCTGGCTCAATCATGGTCCTCAGTACAATTCAAGAGAGCAGGCAGAGATCACCTTTTTATTCCTGAACAAAAATGTTTCCATAGAGTAGGGAAAGCTGAGCAGCTTTGTGTGAAATTTAGGAAAAAGTGGACTGTTCTGTGCTGGCAAAATTACACTGCAAGATTCCTGATATTGCTGCATGATGTGAGGTGAGGAAAAATGAAGTGCTGGTATATCTTTCTCTATTCTCACTCTCTACAGTTTTTAGCATCTTACATAGAGTAGAATTTCTAATTTCAAGTCCCTATATTTACTATATATTATTTATTTATTTATTTACAGAGGGAACAGCTAAATAAAAGTGTAGGTACCATAAGGTATTCAGAAGGAAGAACCTGGTGGGCCTTTCCGGCATTGCATGGCACACAAGCAGTTATGTAGCCCTTAGGAAAGCCCTCTGTCACAAATACCATCTCTTCCCTTCCTCTTTCTTTTGATGCTAATTTACCGTTAATTGCGTTTCAAACAAATTGGAATGGACTAATAGACTTGAGTCTACTTTCCTAGCTTTCAGCACCATGAAATCATGTTCAGTGCTCTCCTCTGTGATGGGAAATGAATATCCCTAACATTTTACTCCCAGTAATGACAGAAATTTCTGCATTAAAAGAATCTCAGTGTGGAAAGTATGAGGAGGAATGGCAGAAATAGACAAATCTCGTGCTTTAGTCCATCAGCTGATTGCTGTTTGAGCTAGATAATTGCTTCCCATTTATGGCAGTGCACAATTAGCATTTGCATTTACATTTATTTTTATTCATTTCCTTTGCCGTGCTTTGCTCAGTTGTGTTCTAAACTTTTATTATTTCTGATAAGAGATTAATTATGGCATAACTCCTATGTTCTTTGAACTTTTTGTAATTATTAGCTCCTGAAATGATGTAAATTAACATCTTGCTCTCACGTGGTGAACTGACCATTGCAGAAAGCTGGAGTTCAGCTGTAGCTGCATTTATCCAAGTGTGCTCTTGAAATGAAGAAAATGACAGACCCTGCTGGGACAGCCTGGATTTAGGAAGTCTGAGTGAGCAGACTGTGCAGAGGTGATGCACTCCCTCCCAGGCTGAGTCCCAAGAAGGCAGGAGTGAACTGAAAGAAAATTTCTCCATCCAGGGAGACTAGAGAAGAAATAGCTCCAGCAAGCTATTTCTGCTATGGATGGCAGGACCAAAGTACTCAAGAGGTTATAACTATTAAGTTACCAATGAAAGAATTGGTAAGCTTATAGGAAAAACTTGGAAGTTTCTAACCTGCATCAGCTTTGTGTTATTGTGGCAATACATAGAAGAGGAATGTATCCTTCAAAAACCTGGGCGTGATGGTTTAGTTTCTGTGAAAGCTAATTTGACAGAGCGCTGAGATTCCACAGTGTGTCTGGATTAAGCCCCAGTAGAGTCCCTGGGACTTTTTTCAGCTACACACTCTGTGATTGCATGCATTTCATACTATCTAGCTATGTCTTTCACATCTTTGCAAAATAACTCAGTTCCTTCTCTTGTGTTTACATCTTCCCAACACATAGAGAAGAAATGACTTACTTAGGCAGTAGACAATTTTGTTCTTCCAGCTGAGCTGGTACAGACATCACTGCCTGTGGCTGATGGTCACTGTCCACCTTATTCCCTCCCACAGCTCCACAGCTCTGCAGTGAATACTTCATCACCTGCTTAGTTCAAACTAAAGAAGGCTTGGTTTAATTGCACTATATATTTCACTTTTCTTTTTCTTTTTTTTTTTTTCTTTTTTTTTCCTTGTAAATCAGTCCTGCAGCAGATTTGTTAATACTCAGGAGCTGCCTGCTTCCTCTTTCCCATGGCATGGGGTTATCAGTAGTTGTAATTATGAGTACAGTGCGATTGTGTGCTAGAGAAATCTGTTATTCTGTAAATGAATTGTGCCTCTTGAGACAGTTGAAGATTTTCATACACTGATGAAAAATATAGCCAAGACCACTGAAAGTTAGCACGACCGGAGCATGACTTGATATAACAGCTGACAGTATTATTCAGAAAAGAGGGATAAAAGATAGATATTTTAAATCTTCTGGCCAGTCCAGAGCAGCTGTTCACTTTGTTCTGGAGTTGAAGAAAGTGGGAGGATAGGTTTTGTGCAAATGCCTGCACTCCCACTTTGAGCTAGTTGCCCCTTTCTACACAAGTATACAACATACAATAAAGCAGATTTCAAAAAAATCCAGGTTGTTTTTGAATAGGCTGATGGATCCATCAGTATTAGTGCAACAGTCTGGATCTGCTGTCTTGGGCTCTGCCTTCCCATTAATATGACTCTGTGTAATAATTGAGAAGTTGACCTTCTCAGCAGAGCTAATTTGCTGGTGTCTGGAGGGATGCTACTGTGACTCTGCTGCTTCCATTTCTGTAGTTACTATGCCACAAGATCTCCGCCTGTTTTTTGGTTAGTTTGTGTTGTGCATTACAAGGGAGAGAGAAGCAGAAGACTTGGGGAAGTCAGGAAGTACAGGAATTACCTGTGTCTATAACCAGAAATGGTGCAAATCATTTTGAATACGGAATTTTCTATGTAATGAGATTAATTCTCTAGACAAGTCACAGTATTCGTTATAAAACTAGTGCTGAATAAATGTTTTCTTGAAAGCACTACTAACAAGAGCCCAAACTTTTAGAAAAGTAATGGAAATCTTGCTGAGCTGACATGTGACTTGTCTGGCATATTGAAATTTCATCTGTATCTGTAATATCTTTGTAAATGACTACTTTATTTAATTAGCAAACACTTAATTAGACAAAGATTTGTCTAGCACCTCCTGTTCATTAAATCAGAAAGCATTCTCTATTTTAATTAGCATGACATTTTCTATAATCAATTTAATGAAATGCCATCTGTAGTTCTAATAATGCTGTGTATAGCAAAGACTGATTGACATATGTGTTGACAGCAAGGTATCAACCTCCTCTTATGTTTGTATTGTAAAAAAATGTCAAATATAAGAAAAAAAGAGGACTCATTTGCTAACTGTTTTGTGCTGCGAAGCAGAATTTTATTTAAACAAACAAAAGCTCAGTAAATAATTTCAATGGGAAGACAAGCACTTACAGTCCTCAGGTTAGCATTACCAGTAATTTCAAAAGACTGCCCTGAGGCCTCCTCATTCTAGCTATTCCAGAGCAGATTTTCAGCATCATTGGATGTCTCTCCTCTTTCCTCCACTTTTTAGATGCTATTTACACTCAACACTGACTGAGACGTTGCCTTCATATCTGATGGTTTCAGCACCCCAGACTGGCTGGGTCCTGAGGTTGCTATATGACCAGCAAGCTCCTTGGGCCCTGATGTAAAACAGGAGCCCTGGGGGTACAGAGGAGGGAACCTGGGGCGCCTTTCCTGTCTCATCAGCAGGGACACCCCTGCCAAGCAAAAAGGCAGGCTCTGCTGGGGAGAGGGGGGGATGTGTCAGCTACTCTTGCTATGGTCACTCAGCATGGAGGAAACGCCTTCAGATTCATGTTCTGTGTTATCATGAGGACATAAAAAATAAAATGGACAAAAGCCAATCAGGTTTCTGTGATCACTCTTTGTAAGTTAGGATGTGACTTAAAGAGTTTCAGTGTATGGTGTTTTTGTGCTCCTTTAGGCACACTTTATACTAAGATTTAGTGTTAAGTACAGCAACTAGCTGTCTATGCTCTGTGCACCTTCTTTATAGATCAGTTAATTCTTCAAACTATTTCTAGACAATAAATTCTAAACCACTGTATAGTCAGGTCCTAGCAAGCTGGACTTGGCATGTCTCCATTCAAGGTGATAGTTTTCTAGTTCACTCTAGCTGAATTCAGGAATTATCTTGAAACAAACCTTATTACCAATGAGTAATTCCAATGTAGTACCTATTTTACCAAAGTATTCTTGTTTTGTGAACAAATTTTACGTTAACAGCTGTGCAAATTTAGTAGGAAGCCCCCCAAACACGCCCCCCAAAAACAAACAAACAAACTCCTTGTCACTATTAGCATCTGCAGACATTATTGAAGTAAATCACAGTAAACACGGTGGAAATGTAGATTTACAAGCTAGGCAGTTTTTGTGGTTTTGATAAGCTTGGACTGCTGTGATGATCATGAAATCCGAGAAGAAAAACACAATGGGAAATGTACACATTATGTTAAAAACTCTGTGAATAGAATATAAAAGAATAATAATCAATAAAATAAAGCCACTGGTAGGAACATAATTCTTGCATGGGTAAGATGAAGCATGCACAGAATATTTGTAGTCTCTGATTAAGAAATCTCCTAACTCCTGTAGCTTTAGTGACTCTAAGCTCTCTCTCTGAGTTTCCATAAATTCTCGGAGGCCATGCAGGGCAGGTTTAATGATTTTTTTTTTTTTTTTTTTTTTTTTTTGTCTGGGAATCACTTCTTGTTCCTGAGGCTGTTGGATCTTTACAAGTATGACACTGATGACTCTGCCTCAATTCTTAATACTTAAGTAACTGATCCTGTCTCATACCTCCACTGGTCTGGAATCTCTTGTAACATAACCCAGCTTTAGAGACCTACAGAAATACTGACACATTTAACATCACCTTTGTTCATTCGCATTTAGGACATGACTACCTTTCTGTTGGCTCTCACAGCAATTATGTGTCTCTCAACAGTTTATGGCAGATGTGAAATCTCTTGCAGTAACTCCATGGGAAAAAAAAGAAATTAAAAAAAAAGTATTTATGCGATTGATAGCTTGGAGTTTTTTGTGTCATGTACTATGCAGATACCACCAATAAAAGAAGAATACTTCCAAATAATTAAAAGTTGGATCAGTATTGAGGTGAAAGTGAATCGTGCACGGGACTAAAATGGAGGCTTGAGTTCCTCACCCTGCTATTGACATCCTGTGTGACCCGAGGCAAATCACTTCAGCTCTTCTTATATCTTCTTCTGTTACCTTTTGCATTGTCTTTTCTTTTTTAGTTCTTTGGAACACAAAACTCTGATGATGGGTAATACAGATTCTAACACAACGGAAGGATGTACCTGTAAAATGAAACAAGGACAAGGCTGGTTTCTCAGGAAATATTTGCCGTAGTGAATATTAAATGTATTCTTGTGAAGTAAGGGGTAATGCTTCTCTCTTAGTAAATCTTGTTTTTCAAGTTGGTGAAAGAAAAATGAACGTTAATTTGGGGAACATTAGGAAAAGGGAATAAAGAAATAGTGGAATAGACTAATATTTCACAACTGTTGTTTAAAATAATTAGATTATTTATTTGGTAAAGCAATTACAAGTGCACCAGAGCAATTACCACTTCTTATAGCATTCCTTACAGATATACTCATAGTAAGTAAAGATAATAGAGGCTGTCTTTAAACAGTAGTAAGCTTTTAAATGTTTGGAATGTGGAACTTAAGCCGCAACTTAGAAGGTTAGCTTTAAAGCATATGGGCCCTTGCCATTTCAACCTAGTCTGCATAATTTAAATTACAGTTGGAGTTGCTTAAGTTCAGTGACATGTGAAATCAGAGTCTATGCTCATCAAATAAACCACCACAATTCAGCATTCTGCTTTCAGAAAGCTAATTTGCTAAAGGCCATATAGACCCTGTGACAAATTCTTACATTGGTACATTAGCATAAGTGATTTTCAGTGACATCAATATAATTCAGGGTGGGATTTAGTCCATTTTTTTCCTCCAAATAACACAGATTTTTTTTATTTTTTATTAGGAAAAGTTCTGATTTTTTTATTTTATTTTATTTAGGAAATGTAAACAGGTATGATGCCATGTGAAGCTTAGATAGAAAAGGAAATATTGCAAATGAGTTCTGTAGCATTTAGGACGTGACAGTGTTGTCAATTCAATGAATGAGGGTAAAGAAGTTGTTTCAGAATTGTCTAGGATGGGGTTCAAGCTGCTTGTCAAATATGAAAAATTTTGCATTAATTTCTTTTCACTTCGTGATATTCTGCCTGTAATAAGGTGTTATATACACCTTATTCTACATTCGCTGGAATAAGGTGTATATAACGCCAAGCACAGTATAGAGCTGTAACTCCTGCCAACAGCTCATATCCTGAGCATGAGCCTTACCAGTGGTGAACCTAAAACAGGAACCATAGCCTTAGTAAGACTATGTATAAATGTGCTGCTTTTGTTTAAGAGACAATTGGGCTTATGATGGTGCTGTATTTATATAACAGCCCATCGCTATTGTGTAATAGCCTATCGTAAGGACTAGTCTGTTTGTCACAAATTGAAGGGGTTACTAGGTAAAACTCTCAAAGTGCAATATGTAAGTGTTTATGTAGGTTTTTTTTATTTATTTATCTAAATATTATTGATAGGAATGTAGAAGGAAGAAGAAGGCTTCACTTTCTTTGCCTGGAGATAGAGCAAGTGATGAAAAGTCTTACTTTTAAAAACATACAGAAGCATAAGGACTTAGACATTTAGCCTTACAATGTTAAAATAAATTATTGTTTGTTCTACAGACAATTTTAATACAATTCTGAGTGAGAATGTAATATATTTCTGACTCAGGTGAAATTATTATGATGTGATAATCACAGAATAATTTTATTTTCATGGTAGGTTTTTGTGTGATTTTTTATTTTTTTATTTTTTTTAATGCATTCTTTGTGAAAGCAAAGAACTTTGCAGGGAACCTGTTCAGCCGCAGGTTTGGTTTACAGAGCTGTATGCTCATTAGGCAGTCACCGAGTCAGCTTTAGAAATAAGATCAAAATCAAAATGGAATAAATTCTTCCCAAAGGGAGTTATCTAATAATAACAGCTAAGCCTACCGTAACCTTTTCTATCTATTGATAGAGTGACTGCTGATTTACCAGGTTTGTTACCCTGTTCTCACAGTCATTAAGTCTTCTAACAAACCCAATGAGGTTAGTTAAATGAGATACTGTAGTTCTGCTGAAAAACTGTAAGTATACAATAGAGACAAAGAACAGGAAAGATATTTACAGCACTCTTTGCTCAACCCTCTGCAAACAAGTAAAACAATTTGGGAAACCGTATTCAAACTATCTCAGCAGGTTTGAGTCCCAGCAAACCACACGCTGCGGGGTGTAGCAGGAGAGGGGAGAAAGAGGGCATCCCATTTTGTCTGCCTGGGAAGGATTATTCTTCTGAGGTTCGCTGAATTTGCATGCTGTGCCTTTGAGCATCATAGCAGGCATACACCCACATGGATTCTCTGAACCGTGTTGCAGCATTAACCAACCCCAGCATCCCATCTGCAGCTGAGATCAATATTTGATAGTTTGTAGGAAAGTGGAGTAGAAGGCACAAACAGCAGATGAATTACGAATCAGAAGGAAAAATAAATATCCCTTGATCCCACAGGCAGTCGATTAATAAAAACCAAAGGTTTGAGATTTTCATTAAAATTTCCTTAACACAGAGCTACAAACACAAGTTGTGTCATGCAGACAGTCCTGTATTCCCAAAGATTCATTGCAGAAGGGGATGAGAAAATCAATAGAAGGAGTTAAATCTACAGATTCTAAGCCAGAAGTAATCACAGAAGCTATCGGAACTCAACCTTTTATATTTTTACCCACAGTCAGACTAAACTAACTCTTGACATAAAGATCTAAAGCTTATCTTTAAGAAAAAATGTCCCAGGGCTGCCAATTCTGTCATCTTCTTTACTGAGCTCCTCCATGCTTCCTACCTCCATCAGCCTTTCAGTAACTATATATATGTGACATAGATGTCTCTGAACTTTCTCTTTGTTAACCTGAATAATTTTAGCTATTTGAACCTTGCATTGTTATATTTGCCTTCTGACCCAGAGTTATACTTACAATTTCTTAGCACTCCTCTCTACTCATTTCCCATTCGTGCAGTGTGCATTCCAGGAACTGGGCATTTTATGACAGTGTCAATCTCACCAGTTTTGTGACCAGAGGCAAGATCACCCTATGACTTTTACTTGAGGCCCTTATAATGAAGAATTACATCAACCCTTTTTACCATGATGCTGCACTGGCAACGTACAGTACTGTATCCATCTATATAAACCCATAATTTTAATTCCCATTACAGTTCTTCAATTCCTATTGATTCTGATTGGTTAAACAGGTGAGACAGATCACTTGATAGGAGTACTCTGTCTTCCTCATTTTTCTTAGTGAGACCACTTTTGGTCCTCCTGATGCGTTTTCCTGTAATTCTGTATAATGTAAGTTTTGGATTCACAATGTCACAAAACAAATCAAATGCATTGAATAAAACCCAATATACAGATTCAGCATAGTTGCCTCTATCAAACATAATGTCGAAATTTGTTTGGCAAGATCTTTATTCCATAAAATGCTATCAGGTATTAATTGTATTTCTAAATAGTATTTTATAGGAAGAATCACAAGTTTATGACACTATTTTATGTGGGATTGTTGACAGGATACAGACCTTTGGTAGTCTTTCTTCATCTTCACTAGCACAGAATAATCTTATCCATCAGAAATTTGAGAACTATTAAAAGTAGAAAGTTTTCAATTAATTGTTTTAAAGACTGCTTTGTGTACATCATCTAGGGCAGGAGACCTGAAAATATGTGTTCTTAGAGGCTTCCTTACACTATCCTTTGCTCAGGATAGAATGCTTTCTATTTTAGTGATGTCCTCAGATGGATAATACTGTTTTCTGCACTGTTATCTGTCCAGCCATAGGATTTTTCCATGACAGTACTCCTACTCTATTTCAAATTAAACTTTTTTTTTTTTTTTTGAAGGAGAAACTTTGTTGCTCTGAATGGCTTTGTGAAGTGGTAAGGATCACCGAACTTCTTTGTTGCAAAGATACCAAGATAATAATAATTAAAAAAAAATAATTAATCAGTTGTTTGAATAGACAATGTTAAGGACTGGGTATTATTTTCTACTGTAGACTTTGTGACCCTAGGTTAAAAAAAAATTAGAAACAAATATGTTTATGGCTCTTACTTCTGAGCTATGAATGAAAAAATCATCATCATGGCCATCAACTGTCCCATTATCCAGCCTGAGAAGAGCTCTGCTAGCTATTGCCTGGAATGAGACTTCTGTATAAATTAATATGATTACTTCTGAAGACTGCATTTATGCTTAGCACTTGCATGGTATTTTGATTAAATCTTTCATCTGAGAATCTCCATGCATTTTGCAAGTGTTCATTTAATTTATGCACTTCAGGAGTTAACTACTGAATCCAATGTGCAGATGAAAACCCAGATTCAGCGAGAGGTATAATTACTGTCCACTAAAGTCTGCCTTTTGGAGAGGCCTGACTTTCCATTTTCTCTTCTGATCATTTGAATAAAATAAGATTCCAACTTAAGAACAAAGGCAGTAATTACATTACTTTATGTAATTCATGCTATCTGCTGTTTCAAATGCTGTTGCACACCATTTGTATAACTTGTAAGAAGAGCCTTAGGACTTTGTATTTTAGCCTTGGTTCTGTTAGTAATTTTAAGGGCAAGTTCTTTATGTCAATGAAATTGTCTTGGTAGGATTTATTAATACAGCATGATATTAAAAATCCTGTTGACCAGTCGTACATGGCATATGAGGCAACTAGAAAAATAGATAATTGAAAAGGAGTTTTATCCTGATAATATTGTTTGGACCAGGTAGTGCATTAGGCTCACCTATGGACCAAATGTGCATCATTCAGAGCACTGTATAAGCAGGGAGCATGAACATGAGAGTTGTTGATGGCTGTTCAGTGTCTCGTCTACACTCCATTTATCACATTCTGGTTTATTCATAACTGGGGACAGCACTTTGGCTAGGCAACTTTATTTTTATTTTTATTTTTATTTTTATTTTGTATAATATTCCTTAACAGTGTGGAACAAGATTCTTAGGAATTTTCAGTGCTAGCCTACCTTAAAAATCTGTGGAAAAGGACCTAAAAGAAGTTGCAGAAAGTTTAATATCCTGGGGTAGCCAGTAACCTTAAACCAAAATAACTTGCTATGAAGTGATACCTCTTTTCTTTCAAAAAGATTTTTGGAATCTTTATTTACTAATGTTTTAAATTTCACACTTCACAATATAATTTTTCTTCCTAAAAACCAGCTCTAATATGCCTGTCCTGAATTCCGTCAATCCCTCCCCACTTCCCAGCCACAATCTAAAATAGCTTAGCACACTCTTTAAATGAGGCTTCATTAATTTTTCAGAACGTACCAGAGGACTTTTGCTAGTGCTGTATATCTGGAGCTTCTGAGCAGTCAATTAAAATACTGCTACATTTTTCTGAATAAGTGAAGCATATTTTTATGATAACATAACCTTTTTCTCCAGTCATGTTTACTTGCTTCTTCATAAAATTCAGGGATCTGTAATGAATTTCTCAGGCATTACGGAGGATTAGTAAAGTCCTTTTGTATTTTCTTTAGGCTTAATTTAGAACTTTTCTTATGCTTTTCACATTTTTATCACAAAATAGTTTGAATTGATTAAGTATTCTTCTATTACAAGGGTTTGGAATAAAACAAAGAATAAGTGCTTTATCTCTTTTTAGACATGAGAAATGTGGAACCCAACATTTTTTAATTTAATTTTATTTTTTAAATCAAGGCTTATGTAGTTATTGTGTATCATGTACTGTATCATTGCAAACATTTATACAAACAGGTACGAAGCCTTTTTCATAGGAGCCACAATTAACTTAGTAATTCCTATTTTTTGTCTTTAGTTCAGATGTATTTGATATTATTTTTTCCTTATGGAAACTTATAAATCAAGATAAGTGGTAGAAGGAAAAAATTATGATGGAGTTCACAGTGTTTTACATGTTTTACAAACATATTGCTTTAACCTTTCCTTCTTAACACACCACTTATCTGAAGATCTGGTATTCTTTGGCCCAGCACTAATCACAGAGCACATATTGTCTTCAGATATCTTTATTAATCCAGTTACCAGAGGTGCAGAATAGCACAGAGGTTTTCTTAGAAACACTTCCAAGGAGGTATGTAAATATAGTGTCTAGCAAAAGGTTTTTGCTTTGCAAAACTTTGGTTTGGTATACAGCCCTTTAACAGTGAATGTGCTCAGACCTTAAGATGTCAGAGTGGCAGTGATTTCTTGATGGAAGCATTTTTAGGTTCAAGATGTTACTTCATTCACATCAATCTCACTGGACACGTTGTCACCGTATAAAATGTTTCCATTTAAATGAAATCATATATTTGAATGAGGTGGCATAAACAGATTTTTTTTTTGAATCTCACGAGGCTGATCAACACTAGTCATAATGTATGCAATTCTTCTCTCAGTCTTGTTTGAAGCTAATGAGGGAGATAGCAAAAGTCATTATGAATCATAAAATGGTTTGGGTTTTAAGGGACCTTAAAGATCATGTACATCCAACCCCCCTGCTATGGGGGTTCCACTAGATTATGGCATATGCAATTCTTCTCTCAGTCTTGTTTGTGTATTGTAATGAAGATATTCTAATGACTTTAGTATGCTTGTTTTCTTTACAGATATTTTATTAAGTACTCAATGTGTTTGCTAATTGTTAATGCCTTTGTTGTTGCAGATACAGCAGTGATATATAAAAATAGGAATGGACACGTTATTGAACTGAATGTAGAAACAAATACAACTACATTATTATTGGAAAATACAACTTTTGTAAGTAATATGTTTTATTTCTTGTTGGAAGTCTACTAGTCTTTTTCTTCTTTTTTTTTTTTTTTTTTTTTCCTGTAACAGTGAGAGAGTGTAACATGTAAAGATTAAAGAAAATATGTTTATAACCTAGAGTGGGTTATATATAAATGGAAAGTATAATCCATTCCTCTGTCAGTGCATGATTTCTGGCTAAGTTATTTGTTGTTTCATTCAACTTAGGTGTAAATAACCAAATCATTGGGGGATATGTTTTGGCTACAGTCCATGCTTTCTTTGGGCTATTTCAAGGTCATACCTGGCATACGTGCTAGTGAATCTAGCTGATGTCTATAATAGGAAGAGACTTCATAAAATGAGGAAACTCTACCTAAAACGTTGAGAGCTTTTTCCTGTCAGAAATGGAGAAAAATGTTCAAGAATCATACGAAAATTTTCCTTTAAGCAGTTACATATATAAATATATATATATTACCTAGTCCTGTTATTCTCTGGTTTACCTGTTCTTCTGTGCTTTAATGTCAAACTAGATGGTTGGGGATTATTCCTCTTGACCAGTAAGCAGTATATACATAAGTGGTTTGCATGTTTCTGAGTAGCAGTAATTGCTAAGAAGTGTTTTATTTCTTAGTCTACATTTTCCTTTGCTTTATGTGGTTAGTTACAGCGATACCAATAATATCATACCCTGTAATTCTTGTTTATCAGAGCTTTGCAGCATAAATGCATGGCGTGTCAATCATTCCTCCTAAATACTCCATACAGACCACTAGCTGTTATTGCTAATCCCTTTATTTTTAATTTAGAAAAATATTTTGCACCTGCAGACCCAAAAGGATGACTCATTTTCATCAGAGATCTTTGGCAAAGGCTGATTTTATTCCTGGTTTGTTCCTGGCCTTTGCTGATACAGGTTCCTCAATTCAAAGCATTAAGCCCCTGCTGACTTAACTAGAAAGGGGAGAGCAGAAGTCTGGGAGAATGAACTAGAGGCTGACTTCCCAGGTCAACGTAAAGATGAATGAGAAGGGAGGAGAGACTTGAATATTAAGAGTGCTTGTGTGAGGCTCCCTTACTCTAAGCTGCACCCTTCCATATGCAGGGATGTGCCTCACCATGTGTCCTAGCCCAAAAAAGACTGGCAGACACAATTAAAAGTGGGTGAAAAGGTGAATATCTGTCAAATACAAACCACAGAACATTGCAGAAACATTTTCCCTCTTATCTGTGAGGGCTTTTCTGGCTAAGTAGAGGATTTTCTGTGTCAGGCCTACATATTACCTTTAGCACATAACTTGAATGCAAGTAGCCACGTGGACATCTCTGGCTCTAAAACTTGACTTTAATGACAAGACACGAGTTTCCTCATAAATTAATTCATACGTTTTGGCTGCAAGTGTTTGGCTCATGCGAAGGCTATTGCCAGCATGACAAGCTATTCAGGCCATTAAGCTAAACCAGTGATGTCAACTAATGATGGATCAGTATGGACAAGCTGCTTTATGCTGCAAGTGTCTAATCTTGTTAGAAAGTTGCTCTTTTTTTTTTTTTTTTTAATTTTTTTTAAATGGAGCTGATTCATCCTGAAGTCATGCAGACTGACAGAGCTCTAGACACTAGATACCTACACTTAATTAAATGTGGGAAACTGATCCAAGATGGATAATATTCAAGCAACCATTTAATAATTATCTATGGAACAGAGTCAAATAAAGAAGTGTTTTTTTCTTGTGAAGCTTCACTCTGTACACAGTCAAAAGCTAAGAGTGTTAGATGAAAATACAGCGGATTTCAGCAATGACTGTTTACATGGAAGTAGAATAAAAAGCTGAAAACAGAGCAGAAGTCTCGGTAAGTTTGTTGGCGTATGTTTGGCAGAGAGCAATGGGAAATGCTGCCATGCCGAGTTGTCTGTCTCTGTTGAAAAAAGTGGCCAGTGATCCTAAGAGAAGATCACAATATTACAGAGGCAGACTGTGCATCTGAAACCAAAAGCTGTTCTGTTCTTATAATGTCCCTTGTTGCCAAATTCATACTGCTGAAAGTACCCTTCCAAGTTAGACGCCTGTCTTGTTAATCAAACATTTTCCCCACTCAGTGTCACATCTGCTTAATCACTAGTGCATAATTAGAATGGTGGTGGTTTAGTGACTCTGCAGAGCTGTCTTATATTAATAAAAATTACAGCACAGATCCAACATAAGCAGTGGCAATGCAAGTTCCCTTTTTCTTCCCTATAAAAATGTTTCAGTTGTGGAGCTGTCACCTTTAGATGGGATTGATTAGCTTGTTTGCAGTGTGCATTCCCTCTCCTGTTTGCCTCTGCTCAAGCAGCCCACAGAAGTAGCAGGCTTTTCTTAGTAACATTGATAATTATCCACTGAAAACTGAACTGTCACAATAAAGTTATTACACAGGGAGAAGGGGTTAGTAATGACTCCTTGTCACTACTGACTACTGGTATTTGAACCAGCAGCTCAGAAGATGTTTTCTTCTTTCCTTATTATGAATCCCATAAAAGCAGTCTTCGACTGTGTACTGTGCACTGGCTTTTGATTTGCATCTTGGAGACTGCCATTTTTTTGTGTGCAAAGTACATTTCTTTTCTCCTTCTTTGTGTTGCTTACTGCCTAAAATCAAAGATACTCCTACTGAAGAGCTGCTATGCTTCCTATGCATGGGTATTAGCAAAAAAAAAGAAAACTACAGTTTTGTTGAAAACTTGTTATATAGAGAGGTGTTATAAAATACAGCTTTTAATTATAACTTTAAAAGTACCCATACACATGGAAAGAAGAAAAGCTAGGGTTTTTACATTCTAAGATGCCCATTTGTCTTCCATGGGGAAATACATATGCAAAGTTCCTGACTTAAAATATTTTTTTCCAGTTTCATGAGGATTGATTCAGACAGTAGAAGAAATTACTGCACTTCATTTGCCCTCTTCAAATTGAATCCTTTTCTATAATCAATCTATTACTGAAACATTCTGACCTTTGTATAATTAAACTGCTAGCAAAGCAATCTTATGTGTAACAAATACAGTGTTATAAGAGAAAGGGGTAGCTTTTAAAGCATGATAAATATATTTTAGCTTCTCTGGAGATCATAATTTAAAGACATGTTTTCTAAACTACACCTGTCCTCTGCCTATTTTCATATAGTGCGTCCTGTTCAAGCTGCCTAATAAATAGTTAATATTCTCAGCCAGCCTCATGTAAATGTTAACAGCTGGAGGCTAGACAGGTCTTCTAGTAGATGGAGCCAAAAAAAGCCCTGGACATTAATCACTGTGTGGCATCCTGATGCTTGCGCTGTTGCCTCGATACATGATTACAATATGTTCTCTATCATCTGTCTGAGGTGCCTATCACCATGAGCCTAAGTGACTTGCTTACCAGTTATTGAGCATTATGCCTCATTTATCCAAGTAATTTCAGAGTTTAACAAACATTTTATTTATATCTCTTGTCATCAATCATTAAATAGAGCCGCTAAAGGCAGGTTACCACTTCCCACACAATCTGGCCACAGTAGAGGAAAGTATGGAGGAAAGGCATGGGAGGTTGTCCATCTGGTCCCTTATGATGCTTCTAGCTCGGCTTCCCTCATCTGTTTTACAGTGCTCAAACCCAAAACAAATAGAAAGCAAATAGAAAGATGAGAGAAAATGTTGGTAGGGACTGTTAAATGTTCTGTGTTCGTATGTGTTATAACCTCTGAAAGAAGCCTTTAGAAATTTTGCCTTCATATCTTTCTGTTAAAAAAATCCAGAATAATTATGATAGTGGAACTATCATAATTAGAACTGTTATTCGTTAGGCCTCACTTCCACTGCTTTTGTCATGGATGTATGCAAAAATATTCAAATGCCTTGCATGCACTCAGTCCAGAATCCTTGGTCAGAAATGAATCTAGCATGACTCAGTATGCATTTCCATTGTAGGTGATGAGATATGCTTTGAGTCATCAAATAAGAAGCTTTTGATTTCTTTGTGATACCCAACAATATTCTAGAGTGTCCAAACAGTTACACTTGTAAAGTCTTGTATTGTAATAGCTTTCACCCAGCTGTGTGCTTTGGACTCTTCTAAAGCCCAGCCATTGCTGACCTTCTCTCCCCCTTGCTTTCTGTTCCTTTCCATGACTCTTTTCAAGCTCAAGGGGAGACTGCATCCGAGTGCACAGCAAACAAATCCTATTAAGTTGCAAACCTGTTTTCAAGGCCCTGTCACGAGTATACTCTAGAGTATGTTTTATTGTCATGTTCCTGTAGGCCATCTTTTACACGAGGATGGAGAGAGAAGGATTGCTTCTTGCTGCCTAGTAATTAGTGGATGGCATCAGAAGGGTGAGCAGAGCAGAAGTAGTCTTGGCTCATGAATCATGATTAGGCTGTGGCAGCCCAGCTGTGAAAACCCTGTGGTAGTCTTGCAGCCAAAAGCCGAGAATGAGCGTTTTAGTGTGAACAGAGCTTTTGGCAGGAACTGTTTTGTGCTGTTTCATAGAGCGTTCTTCATAAACACCCCTTCTCGTTGGTAGCCCTCTTTTTGATTTAATTTTGTTTTGTTGTTGTTTTGTCCCCACACACTCCCTTCTTTTGATGGGAATCTCTGTGCAGCATCTTAATGCAATTATAGTTTCTTGGTTGATTAATATAGCTTTAATTGCAAGAGTGGCTTACATGCTTATATTTTAAGAGTCTTGTATAAGAGATTAATGAAAGGGTGAATAATGGTAAATACATTAAACAACATTATATAACCTCATAAATATTAATAATTGTTGCAACACGGGACATTTTAATGACCCACACGTGTTGTAAATAGGTTGTTATGAACACTGCAACATTATCTCCTCTCTCCCATGCTCCTCTAAATATTAAATAACCCCCTCAGGAAAACCTTTTCAGTAGAGGGGTTTTTATGGGTTAGGGTTTATTGTTGCACTGCACCACCGTGCAGAGAGATGGGAAGATCTGGCAGATGGAAGGGTTTGCCGTCACTGTGGTCTGGTGGTGGCCAGTGGTGTTTGTCCAAGTGCAGGAGGCTTCAATGTATAAAATGCAGTGAAGTATGTGCTATACTGTCAGGTTAGGGTAGCTCTGTGTGGGATCTCTCTAGAAAAATACCCCTGATCTAGAAAATAGTTCAGGGCTAAGTATGCCACAGATGAGGAATGAGAGGAAATACTGTGATCTACTCATTAGAAGTTATTTTCTACTAGCGAAGGCTAGGTGCAAGGCTTTTGTGAGATTCATTGGTCTGTTCATTCTTTTTTGCAACCTACAATCCATGTGAAAACTTTTGAGAGGGTGGGGGTTAGTTTATGTTTTTTAGAACAACCCAGGGTGCCCCCTCTATAGGGTAAAGGTCAGATTGGATCATACTTTAAGGCATGCTCACCTTTTACACTGGATAGGAAACCCGAGTGTTAACAATTACAACATACAGGATCACAGCATTTTGGGAGGTGAACTAAATGCTTAGGTGACACAGGAAATAAAGTGTTAGGAAAAATAACGTGGAAAAGAAAAGAAAAGTAAGAAAAGTTCTTCAACATTCTAGTTATGATGCATTTTCCTAATTACAACCAGACTCTCTTCTCTGAGGTCCCCTTTTTTACTGCTACAGGGTTTGCTGTTCTGCTAGGCCCCACTCTCCCCTGCTCTCTCATCCAACCTCCCAGTGGTCCATCTCCTCCTTTCAGTCACAGCAGCGGTAGCGGAATAAAAATCCCATTGCTCCCTTGATTGCTAATACTACTCTAGGAACTTGCTACATGCCAAATCCCTTCTCGTTATGCAGCTACTGTAATTCTGTCCCATCTGATTCGTCTTATGCATTTCTATTTGGTCAAAGCCTGTCTGATAAGTTGAGCTGAATACCTACCAATGAATGCTAATGAGCTGTCAAACATAGGTGTTCAGTTATAACATCAAATTAAAATTCTGATGGAGATATAGGTAGGTGATATAGGAAGATGTATAATTTGCTAGGTAGTAGTATTTCCACCAGCTTTAAAGTGACAGTCTAGAACTCCTGAAATATTTTATCCTGGATGAATAACAAAAAATTTAAAAGCCTAAATATGTGTAAAGGGAGTATTAAGCAATAGAGAATAATAATAGTAGTGTGAAAGATGTAAATTTCTGGGGAAAGCAGAAGTATAAGAAACTGAAACAGAAGGAAGTGTAAAACTAAAGGAAAAAAAGCAACAACAAATAAGTGAATTCAGCAAAAGCAAAAATTTCCTTTAATCACTTTGAAATGTGATGTGTTATTTCACTTAAAACTATCCAAATGAAAATATGAAAGAAGAGAACTATAAAGTGTATGACAGGTGATATTCTTACAGCTGTGGGCTAGACTGTCTTCTATCCATAACTTCTATCCATATGCTCTGTGGCATATTTTTGAAAGTTTATGAATAAGGGACTGATTTAAATGTTATAGCAGTTTAAATCCACCAGAAACATAAAAACAACATTTTACAGTAGATTAAAAAAAGAAATAAAAACATGCTTATACTGATGGGCACCCAGTGTAAAGCCTCTTCTATACACAATCATAACAGGAATTTCTATTAATAACAAAACATACATAAAATTCAATATTAAAAAAAAAAAAAAAAAAGACATCAATGCGAAACGTTGACTTGAGAAACATTCATCAGAATTTTGGTTTCCATTTCAATCACCTGTGCATGGAAAGGTGCAATAATAGCCAGTTGCAGTGTGTGGTGGGGGCAGTATGTTTCAGTGTTGCAGAATCTCATTCATTCTTTTACTTTCACTCTTGCTGTCTCAAGCTGTGCTCATCCTCTTTTTCTATCCATGCAAAACTACGTTTTGCAAAACTTATTTGGAATCTGGTCAAGAGAAGGATTCTGGAAAGCTAAAGGGCAAAAGATTCTAACTCCTTTTGCCACCATTCGACTCATACCCTTGTTATCTTTGGTGGCAGTGAGACTTGTAGTCATTGCTTGTCCATGAGATCATGCATCACTGTCAGGAAAATAATTAAAACCCTTATCACATGAAGCATTTATTTCAAAGGAACCTGGAAATTCAATGTTAAGTATGGTGAGATATATAGTCAGGAGGTTTTCAGTTGGGTGAGAAATGCAAGAGCAGATACAGGATCATTCTTTTATGTCTGAAAAAGTGAAATGATGCCATATTCAGCAATCTTGGAAAAAACATATGACGGATTTGTAAATTAAGAAGGGAAACTGTGCAGGTGAAATGTGACTAATTTAGGGATAACAACAATTTATCTACTCAAAATTTTTATGCTTGAATACAGCTGATTGCTTTTGTAGGGATTTTATGTCTTGATGTGGATAGGTAGTACGGACAAATATTAAGGACATAAGGAAATTACCTTTCTTTCTTCCTTGTCTTCAGCCTTTCCCGTGTTCTTGTTTGGAAAGAGGATATGGGTGTATGGGGAGTGCACAGGGCAGCACAGAGTTGGTTTACCCCCAGTCTGCTAACCAGCTGATACTGTGCAGTGATGCAGGGGGAAACAAGCCCTGCTTCTGCATCCCGGGACAAAGCCTAATTAGGTGTGTTTCTCCCTGTTTCAGTGCTTATTTGTCCAGAGCTACGTTTCTTACAGATCAAGAAAAGATAAGCCATAGAGGCAGAATCATAAGGGACAGCATTTAGTTCTATCGTCCTGAGGAAGACTCAATAGCCCCTGACAAAGCAAGAAGCTTGAAAAGTTGCAGATATGCCGACATGATAGTGGAACAAGCATTCTCCAGATTTCTGATAACAAGACACTTGAGGTTTTTTAATTCCCACTGTTTCCAATATGATATTTTTCCAACACTTTCCTTAAAATTCAGAGAAAAAAAAAAAAAAAGTATTCTGGGAACAAATCCTTGAGGTCAAAGCCTTCACAAATTTATTTTTAATAAATAAATTAATCCCTGTAGCAAACATCCCAATACATGATCTCATCTGGGTTTCAGAAGCATACATCTAGTCTCCTATGGAGGGAACCAAAATTTTCTTTTAAATCTTCTTTTAAAATTTTCTTTTAAACCTGGTGATCCTACCTCCTCAGTCATGGAGTCGGGCTTCTGTTGGCTGATGAAATACCTTAGACATATTTACAGAGAAAAACGGAAATTTGTCTTTCTTTTGTTTTAGTCAGCTCACAGTTTCTGAGCTTGCTTTCCATGTTAGGAGGAATGAGTCAGGTGATGTTTGTTTGTTTGTTTTGTTTTTAATCAGAAAGGTTTCTTCTGTGCACACAAGTATGGTTTCTGAATTTATTGCCATGATTTTTCTTGTCTGAAAACAAAATAAGATTTGGTCACTTAAATCCCTCTGAAATTCTGTTTATTGTTTGTAAATTCAGCTTAAAAATAGGTTGATTATGTTTTTAGGATAGTTTAAAGAAATCAGCAATGCTATCAGCCTTGACAATGAACATGTGATTTTTTTGTGGTCTTTTAGTTATTTTCTTGTTTCTTAAGTGGAATATTAAAAAAAAAAAAAAAAAAGTATAAAATAGCTTTATGATCCTCTTAGCAAGAATAATCCCATTATACCAACAAAATGAAAACCGTTTTGCTAAAACTATTACCTGCAATCAAGAGATTATAGCTCATTGGTATTGCACTTATACCATGTGTCCAAGGTATTCCTGGAAGCAAACAAAATTTTGCATTTGAGTGCAAGCTGAAAGAACAAGGAAAACTTGAGTGAGATTCAAATTAGTTTAAATCCCAAATCCACAAACTCTACTTGGATACAGAGTATGTGAGTAGCTCTTCCTGGTGATGCCTCAGAATACCTATACTTTGCAGCTGAGCTATTCAGGTATTTGCATTAAATGCATCATTATTTTTTGTGGTGGCATAATCAGTGAATCGAGATTCTTGATAAATGGAGGAAATGGTAAGCACCACATCCCCTGAGAAGGAATTTGGAAACCTGCATGGGTTATATATCGCTTAAGATGGAGGTAGTGGGGCAATAATTAATAAACCACCACAAAGCAGAGAAATTTCCCATCTAAAATTGTTTTCAGTGATGTGCCAAATAAAGGGAATGTTGCTCATAGATTTAGTCTCTGCTTAAAGATGGTTATGTCTTAAAAGGCTCTTTGTACACAGCAGAAATCTGTTCTATGTATTTTTTAGATTAAAAAAACCACACAACCTAAAAGCATATTTTTGTCTTCTTTCATCAAGAACTTACCATCAAGACTTTCATCAAGACTTATCTTCTAAGTTTTGATACTTCCATGCTCTTTTACATAGTTTGTCTTCATTTTTTTTTTCCTTTAAATTTCATTTGGATAACTTGGTTCTAATTATGTTACCTAATAACTTGAGTTTAATTTGTACGTCAAGATGTGGTGTCTTCCAAACTTACTGGAAGATTAGACTTTTTTTTTTGTCGTTTAGGAGTAGCTTGGCTACTATAAATGCATTACATTGGCCTGTGATTTTTGGTTAGCACACCTTAAACCCTTGTTGAATTCATTAGATTAGCTGTGGGATTAGGCTAAACAGAACAGGCTGCTATAGAAGCAAAATCAGGAAAAATACTCAAAGAGTGGATAGGTGTTGTTTCACACAGCTATTTGTATGCTGTCTTTCATTTTGTATCTTTGTGGTTCTGTTATTTTTTTCTGTTCTTCTACATCTATTATCTCAATTTTTCACTTCTTCCTTTCCCTCTCCTTCTGTAGACCTATCTCAAGATTCATTTAAAATTATTTCCTGCAATGCCCTTTAAAGCACATTCTTATCTTCCTTTTACATTAGATGCATTAAGTTCTTTCCAATGTCAACACTACTCCTTGATTAAATTACAAGCCTGAATTCAGTTGGGTGTCATGTAATCTTACCTAGATATAAAGCAATGTTAGTTTTATAATGGTACCTTATGTTCCACTTTACTTTCCACTAAGCATTTTATTTCTTGTAAGAAAAAGAATTTTTCTCTAGTGAAAGTTGTCTTGCAAAATGCTTATGTATGTGACATTGGAAGAAAAGCAGCAGAGACATATTGGAGACTTTTTTTCTTTCTGTATGTTATCTTTAAGATTAACGTAATGATGAATCTCCCTTATAATCATTCCTGAAGTACATTCCAACCAAAGCATTTTCCTTCATCCTCTGTAAATGAATTGGTTATAGTTTTTATCCTTAAGCTTAGTGCCTGCAATCAAGACTAGAAACTCATCAGATTTTTAATTCATAGTTAGTGTTGAAGCCAGATTCACTGTTTTACCTATACCAGCCTAGACTAAGAATTATTGGAGTACTTCTTTTGTGAAAATTAAGTAGGTTTTACTAATCAAAATTCTTCTGTGGGGGAATTCTTAAATTAATGGTAAGAGAATTTGGAGGAAGAAAAAAAAAAAAAAAGATCCTTCTTTCTGTAAACTCACTGTAATTGTTACTTCGTTTTTCGTTTTAGGTAACTTTCAAAGCATCAAGATACTCAGTTTCACCAGACTTAAGATTTGTTCTTCTTGCATATGATATAAAACAGGTAAGCCAACTATTCATTTTTAAACGAGCCTTTAAATGTAAACTCTGAAACCGTTGTTGTTTTGTTTATTTTGTATGTAATTCTACATAATATAATTTGATTCAATGACTAAATATCTCTTTCTCTGAAAGTGTGTATGTGCACAGAAATATTGCAATATTCCCTGTTTAGAAGTAAATTGACTTCTCTGAAGTCTCATGCCAGTTATGTAGTAGAGGTTTCATAACCCTTAAACTGTTGTGTTATGAGTTGATTATGTGAAAGCCTGTCTTCTGATACTCCTTCCTGTTTCATACACAGCTGCTTGTGTCATTTATGAGCTATACTTAAAAAAAAAAAAAAAATATCTTGGAATACAATAAAAAATGAAAATGGTTTTATGAATTTCCTCTATGCATATAAAAAATATGTTCATATAAAAAGTGCTAGTAAAATGTTTTTATTTTTTTCAGTTTCAGAGCATTGAACTTCACAATTACCCATTAATACCTGTTACCTTAATATCAGAAGTCAATGCTCAGAAATAATAAAAAAAAGATTACCATTATTGTGTTAGATTCCAATATAGTCTCTCACTTTACGTGTCAGTAAATAATATATCTGTCTCTTGATAATTGAAATTCTTAGAACAATAAAATATTCATTTTCAGGTTAGGGTACAAAGCTTTCCAGCTGCTGCTAACATTGATTTATTGACCTGTATATCTGCAGCTTTAATAATTATATCTACAAACTAAAAGATATGCTGAAACCTAATCTGAAATGTTCTAGAGGTGTTGAGGTGAAATGATTCATTTATTTAGGACTAGATCTGAGTAGGTGAATTTCTACCGATTCTAGTGGATTGTAGATGAAACTCTTATAGTGCGTGTTGACAAATAAGCAGGAAATAGCTGCTGTTGTTTGGCTCACTGGTTTTGTTTGTGGAGGCTTCCAGTTTTTTTATTGTCTGAAAAAAAACCTTTCTCCTTGCTGTTTCCCTTTCTCATTGTTTCTTATTGTGTTCAAGAATTTATTAATCCCTCATACTGACTTAATTTGCTGCATTCTGAATTTTGTTTTGGATGGGTTTGGTTGATTGAGATTTTCTTAGTAATTGTATATATAGCTGATATAGAAAAATGGCAAATCATGAAAATATCCATCACTTCTTATTACATCTAAATGCAGTTGCATCAGGGCTGAATCTCTGTCCCTAAGTAAAGATGATCCACTGACATGCAAAGAATTCTCAATGCGTGCTGATTATATAACTTGGCATGTAAACTCCCTTTCCATATTTCCTTATGGAAATAAACTTTTAATTCCTTTTACAGTTCAGTTTCTGGAAGATACATATCGGGATGAGGTTTGCAACATTTATGTTTTGCATTTAGCCATCTCCTTTGCTCAGTTATATTGATGAGAAATAGCTAAAATGGGAATGGAACCGAGTTTGGCAAACAGTAGTATGTACTTGTAGTCCTGGTTGGCTTTGGATGAAGCTTGTGATGCTTAATCCTGAGTGCTCCAGCTGGGCTCATGGCTTTCAAAACGGGAAAATATTATGATTTTTGCATCCTCTAGAAATGATGGTGTCAGTGTTAAAATTGGTTAATAGCTGGGTGTTGTCAGCTAGATCCTCAGTTCTTGTAAATAGTAATAATGCCACTGAAGTCTGTTACCTCCTGAGAATAATCTTATCCTTAAGGTAGATAGAAGGGAAAATCACCAAAAAGAGTAAAACTTTTTTTTTTTTTTTTTTTTTCAAAATTTATAAAATGAATATGTGGTAAAAAAGGCAATTTTTTCCTCTAAAATGTTCTATTGAGAGATTTGTTAGGCTGGTGGGACACTTCTATGTTTTCTTAAAATCTATAAGGGAAAATGTATACAACGCTTTGGAAAGCTTCCTTATTTGTGCATTTTTTTATATTTTGAAGGAGTAAGTTAATGTTCATTTTCATTGGGTTACCTTTTTATTCCTCAGTTAAAGCCTGACTTCCTGGTTCTGAGGATTTGCTTATTTTGTGTTTGTGTTGAGGGCAAAGGGTGAGGTTTTAATACCCACTACAAGGAACTGCAAATAACCTGTAGGTGTTTAGTGAATCTCAGCTTGTGTTGCAGATCTCTGAACTTCAGGACTTCAATGCCTCTGTTTGTCCCTTATTTCTTGTGATTTAGGTATTTAATTGCACTGTAAGGTATTTGATGGATTTTCTGCTATTACTAAATTTGAAGGCTTTAATTTTATTTTTTTTTAAATGATAATGGTTGTTTACATACATTAATCTGTGGTCTTTGTAGCATACAGTGATACAGCTGGAACAGATTTATTAATCAACAGTTTTATAAATAAGCTACTGTGCTTCAGCTGAACAGATTGAAGAAAAATAGAGACAAATGTTTCTTCAAGACATTTTGTCATGAAATTGTAATTAGAAATAAGGTTATTTTGATGTTTGGATTAAAAATAAATGTTGAGTTAAATTAAATAGTTGAATATTTATTTTACTGTTGTCAGCATTTTCTTTAATCTATTTTATGCTTGGAATGGCAAACTTTAATTAAATTTGCAGTTGTTTCAGCACAATTAAGAATGTCCTCTATGCAAAATGGAACATAAATCTGCATGAAAATAAGCCATCTTTGAATACAAAAGTAATAATTGAATGAATCATTTAAACCATGCTTAATGGAAGGAACATAACCATTTTATTTGCCATAGCATCTGTGTTAGTGTAAGTCTGTAAACTTCGTATGGAAGAAATTTCTTTTATTGAAGAATTCAAAGTGTTGAAAATTGATTTTTGGACATCAAGGTCCCTCCATCTTTACCATAGCAAGTCACAGAATGTAAGCCAGCGTTACTGGCATAAGCACTGGGGCTGTCTGGCATTTTCATTTCTTAACAGGAGGCTGTGGCAATTTTAGAGATACTTTGTGTGTTCTTTGCTGTAGTACTCCTTGCTTCTGAAATGCTTTCATCAGTTCTCCAAGTTTTTAGACTTTGCTAAAACTTGCATGAATTGACTGTGTGTAGCTCAGGCTTTTCTTTCTGTCACTCACTGTAATTCGATTGGCATCACTGAAAAAGTTTCATTTTCCAAGGCACCAGATCAGTAAGTAGGAACTAATTTGAGAAATGAATACATACATTCTTGCGGAATGTCCTGCCAACCTGATTCTTCTGGGACAGTGTGAGCACAGCAGCAGGGAAGCCATTGTACATATTGCATGCAGAGTGGGGATAGTTTTGCAGTGGTATATCTTTTTGATTTTGATTTTTCTTTGAAGATTATTACGGTATGAGCAGAGAATGTGATGCTCTGAGAGTCTGAGCATCTAAGCCAGTTGAGATTCCCAGAGGAAAGGTTATTTCACTACTGCTTTTAATAAGGGCTGTGTTAAAATGATATACAAAATTTTTCTTAATCTGCTGGTGGTAGTATTCACGACTACCAAAAAGTGATACGTAGGTTTGATTAGAAAATGGAAATCAGACACTGTCCTTGTGTTAATGGTAACGGATGGGACAGTAAATTTTCAATTTGTAGTGCAACGAGGTCCCAAGAAATTCTTACCAGTGGGGACTTTGTGTGTCCTTCAGCAGAAGGTTATGTGTTGCAAGTTGTCCCTAGAGTCTGTGTGAAATGAAAGTACACTTTATACCAGATGTTAGTGGTTTTTAGCTCAGACATCATAGGCATATTCTCCCAATGCTTTTGCTAGAATATAATATGCCACAGAGAACAAGTGAAGAAGGAAATAGGATCGGTTCCTCTTTTTCTCTCTAACTCCCCTTTTTTCCTCACTTGTCTTGTTTTCCTACCAACTGCCTTCTCCTTGATTTCAAATCCCTATTGAACAGCAACTTTAATGAAGTTTTCCTGCTTTATTCTTTTTGTTACTAATGCTCATTTTCCTCTTTGAATGCATGTTAAATTACATGTAGTTTGCTTTTAGCTTTTGGATGAGGAAGGTGCTTAAAAAACAAATTGAAGTTCATCTATAGTCTAGAAGCATAAGCATTTGTACATTCCCTAAAACAGAAAATGTTTACCTGAATTAAGGGTTCAAATTATAATCTCTTATAGCTAAGAATTTTAATAACACAGTGTATTTATCTTATAGCGCTGTGAAAATAATAGTTCTTATGGTAAGATCAGGATGAAGAGTAATCCAGTTCTCTTCACAAAGGTAGGAGAAAAGCAGAGCTGTGGATCTAAACTTGTGTGGAATTTATCATTTGTTCAGTAGGAATGAAAAATACTTCAGAAGTGTTTCTGAATATTTGTAGTTTAGAGTATCAAAGGAAAGACAATAGTCCGACACAGCGTCTGAAGTAAAGAAACCCCAAGAGAAAGAAGTTACTTATCTGCTGCACATTGATGCCTGTCATCGCTTTGCTGCTATAATCTATTTTCAGAGGCTAATGATAGGGAGTACTAACCGCAGTCTACAGCGAGTGGAGAGCAAATGGCAAGAAGTGACACACTCATCAAGCTTCTAGAGATTGCCTCTGATAGTGGCTTTCTCAGATGCACTGAAAAATCTTCAGGAGTTTATGTGTAGATTAGAAGAATCCATGAAGGGAAAAATTCAATGAAGTCTTAAGTTATGATTATCTGCTCTGCATTAAGAGATTATCTTCCTACCAATTAGGTGGAAACTAAATTTTCAGTTGTTGGTTATCTTTTTGGTCAATTAAATTTATTATTATTATTATTTTCCCATGAAAAGTAAAGGATAAAGGAAAGGCCTTGCGTTATTTCATATCAAGACACTGGTGTTAAAATATCAGAACATGTGGAAATGTTTTCAACAAGTACTTATGAAAATCTTACTTAGAAAGCATTATCTGGAGCACTAGCTAGAGGTTGCTAACATACACAAAAAGATTAAATGAAAGCTATCTTCCAATACTAGAAACAAAGTTTTCTCAACAAGGTGTCTCCATACAAAGCAATTTCCAAAGGCTTCATATACCTGTAGTAATCTGGACAATAGTATTTTATGTAGTGCTGTATACAAAGTGAAGATCTAATTTAAAATTTACGCTATCAGCTTTTTCTTCAGAAATGCTTATTTCTTTAGATAAGCCTGTTCGTGTGTTTCGTAGGTCCTCAGGGTGATCTTTCCTTTGTTCGTTTTGAGATGGGTCCAGAAGCAAACCATGCAAACGCATACTCGTGAACATAAGAGGTGTTAAATAAAAGTCTGATCCAGACATGACTTTACCATTCTTCTTTATCTCTTATCATGAATATGGAAGATCAACTTTTACATGTAGCGCAGTGAGAAAAAAATTAAGGGAATTTTAAGTTTCATCCATCCCTGGCATTCAATTTTGAATTTTTACAATATATTTTATTCTTCTCAGATATCAAAAGAAGAGGTATCTAAAAGATTAGTTTAAGAAATCTTTGAAAGCAGGCTACTAATTTTTCTCCCTTTTAAAGGCTGTTGTTTGAGTTGAAGTTTTAACTGGGTACAAATTTGTTAAAAATGTAATAGCTAGGTTGTAGGTGATCTTAGCATTTACTGCATCTACTTGACTTTTATATATATATACATATATATATATAATATAGCTCCACTGATATGCAAGATAATTTGAAGATATAAAAAGAAAAGGCTTTTGCCGGAGGATATGGTTTTCTTTGTGGTACACCTGCAAAATGAATTTGGTGACGCTGTGTGCTCTCGTGAATAGTTCCACTGAAGCGAGCATTCAGACTGTGAGCACTCAGCACCCCACTTCTGTCTAGGCCTTCATCTAAATTACATGGCAAAACATAATAGCCACCAGTCCTTGTAAATAGAAGATAGGGAAACACAGAATTTGAGAAAATAGAAAGGGTATGTTTTATGCTGAGAATCAAGGGCATTGCTGTTTTGTAATTGTCTGATAAACAGCCTTTTCTCGTTATTTTTAATACTGAATAGGAATGTTTTTAACAATAAATAAATCAAGGACATCCTTAGAAAATAACAGGGCAAAGACTTTTAGGAGTCCTAGTTGGAGACTGGATTAGTAGCTGTTAGTAGCTGAAAAAGCTTAATGTAGCTTTAATTTGGATTAAGATCTGCCGGTGTTCACCACAAGTAACTCTAGCCAGGTGATGCACCCATCTGTTTTTAAAATTTCTTTGTTCCCTGCTCCCAAGAAATAATAATTTTCTCCCTTACTTTCAAAAGAATAGGGACTAAAATAATATTTTACACATCTCTCAGTTTTGACAGATTTTACCCTGAGCATGAATCATTGGTAGTTCAACTTTTACATGTTGATTTCTCAAATACAAGTGCTGGCTCACATCTTCAAGTACGGTGAATAAGTGATAACTGGGGAGCAGAAACCACTTCATGGATCTGACTGACCCATTATATTAAGCATTTTGCTGAAAATGCCTTTTTTTTTTTTTTTTTAATGATGGACATCAGCATGTTCCATAATGACTAATTTCAGATCAGACATACTCTTTTCTATATGTGTTGAACATATATGTTCATATGAGGTTGAGTTACTTAAAGATTAACATCTTAACAAATATCTACAATCCTGTTCAATACAGTTTGGAAGTCCATTTTAAACAACCTTTTTTCTTTTTTTCATTTTTCATTATATCCTCTATCTAAAATTCAGTAACAGTGTATCTTGCTGAGAAATGTGATATGCAGTATAGTTTTCTCAATAAACTTTTAAATGAGATACTGTTAGTATTGATGAATGTCACTTAACTGGCTACTTAATCTTAACATAGTGATCGCACATTCAGATTTGCAGTCTTTCAGCCAAACTGGTATATGTTTTAAGTGGTTGTGAATTTTATACTGAAAGGAATTAACATTCTTTTTTGGCTGCAAGACTATGAATTAGATTCACAAACTACTGATGACTTAGTGAGCTTCTGTTTTGTCTAAATGCAAAAACATATGGTAAAAAATTTTTGATAGATGAAATAGAATGCTTAAGCACAGTCTAGGAGCCTAGAGTTTCCCAGCTTTTGAAATATTTTGTCTTTGTTAATTTCTGTTTTTAAAAAGATTATTTTGGAGGTAGAGTTATTCCACTATATCAATTGATGTGTTAGTTAGATTAAATTCACATTAATAGCAGAGATACTATTTTTTTTTTGAATATCTTTAGAAAAGCTAAACAAAAACTATGTAGAGAAGCCCTGTCATCTTTCAGATTTCAAATATAAGTATGCATTTAAATATAAGTATATATATGTGTATATAAAAATAACTATAGTTCGATATATTTATTTCAATCTAATCCAGAATTTATTTCAATCTAATCCAACACAAAGTAGAAGTATACACAAAAAGTTAATAATTTGCTAGTTTTGTCTGTGTTGTCATACATCTTTTGACTGTAGTCTGCCAGTGACACTGTCTTGAAATCAAAATCCCAAACATTACATGCATATGTTAAATTTAAAGTATGAAGCTAGACCAGAGCTTGCCCTGAGCCACCTGGTCTCAATTGAGAGCAGAAGGTTGGACTAGACACCTCCTAGGATCCTTCCAACCTGCGTGAGTCTTTGAATCAGTATTATCATGTCAGCAATATTATTGCTTGAGATAAGCAGGTATCTGCAGGTATTCACAAAAACAAACAAATTCCCTGCATTTGAAAATGAATCTCAGATGTTTACCCACATTCCAGTTTCTTATTCACAAAGTGTCTAGTCACACATAAATGTTCCTTAAGCCATTCTCAATAGTATTGTTCACCATTTTCTTTTATATTCAATCTCCAAATGTTCCTATACCTTTGTGTATATTAGAAAACTGATCATCTGCCTGTCTGGATAATGTGAACAGATAAAATTCTTAAAGTAACAATTAGATTTGCTTGGAAAAAGTTCTGAAATATTTGAGTTCTACAAAACGAGCAATGAGGAAAATTAAAGGAAGGAAAAACCTCAGTTCTGACTGAGAATTAACCATTGCTTCATAATATGATTAAATAGTTAAACAGTCTAGACATCTCTGGAAACCAATTATTGTTTTCCTTTCACATTTTAGGATATATCTGCTTTAGTTCCTGATTGCAAGTTTCTGGTCAAAAGAATCTAATTCACAACTACAAGTGAAATTATCTTTAATAGCAATACTAATTTGTTCCTTTGGCATCATTTGTTTTTCTGAAGTTGTACAGTGCTATGTTTTTTAGTTATTTGTATGTGAGTAAAATAAACTGTACAAGCAAAGTCACGAATCAGTCAACCCTTTTTGAATTAAAAGTATCTATTTTGCTTTCTGTTGCATGGCAAAGTCTCTTTATACATTGAAGATCGATCCTATGTGAACTTGGATGCTTTTAAAGAATGTTTACGTGGAAATGCCAGCTAATCAGCATCTCTGGTTGTTTCTGTCCTAACAGTCTTTCAAGGGTACAGTCAGCTTACATAGAAGTGTCATTGAATGGCTTGGGTTGGAACAGAGCTTAAAGATAGTTCCAACCCCCAAACTTCCATTACCTTTTTTTTTTTTTTTTTTTTTGCTACAGCATTTCTACATGATAATAGCAGCTTGCATTGTTATATTTGTGGCAGCTTATATTTTGCTTTTGTGGAGCTGACTCCTGTGTAATACCAGTACTCAAAACAAATGTCCTCAAACTGTATTCCTCTGAAAATGGTTTTAATATGTGTGGATTCTGCTTAGTTGTAGCCTCAGTTCTTTTAACTTAGCATTGCAATGTGTGATGCCTGCTTGCATCTCATATGACTGCATTTTTTTCTCCCCCATTATGTCTGAATCGGATCCTCAGATCAAGGCCATGAAGGGGAGAAGGGGGGTTGTGATCATTTGACAACAGTTACAGTGTATGTCCCATCAGCAGGTATATAAGATGATATATATATCACATATATGTATATAGTTCAATTATTATAGAGCACGTACTCTCAGATGTGCTCAGTTTTCATTTCAGCTTCCAAGTTAGCTTCTCACTGAATATTCATATATTTATTATTTTTTAATTAATAGACATGCATGTGATCTGAGCATGTTTTTTTTTTTTTGTTTTCACTTAGGCCATCTTACATGTTAAACTTACAAATTTATTTTTTCTTTAGAAGTTTACAAAAACACAATGCTAAATTTACTATGCAATAACAGATCAGTAACAGATTTTATCACATGGACATGAATATTTGGAGGCAGTATATATCAATTTGTGATAGCATGTCAAGCAGCAGAATATTAGAAGCCTGCCCATGGAGAAGCCTTAACAATGCATTGCCCCATGTGTCATCTTGGGCTCTCCATCAAAGATAGAAAGGAGTGTATGTATCCACACCATATTCTTTTATCATTGTTATTGCTATTTTTTAAGTAATTACCATGATTGTCTTTATCAGTTGAGCATTGTATTGCCTCAGCTCTCAACACTAACACTGAAAGCTGGAAACTGAGTTGAGAAAAAAGGCAGACACAGCAGAGGTCATGCTTGAGGAGTGCTCCTCAAGCACTTCTTATGGTGTTCAGCCACCTGCTAGGGCCTAGCTCAAAGAAGAGGTAACCTCTTCTACCTACCTGGGGTGGATTCAGAGCTGAATTCTTGAACAATGAGCTAAACAGACTCCCCAGACAATCCTGGTTTTATATGCTCTTCAATTTATTGTTTTTAGTCTTGAAAGAGAGCCTTTCCGTATATTGCATTCCCCTAGATTTTGTGAATTGATGGTGGTTTTTTTTTTGTTTTTGTTTTTTTTTTCCTGTTTTGATGGAGAGAAAAAAAAAAAAAAAAGAAAAAAGAAAAATGTAGTGTGAAATACAGAAAATCTGTCACCTTTTTGGAAACCACAAATCACTCCAATCAGAAGATCAATATCAGTACATGTGCTAAAGGCAACCTGGGCCAGAACATAAGCAAACATTTGAAAGCTGTCCCGTGGAGAATCTTTGTTCCTCTCAAATGCCCACACAAAAATGATCTCAAAGCTGGAGGGTGTTCTGTGCTGTGTGAGCTCCAAAGCTGGTTGTAACATTTCAGAGGACCAGTACAAGCACATCAGTATTTAATTTTCTTCCACAATCTTTGGCTTTCACTGTGCAGGCAATATCATTAACTTTATATTTAAGTAGCAACCTTTATCTAGCAAGCACCTGAAGTGCTTATCACTTCTGAACTTGATGAAAATGCCATTAAAGTCAGGGGAACATTTTTTCCATTGACTTTAAAATGGATTTTTGGATCAGGTCTTGTCTACCTATCACACAAATGTAATAAAGTCATCTCTGCAGTGTGACAGCAACAGCAAGGTGGACAATGAACAGCTCACAGTATGCTGCCAGGATTTTCAGCAGGATCTTGTAGAAGAGAGATTTATCAATGTGTTCGGAGGCTCATCTGTGCTGTATGTTAATCTTCAGGTCTGTAGTTTGTTCGCACCTTTGTGAACGTTAGTCATCTTGCTTCCCATGGCGCTCCCACTCTTAATGGACAGCTATAACAGACTTCTGACAGATCACTATCTTCCTTGCTATTTTCTGTAGCATTTTGAGTGCAATTCACTTGGCCCTGGTGCACTGTTACCTTGTAGTAGTTCTAAATGCTGTTTGCAGTGTCATTATCGTAAAGGTATTTTAAAGCTACACTTTTCTCCAGGGGAAAGCTTGCTGAATGTGACCCCCAGCTGCTTCTGGTGGGTGCTAGGACAAGAACTGATTAAAGTTCTTGTCACTGTCAACTTCATCTGTCTGTGGTTTCTTTTAAGACCATTCCTTCCATTGTTTGTGCTGACACATATGTGAATGTACCGTGCTTAAGTGGTTGCACAGAAGAATGAGAACAAGTTTTTCTTCTACTTCTCCTTTTCCCTTATGGGTAGTTGGCATTGATTGGTACTACTGCTTTCTTGCATCAGTTTATATCTGTACGGGATTTGTGATCAAGGAGAAATTATAAGATGACCAGGGCCATTGCACCCATCCCTGTTTCCCAACTAGCTGCACTGGTTGAACTCGCAGAGAAGAGAATTATCATAAGGTACTGACACACTGTGCTAAGTGCATCTGAATCTCATAATTTCCTGTGATAATTCCTCGTTTCTGTACAGTGCCCTGGGGATATCTGTGTCTGAAACTATGATCCAGCAAATTCTGCCTAACAGCCTGCACTCCTGGACCAGTTTTGATGAGGATTTATGACTTACATAGTTAATTTCTGCTTATACTCATGTTTTCCTCAACTTAGCCTGAAGGAGGGTTAATGGGAAGAGTCTACACCTATTATTAGATCAACTGAGGTAAACTCTGCATGTGGAAAGACTCATTTTCTCCCTGTATCAGTCACATAAGCTGTTGCGCACCCTCATTTGGACATTTTTTTCAAGTGCAAAGGCCCTACTATTAACTTAGCTCTAGCCCTTACATTACTGACTTATGGTCCTTGTGCATTCCAAAGATGCAGCTTGCTTTTTCTGTTCCCTTTAGTCCTTCAATATTCTGTCCTTAGTAAAATACAGAAGATCAAACAGGCTGAAGTAACTTTGTGTCTTTCTAGCACATAATGCCTGTACTATTTTATTTTTGGCTCAGAAGTCTTCTTGAGTCACAAACGCTTCCAGCAGTGGAAGTTTTGGTATGGCAGTGTAACAAAGATCTCAAAAGACGTGGTCTTATATGTAGTTTTAGCTCATCAAAATGTCCTTGTGGTTAAGGGCAGATCACTGTTACTAATGTAACTTTATATATATATATGCTTCTTTCATGGACCACATTAACAGTTTCATTTGCTGTATGGACCTCATGCTTTGTTGTGAAGTTTATATTTGTTGTATAATGATACCTACATGAATAGTGGTCAACGCTGAAGAGTTTCTTCTTGGAAAATGTGTCTGCCTTTGTTGTGCCATCTTAAGGTGGCATTGTACCAGGAAGGTTCAGGTTACCATAATGGTGGAAGAGCTTACTTGAAATAGTATAAATATACTGCAGTTGGACTTGAATTAGCAAGTTGAGTTTGTAAATCTTTTTGGTAGGAATCATATGGCTATTTATTTGTGAAATTTTCTGTAACCCAACCTCATATCTTTTAAATTAAATAAGGCTTGTGTATGAGTATTAGAGAACTTATATTGCTCTTAATTTTGAGACAGTGGTTACTTTTTCCATATGTGTCACTCTTCACTCATGTGTGACCCAATAATGTGCCATTCTTGAGGTTCTGGAGTCTCAGTGATGTGAGTGATGTTATTCTGTTCATAGAAATACTGTGTATAGTAGTTTTCATCCAGAGATCCCTAAGTGATATAAAAGCATTCATGAATTATGCCCCTTAGGATTTCTACACATAAGTTTTTAAACTTAAATATAATACATATTTATATCCGTAAACATTTTGTTTTTAATGATAGAGAAATGTCATTAGCAATATAATTTTTAATGAAAATTTTTGAATGTGAAAGAAAGTCATCTAAACTGGATGTTTTCATGAAAAACATTCCCTCTGAGCTATTAGTATTATAAATAGTAGGCATAATTATTCAATTTGTTAAAAGATTAGGAGCATTTGGAGTGGATGTTTGGTAACACTTCTACATAATAAGTATAAAAACAATTAAGCATATATACACACGCACTAAAAATGTGTGTGTATATATATTATTTAATGTTTGATTTACAACACCTTGAGATGTGAAAAACAGTCTTATTCCCCAAAAAGGCAGATTATAAAGTAAGTTTTGATGGTTAAGAAAGGGCATTTTCATATTAATAGTTCTCATCAGCAGAATTTCACTGTGACTCTCAGCTGTGGTGTCCTTTACAGCAACCATCTGTTTTGGCAGCTTCATAATTTCTTTTTCAGTATCTCAGACTAAATTAAAATCATCATACAGTGAACTCTGCTAGGAAACAAAAAACCTAAACTCGAGTGTAGCATTGAAGTTATTGCAGTTCATTGCAATTTATGTTCTATATATGTGCAATTCCAAAAGTAGAAGAAATAATATTTTGAATATTTGGGGAAAAGCTGTCTATTTGGGTTTTGCTTATATTGGTGTTCCAGTAATTTTTGTAACTTTGCAGTGAAACAGGATTTTAGGATTTGTGAGTGTGATAAAGAAATGAATGGGGAGAAACAAAATCAGCCAGAATCACAGTGAGAAACAGGTTGCTGTTCTCTCCCACTCTTCCCTTTTGCCACTGTTCAACAATATCTCCTCATTAACTGTTATTTTTACTATACATCTTTACAGTCTTAAGCTTTCAGGTATTTACAGTTACCTCTGTTTGTTGTTATGTTCTGCTAGAGAATTCTTGTAGTGTTTTGGATGCTTCCGTAATCAGCACCTTTTAATACCCATCTTTCTTACAAATCTTACCCTTCTTTTCTTCCTGCTTTTCCTCTTCCTGTCTTTCCTTCCTCTACCTTGTTTAGTGTTCATGAGACTATTTTCTGGTTCTGAGTCCCATCCCCTACCACAGAAAGCATGAACAGCATGAACCTGCTAGACAGCATAAACTAGATAGGTTGCCAAGTTTGTTTGAATTCGTATGCAGTGCTTTCCATTGTCTTTTCAAAATGTCTGAGTTCAAGTACAAATAACAAATACAGATGAAGTACAGACAACAAATGCTGGGAGCAAAATTTGATCCTCGTTTCCACTCTTTCGTACCTGATAATGTACTCCAGAAGGATAATTATTGCAATAGTAGCCAATGTATCTATCAGTCCATACATCTAGTTATCTTAAATAATAGGAATGAAAGACTATTTATGATCTGTTTGTCTTTCATAAATGCTTGAGCTTTTTTTTTTTTTTTTTTTAAACCTTGACATGATTTGTATCGTAGTTTATTAAATTAGCAGAAAATGTTGTGATCATTTAGAGTGATATGTGATCGTGTGTGCCCTTAAAATGCATCAAGAATAATGAGTGGTAATTGGTTTGAGACATTGATTAAGGAGCTGTTGACTAAATTGGAGACATAGTTTACCACACACATGGCATATCAAATTTCGTCTATGTTTTTCATTATTATTCTAGAAATAAAATATTTTGTGAAAGTGTCTGGACACGTATATAGCTTTTTATGTAGTTATATACTTAAACTGTAGAAAAAAGTTCTTTGTTCAGTGGAGTTGTTTAAAGGGGTTACTCTAACATCTCCAAAACAGTTTTCTATGGATGTTTTTAGTGAAACTAGACCTTCAGCAGTCACTTCTTTCATTACAGAGAAACATGGAGAGGACATGCTAGTCATGGTAAGCCTATTCATACCATGCTGAACAGAATGCTTACCTATGTGGTGGTAGATGTTTCCATCAAAATGAGGCTGAAATAAAGGAAACCTCTTGGAAATGGCACACTAATCCCTTGTATGTCTTTCAGCAGTTAGGAAATGGGGATTTTGTTGTCAGCAGAAGAAAACATAGAAAACACTATATATAAATAGATTCTCAGAGATGTGAATGATAGATTCTCTGACACATTTCTCATTTATTTATGCGATAAATTCCTTCTCTGCTATCCCTATAAGGTGGGAATTCAACTATGCCAAAGGATAAATAAATAAATAAGAAGAAACTTTTGTTTTGTGTCATCTTATGTTAGAAAATGGTATCCACAACTTAACTGACATAAAGTTATTGAATACAATATTTACTAGCTAGCTTTCTGCATATGTAAGAACAACAGAGTTATCTTGAATAACAGTTCCCTTGTATTGTTTTTGAGCAACATTTTATATTACAGTGTTATAGGGATTTATTTTCATAACAAACATGGGAAAAGAAGAAATCATTCTTCATCCATACTTACTGGAAAATTACAAGAAATTGTCTTAAGAAATGAAGGGAAAAAAAAAAAAAAGATAACCTAAGCCCTTTGCACATGTATATCAACCAATGTAAGACAGAGATCTGCAAGTCAGTCGTGGCCTCACACAGAAGGTTGCACAGACAATAGACAAGAAAGGGATATTTATGCCAATGTGTCTTTCTCCTGACATTCTCCACTGCATATATAATGTTTTTCATAGCTTTTTAAAATGCTCTGAACAAGACTGGTCACCTTGGCTCAAGATATGTAGAGGTAGACCATGAAAAGATTCAGGGACATTGATGTGCTGTCTCTTAAGAAGCACTAAAAATCCTTAGTTTGTTTTATAAAAGAACAGAGTAGAGAAATGCTCTATGAGTAGAGAAATGCTCATGTGCTGAATGGCAGTGATGCCATAGGTGGGGGAGGTAAAGTACATATAAGGAAAATAAAGAAAAGTTTTAACCCCCAGAGTACTGAGGTCATGGGACAGTACAGCAGGGACAACAACCTACTACTCAGTTTGAGGGGGGATTTTTGTCAGTTAGTGTGTGGGAGTCTGGAAGGGTATTGAGTCCAATTGCTATGAGGTACATTTGATAGAGGTCTTTTTAAATCGTATTACTCAATAGGTGTAGTGTAGATTGCAACAAGCAGTTTCAATGATTAAAAAAATAAGTTGTAGAATTTTAAGAAGTATGAGGAGCTGATCAGTAAATACTTGCAGAAAAAGTGGAAATTCAAAGAAAAGTCTGTAATGAAAGTAGAATTTCTGTATGATGAAGTAGGTGAACTGGTTGGTATATGAGATTTCCATATCTAATTGCAGTCCTACATAAAACACTCTTGCCCTCCCCTATGTTATTGAGCTATAACTACTAAACTCCTTTTTAATTTTTTTTTTTCTTTTTCCTTAAAACACCAACTGTAAAACATTTCTAATATCACTGAGAACTGTCCAGCAGCAAAGTACGTTAACAAAGAAGTGGTTTTGAGCAAGCTTATTTAACAGTGCATTAACTTTTCTGGAGCTCTGCTTTAGTTAATTCCTGCCCTGTCACACTGCTAGCAGTGACACAGAAGAGAACCTCTCACTTCCAGGGTATTTCAGACAAAAGTTAAATAAATAAATAAAAAATCTCCGATTCATTTCAGCTTGACCCTATTAGTCAGTAGCTTAAAAGAGACAAAAGGAACAAATAGTAACATGAAGTCTCTACTAAGGATTTTCCTCTACATCTCAGAGAGTGGATAAAAATGACTACATAATGGTGGGTTGAATCAAGTCAGTAGATTCAAAATCCACAAAGATACCTAAGCAGATTAAATAAGCCTGAAATCATAGCTGAAGCAGTAGCAAGCTTTGGTGTAGGTGGTGAGATGCCATCTCCATAAGAATACCCTGAAAACTGCCATCTTGGGAAACTGAAAACCTTGGGAAAGGACATTCATCCAAAGAAATGCGTAGATTTAGGAAGAGTCTCTCTTTATAAATATTTAATCACTAATAAAGACTACATTACTGTCATCTTCCAATCATGATTTTCAAAGTGTTTTAAGAATATACAGAAGTATATTTATAGTGTGGTTTTAGCATACTATAGCTGTTCTCTCTCAGAACTGATCTCTTTCTCTCAGACATCCCTTTTTTTCAGGTTAGTTTGTATGCAGAAAGTACTTTGGAGTAAGGTTAAAAAAATAAATCAGTGGCTGGGACTGGGAAAGGGTAGTCATGAGTACAGGACTGTGCATGTCGTGGTCCTTATACTTTGTATGAAAATATGTATGAGATGAGTGAAAATTAACTTGAAGGGCAGTGAATATTGTTATGACCCCTTTGCATTTACTAGTTTTTAGCTCTCTCTGGTTGGGTTAAAGATGACTTTTTACTGGAAGTAGTACACAGGTTTGATGTCGTGGCCAATTCTCCCGTAGGTGGGCTGTCTCTAAGAAGGGCTGTTTTGCCCACCATTATTGTGCTCCTGGTTAATTTCCCTACTTCTCTCTCATATATTATCAAGTATTATTGCAGTCTCCATTAAGTGTTATTGCAAAGTGCTGTAGGTCTTTGGATTCTTCAGGGTAAGTTTTTTTTCCTCAGTTTCCTGCTTGTTGCTTAAACATGGCATCTCTGGTTGCATGTATGGCAAGTGATGTTCTAGTGGCACAGCAATTTTAACAAGATAATCACTTCAGAATGCACTGTTTCACACTATCTGTTTTGGCTTTTGTTTGCTTGCTCTGGAGGAGCAAATACAATATTCTAGAGGACAGTATTTTATATTGATTTTACTTACATAATAAATAAAAATAACTTGGCACAAGAGGAAGTTCTATCACAGTCTTCATGGAAATTGTTGGAAGACATAATAAAACATTAAAATGAAGTAATATGTATAAGTAATCAAGCAGTGTTGACTACATCATTAGAAATGACAAGCTTATGATATAAAGTACTTTCTTAGTTCTGAAGGTCTATTTTTATTTTGGTACTCTGTTCCTGTTCTCATGGGCATAGCACATAAAAATGATCTATGTTGTTTATAGAAGTGTCAGAAAGGATGCTGAATCTTTCAAGAAAGTCCTAAAATATGCTCTTCATTTTTTTTTCTGTTTGTCTTGAGCTTAGTCTTCCACTCCTGATGCTTCCCAGCTCTCACTGATTCAGTGAATTCAGCAAACACTACTGTACTGAGCTAATTGGCAGTGGGTTTTACTAGAGCTGTTCTGTGATACTTGGTTGGAATCAAGCCACTATTAAATCAGTTAAAACAGCTGTTTTGTGTAGTAATCTGGCAAAACATGAAGTGACTGTGATCTAGACATGCATAAGTAAAGGCAGGATTAGTTAAAGAAGACTTATAGCTGGAACAGCTGACTTTAAATCCATGTGGGGGATCTTCTGGTCAATGTAATAGGCCAGGCCAGGAATCAGAAAATCACTAGCAGAAATATTGCCCATTTCTAGTTTTTTTTTGTTGTTGTTTGTTTTTTTTTTTATTATTTTTATTTTTTTCTTTTTTTCTACTTTGCACCTGACCTACTACTCATTAAGAATTCATTAAAGCTGCTTAACATAGAGAGGAAAACATACTTCTCAGTTTCCTCAGTTCTACACTACAGATGAAGCAAAAAAAAATCTTATTACTTTTGAATGTTCTCCAGTCCCTGGAAGAGTGGAACACTGATAAACTTATTTGAAGGTTGGAAGTATTTAAGGAGAACAAATATAAGAGTTTAGGATCTCTTGTGTGTCTGTGGAACATGCTCCTAAATTGTTTCCATAAGTAACAATTGCATGTTACAACATTTTTAATAGAATCATAAGACAGTTAATACATTGCATAAATAAAAAAAAACAGCATTTGATTGAAGTTTATGTGGTATACTAGAGTTTGCAGCTTAAGCATATTACAACTTTTCAGTGTCAGACTTCCTGACAACACCTTTATACTTAAAGAGAAATATTATTCTGTAGTTACAACCAAAAAAAGTTCATATAGGTAGTACTGTTTTATCGTTGACCTGATTTATTTCAGATTATCCTGGTATTAAGCAACACTCATTGTGCACAGAGCTGAAGTAAAATTCCTTCAAAATTCAGAATTGGATTTTGAATGAACTTTGAGGGTGTAAAACTTTACCTGTTTTTGAATGACTCTCTCTACTACTCCAAAGGGCCAGTGGAGAGTGAATCATGGAATGAATAAGTGACAGAAGTATAAGCCTAGCTTTTGGATTTATTCCTTTTCTTTTAGTACAAAGCAAGAGAAGTTGCCAAGACCCTTTCTGTAGCTGATTTATTTTTCTTCTACCTCTAGCAAACATATGAACCCTAATATTTTGAACATGTTTATCGATTACATCAGGAATGTGGTTTTTTTTCCCCTCCCCCTCCTTATATAAGTATTAGACTAATGCATAATTTAAGAAAATGGCTGGATCTGATGATCTTTCAAGGTCCTTCCAGCCTGAGGGATTGTATGGTTGTATGAATATTTTTTTATGTAGGCTTTACTCTTCTTGTATGGTACTGATTGAGGAATAATTTGTCATGCCCTTGCACATAATAATCCCCCCTTATAGCACAGAATTCCCAGTCATACATTAAACTTAATTCTTCTAATTATTCATGAATAGGAATATATGGAAGCATTTTTAATACACCCAGGTTTCTTTGGGAGCTTCCCACACCTGATGCATCCTACTACTTGTCTTCTTTCAGGTTTGACTTAAAAATATATATTTGATAGGTTATTAATGTATTACTTTTTTTTTTTTAATTCATATTTTGAGAATTGTATCCATTTCTTATCAGCCCCTTCAAACATTCATGGAGAAATGAGAAATATTTAGCAGCTTTTCTCAGTTGTGGTCCATGAATAAAATGGTCCTGATTCAACAATTAAAATCAGCTAACCAGGCTTACATAACCAGTCAGGTAATTGAAGGGAACCACCGATATTTTATTTTTTTTATAACTAGAAAAGTGAATGGATGGAAACTATATGTAGTGGACAAATATAAACTGCCATTTTAGCCACAAGTGAAATAAATTGTACTGCTTAACAGAAAGCAATTGTAAGGAGAGCTAAACATTTCAATATTTTTTATTTTTTTCCCCTGAAAGTTAAAAAACCTTTTGAAACATCCAAATTCTGGATGGCAGATGTGGTAATTTTTATTATTATTTTTATTATGCATTTTATTATTTAATTATTTTGTTATGCATTTGTATGATTTTTCTTTATTAGCATTTTATATAAATGTCCATGTAAAATGTTTTTCAAAAATATGGACAGGCTTTTGAGGAAGAAATGCTGAAATACCTTATTTCTTAGCCACTCAAGAAACTATATTTCTAATCTACTACTTGTTCTTCAGGTTATCTACTATGCCAGAAAGACTTTTGTTTGCTTTTATTACAACTGAAATCACGTTATCTCTGGTGGCTGTAGCGCTTTCAGGAATTGTCACTCTCATTTTTCCATTTATAAATGTGCCAAGAAAGTATCTCCGTTTCCCTTCTCTCTCTAAATTCAGAGCATTATCATACTTTAATGCAGAGAGTACTTTCCTTTTCAACACTGCTGTTCTCTGTGGTCACATGTTCATTGTTGGAGTGCATCTCCGCATTGCTATACAAGAAAATGATTTTAATTAGAGGTGAACTTTAGGAAGATTCAGGCTGTTTAGCTCCAAAGTACTGTTTAGCTCCAAAGCCTTCCTTCATCTATGGAATAGGTAGGAACTTTCAGATGACCGAGGTTTATTTGGTGTATTTTTTTTTTAACCAGTTTTATTGTTACTTGCAGTAATGAGAATTTTTGAGCATCACAAAATGCTTTTCCATTTTTTGAGAGTGAGGAGGTGGTGCTTTCTTTTTGTCTTTATTGTTCATCCAAATTATATATTTAGAAATAATTCTGTAGTCCTCTTGTGCTTGCCACAAAATGAGCTGTAAGGGTGACATGCTGAGAATTAGAGGAGGTGAAAAATGGGAATAATTTAGTTGCATGAAAGTGGAAACAGGCACCCTTAGAGCTGTGATATTTATGCAGTTCTGAGACCTGCGTATTTCAGATTTCTTCTACCTTGATAGAAAATTAAAAGAAAAATGAAAGCATCTATTTCTTGTTACAAACTTCAAAAAGTTCCAGTTTTAATGTAGCTACAGTCATGTGTCTGTAAAGGTGTGCAGTTGAGCTTTTTGGGTTTGTTGTTCTGGTATAAAAGTGGATGAGTACAAGTCCAAGGAACTGGAGAGGCCTTGTTTGGTGGGCTAATGCATGAAGTTAGGAAGCTGGAACGCAGTCAGCTCTTGGAGTGTGCAAGCAAAATGAGAAATGAAAAAACATGCTGCAGAGAAGGGAGTTCATAATAAAGAAGTAGTGCTAAAAGTGTTTGGTAAACACCCAAATCAGAAGAAAAAGAGCATACAATAAAATTTATGGGATTTTTCTCTCTCTCCCTCTCTCTTTTTTTTTTTTTTTTTTTCAAGCAATGTAAACCAGCATTGGCTAATTACACCCTTGTGCCTGTGGTACTTTAGCAGATATTTGTTCAACAGAATACACATGTTGCTATGGCAATCATCTTGTTTGTCAAATGTTAAGTAAACTTCGAAAAAGAAAAGCCTTGAAATATTTTTTTGTTCTGTTGTGACTAGTATCTCCAACCCACACACAGCTGTTCAAAAATAGCTAATAGTCTCCCAGTTATAGGATCCGCTCTCTAAAACTGGCAATGGCATCGCAGCTGTCAGAGGTGATCTCTGCAGTTCTAGGTGTATCTGTACGCCTGTCTGCAAGCTGGAAACAGACAAACCCCTTCCTCCACACAGGGTATTTTGCCCTGTGCAAAGCACTGTTTGCTCAAGCTGCATTGAACTCACCTGCCTGTTTTCTAAGGGCATACCTCATCTTTCCTACATGCCTAAGATCTCTTTAAAAGCCCTGTGGGATAATTCACTTTCCCAATGAAAAGAATGATTCAGCCGATCATCATACACAGCTATGGGTAAAGCCGAGTTTTGTGAATTCATGGTTCAAGGATGGAAGTGTAGTTTCTCTGGAGGAGCTCCTATTTCTTGGCTCAGCTACATACATGGTAGGGCAAAAGTTAGGTTGATGTATTGCCTACTTTCCCTACCAGGAGCGAAGAAACACTGGTAAGATCCACAAGTACTATTTGCTCATAACCATTACTGACATCATCTCTCCTCAGAGAGCCACCACAGTCATAATGGATGAAAACTAATGCTTCACACTTTCCTGAAATTTTCTCAGAAACTGAATATTAGTAGTATGGATTTTTGTCCCTTACTACACCAGGTAACAGTTTGCAAGGGTGTACCTAACAAATACTCTTCATATAAAGGACATTTCTTCTTAAAGGAAACTGTTTTTCATTTTTTATGAGTGCTGTCTTAAATTCTGATCTGTGAACAACATGCTTGTCTAATGCATGTCTAGAAATAGATAGGAGGTAATGTGAAAAGAAACCCTGGGAATCAGGGTTCATCTTCTGTCAGCTTCACTTCACCAAGCAGATCATGATGGATGCAATTTCAGCGGAGATTGTTACCTTACTTTGATGTCATGTGGAAGTACAGCCCATTTCTGTAGTTAGCCTTGATCTGACACTTGCATTTGAGGGAAGTGGCTGTTGGTTGGCTGCTGCTCACGACAGTCAAAGAGCATTTATGGTGACTGATTTTTAAGGTTTCTGATTCAGGCTTCAGATTTACAAAAAGTAAATCTTAAGATTTACAAAAAGTTTCCTTCAGTACCAAATCAAGGAAGATTCAAGGATTGGATGACATTAGGCAGGGCATTGAAAATATTTTATTATTATTATTATTTTAACAGAATGGATTAAAAAAAAAAAAAAGCTGATAACTGCAGGCTTTTCTATACTGTGTTCCATTTTTAGACATTTAAATTCTTTGGACTTGCTTCCAACTACATAATAGTTTTTACAATAACTTACAAACGCAATGGAAAGCAAGAATAGTTAGTATCAGATAGGGCACAGCTTCTGCGCTTTGCAGACAAGGGGCAATTAATACAGAAGAACTTTCCTATTACTCCAATCAGTATTGTTGCCCAGGGCAACTGCACACATCCTTAATTTGCAGGCCAAATCTCTCTCCGCTGCTGTTTGAAAGCTGTTGCCCATCCTTCTCTACTTCTGTCCTTTCCCTTTCGGTCCTTGCCCCTTCATTCTAATAAGTTATTTTGGGAAAATTATACTATATTATAGCTGTGATTACCGAAATTAAATGTGGTATTTCCCAGATCCACTAATCGTTCAATCTACTTGATAAATATCATTTTAATTAGGGGGCCTGCAGATTGTGTAAACAACACCTGAAATCCACCCTCACCCCAACCCTCCTCATTTATTTATTTAAGAACAGGGAATACTGGGGGGGGGTAGTTTTCATTGATTTAATGTTGCTTAACATTAGAATACATCTTTCCCTTACTGCATTTTATGGTATTTTACAGATAGCTTTGGTTCTCTGCTTTTGGTACACATTTATTGAAACACTATGTTCTTAGGTTTACATATATATATCAGGAACTGAGTGTAATTAGACCTACACGAACCATCCCTCTCTGCCTTCAAAGTGTTCCCTCTGCCTCTAAACTCTGAATGAAAATGGTGGGTGAACTTCAAAGAGAAATCCTGTCTCCCTCTGTCCAGGCCAACTGCTGCCTTCAGCTACTCTAGAAAATATTGGAGTGACTTTCATGTTTAATTGTTTTAAATGCTGAACTGAAGTTGCTTCTGATTAGCCTGCAATTTAAATATACCTTTTTTTCTTCTTCTTTTTTTGAACTAAAACTTCAGTATCACTTGAGAACAACTATATGCACGCTTGGAAGACCTGCTGGAAAAAAAAAAAAAAAGACTCATTTGGAAATGTGACTTTGCAACATATTTCTTGCTGAAACATCAAGTATTTATGATAAATATGTCTTCAGTACTGGGAATAAATTTTAATACATTTTTTGAGAGTTTTTCCATTTAGCCCATTTCTGTTTTTCTATATTATGATACATGTAAGTGAAATGGACTGATGATGCATGACCCACATTTAATCTGAATATCCACCAGCAATATGACTGGGACAGCATGTGTTTACTCGGAATCATACAGCAGACAACACATGCAACATAATGATAGAGGCTGCATATGTTTTTTTTTCCCCTCTCTGCTATATTTAAACAAACAGAATTATTACGTTCACTTGGAGGGTTGTTAATCTCAGATCTAGCTTTGTTTTTGTTTTGAAGTAACATTGCAGGTTTGGTCCTTAACACAGCTGGCTGAATTTCAAATGTCATGCAGGTGGCTTTATCACATGAGCTATTAGCTGTGAAGTTGAAGACTTTGAATGCACATACGTGCACAAATAAGTGGAGGGTAAGAGAAGAAAGATGTCTGTATAAAAGGAGGAGTGTATTTTAGCTGTTCGTGTGTGAATACAGCTTGCACTTGGTAAAGATTTCAAGTTGGCAGACCTTTTATTTCTTTCACAAATTACCATCATTAACCCTAGTACAGCAATGCAGGAAAGCCTTTTCTGTTATCTTCTGAAATAACTCATGGACACTTACAGCCTATTTATACACAATGTCTATTCTTATGCATAGTATCTGCAGGTTTTATGGGTGCATTGTAACAGCAAAAAGTGTTCCACATTACTTAGCTCTTGCTTTACTGTCTTTGGAAAGGGTAGACTACGAGACTGGGGAAAAATTTTACACATTATATATTTTTTCACGTAATTAGTATATTAATCTTTAAAGTTTGTAACTTGTTTCTAAACTGTTAATTGAAGGAAACAAGTATGTACTGAGAAGTGAGCTTGGAGATGATACAAAGACACAATTCAATTCTGTGTTTCAGTGAGTTAGTTGTCTATTTCTTCTAACAATCCTCTAGGTAGGTTTTGCTTTTTGGCATCAAAAATCTCTATTCATCTGATTCTTCTTTTTTAAATCAGTGCCTGCATAATCCGCTGTGGATACTGGCTTTCAGGCTAAAATATGGCCTAAATATCCTTGACTTCAGCAGAGTTTATTCTTACTACCTCATCAAGTTACATACTGTGATGATGTCCTTGAAATCTGGGATTTGTGCTTGACTTTTTAGCTTCTAAGCTCTTAAGAAATAATGATTAAGAGCTGGCTCCTGCTCCCATTGTCTTCATTGACTTGATTCAGTGGTGATGGATCAAGTGTTTCATGTACAACATACAAGAGTGAAATGAAGTCTTTAAAAACATTAAGTCTACTCAGTTAATGGAGATCATTCTGTGACTAAATTCGAAATGCTGGAAGAATTATGGACAGGTGAGAAATTGAAGAAAGTCAAATAGAAATAGCTAAAAAGCCTGCTAATATAGAAGGTTTGAGTATGTTTGTAATACTTCTGTCTGCTATGAAAACATTTTGGAGCCAATTTGCTGGTTATAAGTGACTTTATGAGGTAAAATTAATTTTTTTAAATGGTAAAATCACTGTTTAAAATCAACCTTCTCCCAGTGTGATAGAGATGAGCCATTGGATTCCTAACTTGTAAGCCAACCAGCACCATCCATGGTCTTTTGCTGTGTGGAAGTCCTAATGAGAAGGCACAAATGCTGCCAAATACTTAAGTAGAGTATTTGGGAATCCACACTTCCCACACGTTGCAGAAACGTGTCATGTAACAATGCGTTATTGTAAGAGCTGAGTATAGTTATTGTACGAGCCCGTGTACTAGAAGAACATGGGTAGTTGCAGGGAAAGGTTATGTTAAATGTTTTTTATCAGAAGTTTGTTCACAAGGCAGTGGATTCTTTTCTTTCCAGGGTACTGAAATCTTATTGCAGAAAATAGAATGTTAAATGAAATCTTAATCTGAAAATCCTTAGCTTGTCAATTAATAAGTAATAAGAGCAGATTGTCAGAGTTAAAAATTTTAGGGATTTTTGTTTTGGCTAGAACTAGCATCTAATGAAATGGTACTACATGCAGTTCTTTTAAGTTAACTACATTACAGAAACCACATGTTGTATCCAATATATAAAAACTTTAAAGTATGTTTTTAAATGGAAAAGTTTATGTTAATGTGATTCATCATGTTCTTTTTGGGGGGATCTGTCCTGACTCCCAATAGCAGGTGTTGATGGAGTAGAATAAATACATAAAATTAGTCAAGATGTTTAGGTGTTATTCTTCATTTTGATTAACAGTGGTCTTTGGCATCAATAGTGATGATGATTTACTTTAAAAAAGTATATTTTGTAATTTAGCAAAACTGAAACTTCTAAGGTCAGTAGGTTTAAGTGGTTACAAATCTTACTGTACTGAACTTCACCCTTGGTTTTGTTAAGTTTGCATGGGTAATTCAGATAAATTGGCCTTACTGAAGGCTTACTGCTTAATTGCTGCAACACATACTTACTTGCCTCTGAAGCAAAAAGTGTGTATTATCTGCCTTATATCTTGAAACTTTTCCTTTTAAGAAATCTGAAAGCTCAGTCTTCTTTTAGTGAAGACTTCTCAATGGTCATTTTTGTGGGGCTCGAGGGCTTTCACGATGGAAAAGCGTTTTGTGGGTAATAACGCTGAGCTTCGAAAAATAAATACAATAAGATGTCCCTGTTTGTCCCTAAAAATGTACAAGAATAGATTCAGTAGAACAGTATTCTTCAGTAGAACTGAGAAGGACATGACCAAGACCCTTTCCACAGAGACATGGAAAGGATGCTAACACATGGTTTTAGGTGTGAGTTTGGAGATTCTCCTCCCCAGTCTCTTTCTGTTTTCGGAGGAGGAAGAGGAACTTCACCAGGGGATGATTCAGAGCAGAAGCTTAACTTAGAACAGTAAGTTAGTAATGAGATGCATTGTGCTACTTCCAATTATTGATTAAAAAAATAATAATAATATGTAAAATTCATAGTTATAAATACTTAAAGAGATCATTCCAGCTTTATCAAACTTTGCCAGAGAAAATAATTTTTTTATTATCTGGTTACTCTCAGGTTAGCTTCATGCAAATGTCTGGTTTTCTTTTTCCTACTTTAGTACTGCTTGTTTTTTTTCTTTTTGTTTGTTAGTTTTAACGTCATGTTAAGCAGCATGTCATCCCTAAGAGATTGTAGAACATTTTCAGTTTTAGTTCAGTTTAAAATTTCAAGATGATTTCAAATACTTGGTCTTGACAGAACACAGTGGTTTTTTTTTTGTTTTGTTTTGTTTTTTTGTTTTTAGCATGGATTTGTATCTCTTCCCACATTAGCTATTTTGCAACTTTTTAGCTGTAGAGATACCTGGACTATCTTGTCTGTAAATTCCCATGGGAGTTAGTAATCTTTTTAATGCAAATACTACCCCACCAAAACTCAGAACAGTATGCCTGATAAATATTTATAGTTCATATTTTCTTGGCAATGACTTGTAATCATAGAGTAGTTGTCTTTTTCTTTTTTTTTTTTTCCTGTCAATTTCTATGGTACTTTATTTCTCTTTTTTTTTTTTTATTTATTTTTTTTATTTTAATATATATAGTACTACTAAAAACAATGGCATTTTCAAAAAATGTATAATCATTTCACTTGTATTATTTTTCTTGCTGAAATTCAAAAGCTTCTGAAAGTTGTCAGCATTTCAGTTTTTAGACAGGTTTCTAAAAATAGCCATGTTTCTGTGAATTGTCTCTCATTCCTCCTCCTTTCCCATCTCTCACTCAAAGCATTAGCATTTCTTATCTGGTTTCTGTCAACTAAAAATGAGGAGTAGAATTTTCAAGGTTATGAACATTCTTCATCTTCATCTACTTGTCTTCTCATTTTTATCAAGGGATACAAATTAATGCCTGGTGGACAATCTTTCCATAAAGAAAATCAGGAAAAAAATGCATGAGAAATTAAATGAAAATACCTGTTGTCTGTGCTTAGGCATACTCTCCAACCTCTAACTTTCTCCCACTGTTTTTAGGATGTACTTCCCTTTCTCTGATAAGGTATTAGCAAACTACCACTTCTAAGTGTAATGGTTTCATGAATGTTATCATCAGACATAATAAGAGGCCATTAGCTAGATTATACATCCAGTGAACTTGCCAATTCAACTTTTCATGTTCTTTTTCACATACTGCCTCTTTTCAAGTACTGTTTTATATCAATTATTGTCAACTCTCTCTCCAGCTGTTGTTAAATCATTTTTACTGTTTCTATGTATGGTATCTATAGCATCCATTCTTTCTTTTACTTCAGCATCTTACCTGTGTTTTGTTCATCTGCCACCTTGACTGATGTATTAGAATTAGCTTTTGTATTTCTTAGGAACTCATCTGCCCTGAAGGCAGATGTTACTTATGTGGAATTGATTTAGCATAAGACAATGGAGATGGGGTTTATTAAACCAGTATATTTATCATTATATCCTTGGTACAAATTGCAGCATTGACAAAATACAGAATGCCACAGTGTCTGGAAAGGGTTAATTTTTTTCATTGCTCCTTTAGTTAACTGAAACTATCTGTCTTAGCATTAAATGGCCTCAGAAACCCACAGACCTGCCTTGCTGTCACAGTCCAGAATGAAAAAGGGCAAATCTCCCTGACTGTATCACTATTAAGAAAAGTCATTTATTTGCCCTAACAACCTTAACTGTATCCTGTTAAGCCAGGGAACTGATTTATTTATTTTTCCTAGCTGATGGGAAGTTGTAACTGGTAGTCTGCAATTTCCTAAGCACCTGCAGTTTTTCTTCTACGTACATTTTATAATTCATCAAACTAGCCATATATGATCATCATCTTTGGTGGAACTGTAGTATTCTCTGAATGTGCTTGTGTACGTTGAACAGTGAGTGTTGGCTTTGAGAGTTAGAAATTTTATGCCTAGAGGCTATGACCTGTTTGATTGTTGTGAATAGTTTCTTCATGTTATTAACAATAATTGCATCAACAAATGAAAGATAGAGTTGCATTAATTTGGGAGGTTCTATTAAGACACGTGATACTTTAAAAAAGTACATTCTAAGTCCCAAGAGCAAGGACCTTTGGGTTAAAATTTTAGAGGCATTGAGGATGTATTATAAAACAACTTATATCCTGCTATGGTACAAATTATACCTTGGTTATAGATATACTTTTTTTCTTGAATGTAGGCTAGAATGTACCTGGGAGAATTGACTTACAGAGTTACTGAAAGTGAATTAAAGATAAAACTCTCTGTAAATTTTAATAACACTTTTGTACATATTCTGTTCTCATTATCCTTTATGAACTGTATATACTTAGGCATTTCTACCTAATTCTTTTTTTTCAGTGTTTCTATATGTTTATGTATTTTTAATGCTTCTGGTAAATGTTTCAGACAATCTGTTTCATCATCACCTGCTATGGGAAAAGAATATACACATGATTGAATTTGAAATAGAGTTCAGACAAATTTAAATTATTTTAAGAGTCTACAACATATAACCATCATGTACAAAGACAGAATTTATAATTTGTAGGAGATATTAACTTTGAAGTTGACATTTCTTTTCTCTAGCAATGATTGCGACTACAGATTCTGAATAAATGGCACATTAAGTAAAGTGAAAGTTTAATTATAAGGGAAAACTTAATTGAATATTTCTGTTTGATTAATAATAGAGAAGCAGGAGCATCACATTTGATTTTAGACATAAGTCATGTAAAGGATGTTGAAATATTGCTGTCGGTGAGTAAAACGTGCTAAAATGCCAAGATGTGCTTTCTTTTACTGCGTTCATCATAACTGAGTTCAGGCTATGACCTTTCTGTTTGATTTCTGCTATATGTGGAGTTAAAACAGTCCAACACAGACAAGATACAGGTCACAAGGCCTTTACTACAAACTTTTGCAATTTGTTGTTAATATAATATCTTCAGTTTAGTGAATGTAGCACTGTCTTATAAAGGAGAAATACAGGAGCTTTATTTAACTAAAAAGCATATTGAAGTGATGAAAAGGCTGAGTATAGTCCTTTCCTCAAACTACTGAGGAATAAAAACACAGCAAAAAAATCAGTGGGCCCAATTCACGTCTTAAGTAAAATAATGTGAATTCGAAATAAGCATAGTAAAATCACTATATAGGGAAACACCAAGGAGAAGCAAGATGATGAAAAAAATATTATTTTTTAATATAAGATGCTTTTCTTTCTTAAAATGAATTCCTTTAATTTTAAATAAAGCATATTTTTCAGTCCAGTTGGCCACTATGAATTACTGAAAACTGCTCATGTTCTTTCAGCCACTGGAGACGTCTTCAGTGCCTCCTTGCCAGGCTTTCTAACTGGAAAGCTATCAGCTTACGAAGAAGCACTATCCACTGCCAAATGGCATGTACTTTTCTCTGGGCAGACTATTTATGGGACATAGTTCTTGGATGACTGTCACATCACTCAGATCACAGTTGTCTGCACAGCCACCTTTAGTTTATGTACAATGTTTTTTTATTATTTATTTTATTTTTTATTTTTATGAGCAAAGATACTTTACCTAATATTGTGTTGTACAATAGTTAAAAATACAAAATGTTACTGAATATTCATAGAATCATAGAATTATTAAGGTTGGAAAAGACCTTCAAGATCATCTGGTCCAACCATCCCTCTACCACCAATATTACCTGCTAAATTATGTCCTTAAACACCACATCCAGCCTTTCCTTAAATACCCCCAGGGATGGTAACTCTACCACCTCCCTGGGCAACCCATTCCAATGCCTAACTGCTCTTTCTGGGAATAAATTCCTCCTAATTTCCATCCTGAGTAATACAAGAGTCTGAAATACAAATGCCAATTGTCAATTGCAAATGCCAAAATATAATTATAGTTACTAGACTGAGAAAGAAATGTGAAATAAATCTACTTTTTCCAACAGAATGAGTTTACTGTGTAACTCAGTGTAATCAGCATCAGGCTTTATGCATCATAAAAGTAGTTCTCCAAAAAGCAGTGTGTTTGACATAGCTGTTATAGCATACTGTTTCAAATATTAAGATAAAATTTTCCTGAATAACTAAAAATGCTTTTAAGTACTTTAGTTTTCCTTGGAGGTTTCTGTCAAAAAAAAAACTCCTAACTTATTACTTGGTACTGGCATCTCTTATAGTTATATGTGTAGATGTGGTCTGATGGGTCTGTGTCTCACACCCAACTCAGTCTTATGATTTTTATTTTTAGTTCTTTGTTTTGGCTTGGTTTTGTGCCTGTACTTGTTTATTTTATTTTATTTTTTTCTTTCAAATACAAATATTAGTGGGATCCAATTTCCAGCACTAAAAGTTTTGAGAGGCATAGGAGAGAGCTTGCTTTAATTTTTAGTAATATTATTCAGCTTCATAGACAGATACTTGTAAATGAATGCTAGTTTTCCTACTAAATTAAAGTATTTCTAGAAATAACCAAATTCGGTAGAGCACTAGCACTGCTTGACATTCTGATAAATGAAACTGCACTTATGATGATGCTTAGAATGTGCAACTTAGGAAACTTGTACTTCCCTAAATACCTACACTATATCTAACCCATGTATCTAACCTACAACATTTTGCTGTGAAAATTGAAATAGAAGAATTAGAAGCCTTATATTTTATCTGAAATGGATGCCAAGACTCCCATTGCATTGCAATAGCCCTTCAGTACTGCATGTGAAAGGGAAGAAGCTGTTGAACTTTTCAGTAGGTGATTGAATGCATGTTATGTCAGATAGATCATGTCACATTAGTGTACTCTATGTTTAGGATACAGCTTTTTATTTATTTATTTATAACTCATGCATAAATTGTCTCTGAACACAATTCAAAAACCTAATCTTAGACTTAGCCATGAACATTTCAAAAAAGTGAATTAGTATCTTCCAGGGAAATAAATGTAATTTATTACAGAAGCACCTACTATTGCTAGAATAATTATGGGATTTTTTGAAAAACTGCTTTCATAATAAGATTTAGTGTGGACTGCAGCTTGGCAGGCAGAGTTTGAGCCTGAGGTCTCTCCCATTTGTAGGGCACTGTGAAGGCAAGTTTGCCTCTTCTCCCGTGAGAAGTCACACACAAGTAGTGAGATTTCCAGAGATGCTGGCTTTTCTTTGTAAGTCAACTTTCTGTCATCTTTAGTGTGGAACAATCATGTCTAGGATTCATTTAAGAGAGATCTTTTGTTGCTGACAGCATCACTCACTTGAATCCAGGTCATGCCCTTTCCTTCAGGGGTGGCCTTGGCAGAGCAGAGGGCAGACCTGGTCTCTCCCCATGGGGTTCAGTCACACCACCTGCAGCCCTGGGGGCCTCTAGAAGCTGTTTGAGTGAGAATGACCCTAAACCAGGGTCTGCTCACTACAGGGGGTGTCTGTGGCCCATTAGCTCTACTTTATGTTTCTGCTTCCAGTGAGCACCCGGTTTTCTGTTAAGGCACTACTCATCTGCATGTTCGCAGTGTAACAGCCCACAGTCTTTTACCTGCTTTCCCTGCAACATCTAGCAGAAAGTGTCTCATACATAGGGAGCTTTCTAGCTTGAGTTTGCATCATGCTTGTGTTAGGGTTAATTCTCAGATGTTTCTGCCTAGAATAAGCTTAATTTTGACAGTAGCATTGGCAGCTGTGTGGAACAATACAGAAAGAAAGCCCTAGAAAATACTGGCTTTGCACTATATCTGCTTCACGAATGAGCAAAAAGAATAAATAATTTTCCATGAAAACTATTTTGGTTCTTTGCCTTCCTGACAATAAAGTAGAGGTGACATATCTGCAAGTTGCTTCTTACTGTTGTGTTAGTTTAAAAAAACTGCAAAAAAAAAACCACCAAACCAAACAACAACAACCAAAACCCTTGGTCTAACTGCATTTTCTACAACAGTAGTGCATATATAATAAAAGGGTAGTAGTACATATTGTAAATTACAAAAAAAAAAATCAAATTCAAAGTTAATTATTATCCCAAAAGATGTATATAAGTTTATGAGAAAATTTCAACATATTAAGTGGATGCAAATTAACCACGCTGGTTTTATGCTTTAAAATGGTGAGTTTCTTTTCTATTCTTTTGTTGGAGATCTTGACTTTGTAGTCTGTAAGGACCTTGTGGTTCCTAAGAAACTGTTCTGAAACTAATAAAATGAGAACTAGAGGAAAAATGAGGTTAAATAAATGAGATGGAAAAGCAGACCTCCTCAGAGTGAGATTACTGGAAGTATTGACAAACAGAGTCAGTCTGACTGCCTAAATATCTCTCAGTGTTCTTGTAATGTGAGCAAAATGAAAAGCAGGGAAATAATTAGAAATATATATAAAAACAAACAAAAAGTAAAACATTGATCCCCACTTCTTTAATCTGCAAACAGGGTAGCAAATTATGGGGAGCCAAGAGTGTTTCTCCGTATAAAAATAGGTAGAGATGAGAAGTGTTATTGATTTTAGGATTTGTAAAATAAGAGAAGAACAATCAGGGAATTCTGAATAATCAACTAATCCAAACGTTATTTTCGTCTGCTTTAAAATTTCTAACCCAGCTTCAATTGCTGTGATTTGATATTTTTGGAGGGTCTAAAGTAAATGGGAAAATTGTATAGAGATTGCCTTCATCTTTAATAGAGTGTTTCTGTGTGGTCGTACAAGCATGGAGATTCGTGTCTGTTACCTGCCAGGAAATCCAACTTGGTGTGAAAAGTCTGGGGATTTCTAATTCAGAGTGGAAATTTTTCATCCCTGCCCACAATGCAATATCCTGAATTTAATTTTCTCACAATTTCTACATTTCCAAATATTTCCAATTGTGGGATTATCTTGATGATAAGACGAAAAATTAGACATCAGGACACTTCCTTTGTTTTCCTGTAAAACCCACAGTGTGGGTGGTGACTAAAGGAAAAAAAGGACAACTGGAATAAAGAAAAAAAGGAAGGAACCTCAACATATGAGAAATTGAGATAAGTTTTAATGGCAATATTAATGTGAGTGGATAAGGCAATAAAGAAGGCTGCTTTCAATATCATTTCTCATGGCAATTTCAAGATAAGAAGGTGACCATAACTAAATTTTTATTTGAGTTTAATTTTAGGCATGATGCACATCCCACTCAGTCCCTCCACATCTGGCTGAGAGTTATGTGTTGCTGCAGGGGCGCAGGTGTGCTGTGGATCCCATCCACAGGGCTTCACCCACAAAACCTGGGGCAAGCAATTGATGGGAGGATGCAGAATAGCAACAAATACAATTTTCCTTCTCAACTGATAATGGCATTTGAGTGTTACCAAATAGAGTGATAATGAGTGCTTAAAAATGGGCATAATTTAGATTTTAAAAGTCCTACTCACTCCTAACAATTCACAGCATGTATTTAAATATTAGTAAAGACAGAGGCTTTAAATCATGAGGAAAGATCATGATCATGAGGAAAGGGTTTTATTTAGAGAGGATTTATATTTAGAGAGGATTTGTCAAAAAAGACAAGTCAGTATATTTGCTTTATTTTATTGATTCTGTAAATTAGATAGGACTCAATGTTGTAAATCTGGATGTGGAAAGAAGATGGGCTAGCTCGTGATTATGACAGTGACTCAATGGTTTTCTTAAAGAAATGTTCAAAACCACACAGAAATTTTAGTCGTGAGGTGTTAATCACTGTGTAATGTCTGCCATTAGCACATGTTTGGCAGGAGCTCAATATATATTATACAGTTATAATGGTCAATTTTGGCCTTAAGAGTAGAATAGTATTATACTATCCTTGGTGTTCATATCGGGTAGAGGAACTCTAATTGCTGAGCTTTATTTAGTCCTTTAAAATATCAGAAGTGGGATAACTTTTCTATTGCCTGCAAAAAAAAGCTTGTTTTCTATCTCCTTTGTAGTATGTCCAGTGATCACAAATAACCAGTTTGTACAGTTCATCTTTACTTCTAATCCTTAAATTACAGCCACACTAACTGAAATCACTGAAGGTGGCTTCTGAATACAGGAGGGCACGGTTCTGAAAATGGCATTGTAATTTAAAAAGAAAGCACTTGGGAGAAAAAACATACTCTAAATGGCTAGTGCCTATTCCCTATTCTGTATACCTTGAGCAGTATATTTATTCTCTGATGATGCCAGTTAAGTGAGCGGAATTGCTAGATATTTTGCCGAGATAATAATCTGTGGCTGTCCAGTTCCTGGAAGTGTTCAAGGTTGGGTTGGATGGGGCTATTGGGCAACCTGATCTAGTGGGAGGTGTCCCTGACCATGGCAGGGGGTTGGAACTGGGTGATTTTTAAGGTCCCTTACAAACCTTTTTCTATGATAATTAAGATACTATTAAATATGAATAAAGGTGCCATAACTTGAACTTTCAACTGATTAAATGAAAGACAGAAAATGTTGGCTGAAAATGGAACATTAAAACTTCTAGGACTAATACTTCACTGCTCAATAGCTTGTGCTCTCTCTTTCTTTTTTTTCCAGTCACAGATTAAATAAAGACTAATACCACCTGTATAGAGTAATATTTTATATTAATTTTCCATAACTTAGAGAGTTTATAGAAATCCAGTCCTAATTTACAATATAATCAAAATATTTTATGAACATATCTTTAATTTCTACATGCTTCTACAGTTTTCAGATTTATTTTAAATGATGAACCAATGCCAGAATCTCATGCTGTCTGTCATAGTAACCACAGACCAGTATAAGAGGAATATAAAGAGAGCATTTAAAAAGTGAAATACAGAATTAGATACAAACAAACAAAACAGCAATGATTTTTTAAAAAAATATTTTAAATACAGGGAACTTTTTTTTTGAATACTAAATAAGTGATTTCAAAATTTTTGTTTTCTTTCCATGCTGTGACAGAATAAAAGAATAAAACTGAATCATCCAAGACTTCTGTCATGCAAATGAGCAGAAAGAGTTTTTAATACTGTGAAAACTCTACTGATATTTTAAAGTACTATTTCCCTGCATTTTCCTAACTAGCAGGTTAGCTTGCGTCATTGAAATCATTACCATGAACTTGTTGGTATTGGCAATTATGTAAGCATCTGAGTTAAACGTTGGAACAACAACAACAAAAAATGTGTTTGGGCAGATCATAGAAGATACAGGAGAGAGATAGTTCTCAAAACAAACTTAACCAGTTTCCATTTTAATCCCTGGTGTGCCATTGGAAAGCCTTGCATACGAAGTTATGTGCAGTTGTTTGCATATGTGAATGTACATCTGGTGTGTACTTAGTCTATCTATGTAGTTGTGTGTGTACACCTGATACTTTCGGTGTTACATATACACTGCTTTACACAATTTCTTCTTCAGGGGAGAGTCAGACCATACTTGATTCTTAGTAAAATTGTGTATTTCTCTTCTAGGAATGCGATTCTGTGATTATTTTATTTAAGATACTTTGGTTCACAACAACGGCAAACAACCGTCTTAGGCACAGTTATCTCAGTAATGCTTTAAAACACTGAATGACGCTTGCATTTTTTTGCATATTCCTTTCATCTTGTACAAAATGGGGTGTATCCTATATTACTGTAAGTAACCTATGGCAGTTCCACATCTTTCTCTTTGATTTCCTGAGATCATAAGGATATGCAGAGACTGTTTTATGTAATGGTTGGTTTAATGAATGTGGTGTCATCAAAGATGAATCTTCAATTTCTCTGTAACTAGTAATGTTTCACTCTTAGAAGATGGAATATTGAATATATATATACACACGCACATCAGCTTTTTCATTTTTCTTTCTTTTATATAACTGTTTATAATTTAATTTTCAAATGTGCCTGAAATCAAATGGAAGCTTCTATAAAGAAATTAAAACATTTCATTAAAAGTAATCTAATCATTCTGTAGCAGACTTTATCCAGTGACGGACTGCAGAATGAACATGCGATGATGTGAGTGTGCACATACATGTATTTGGGGATCCCTCCTCTCTCCACATTGTATTTTTGAATTTATAAGTGGAATTTCCTCAGTGGAAAAATGAGTTTCTTACACCAGCCAAGACAAATCTTGAATCTTTTTGTTGTTGTTGTTGTTAAGCTCTGAGCCACAGGCTTGCAGATGTGTGCAGGCTTTTAACACAAGTTCAGCTAACCCTGAGGAACCAGAGCTGCTCCTGGTGCTTTGAGAAATCTTTTGCTGCTGTGCCATTTGCTGTCGGCTGTCCTCCTCTGCTTCAGCAAGAGTCTACTCAGTTTGTTTTTAGAAATGGCAGAGCTGTTTTTATTGAAGGCTTCTATGATAAGGAAAAGCAAACACAATCTAATTTGGTGGAAGACCCTGGAACTGAATAGATAAATAATATTCAAAGCTTGTCAGTCAGAAGCATGTAAAGCAGTGTTACAGGAGGTGATGGCCAACTGTAACTGCAGACGTGTGTTGTACAAAACAACTTCTACAACTTTGTAAAACATTTAAGTACTTTTGAAATGAAGTTATTCCTAACAATGAAGAATAAGGAGATGAACATACCTGCTTTCTTTCCTTTTTTAAGTTTGAAGGATCTTCTAATTTTAAATCAGATTCAAATTGTTTCTTGTCAGAGTATAAAATTAAGAACAAAAATCAACTATGGGCAAATCCATAGACCTTTCCTTGTTCTTAGAGTGTTTTCTCCCCTTCTTGCTCAGCTCTTTGTAAAAAACTTCATGCTCCAAGTGGATTTAATTCTGTAACGTTATCAACTTTATTGCATAACAGTTGGAGATGTTTCTCTAAATGTCAGGTATTATCAGAGCATGGCACATTTAGAAGAACTCAGACTATATAACCCCAAGGTTATATGTATTTAAATCTGACTTCATTACATTTTATACAAGACAGAATATCTCTATTTGAAAAGGCCTGTGTTTTTTTTTTTTTTTTTTCCCATTAGTTTGCCATACTTTAAAATCAGTAAAAAAGGAGCTGCATAAAGCATTGACATACCAGTGTTGTATGTGTTTATTTAACTGTGAGATACAATTCTGCGTTCTCTATAATTCCAGAAAATACCCCTACAAGAACAAGCCAATTTATTCTCTGGAAAGGACTGACAAAATAAGATATTATTTATTACTATGAAGCCTTCTCATTTAGCATTGCAAGTTGCCTGGCTTCAAAGCAAATTTGCACAGAAAAATGTCCCTATGAGTCCAGTTTAGAATCACTTGCTTATTTCAAATGTCCCCCAGGTGACTCAGGAAGCTCTCCTGAGGATGACTTTGAAACAAGGGAGATCCAAATTCAAAAAGGGCTGCAGGGAGGTGTACCTCAACCAAATCCCTGGTGCCCACTCCTCACTGCATGAGTTGCAGTCTCCAGCTGAGGATCCTGCTGTACGATCCTGCTGCCCCTGGTTGTGAACCACAGCAAGAGCCCCTGAAATCCTTGTGCCGGTGGGTCCAGGAGCTCTGGTCGTGGTGGGGACAGGTCTCTGGCACAGCACATCTGCAGGGACCTGCAGGTAGGGAGAGAGCTCCTCTGCCTGGCTGGGGGTGCTGGTGGCAGCAGGCAGGGAGAGCACTGCGAGCTGCCTTTTTCAGCAGCATTTTAAAGGATGGCTGTGACTGCTAGGGCATGGGGTGCAAAGGTGCAGTGAATATAAGAGGATGTTCAATAGACAACAACAAAGAGTTCAGATTTGGGGATATCAAATGTCTTTTGTGTGATAGTAAAGCAATTTAGCACCTGTTTGAAAACTATGATTTTTTTTTTCCTGGGTGTGAAGAAGTTTAATGTAAAAAGAACATCTCTAGGAGCAGTCGATAACTTAGTTTCTTCCAGTGATTCTTTTTCCCCTAGACTTGCAACATTAGGTTACAACCTAAATTTTGCCTGCAATCCGCTTTACATGCCTGAGTTCTATTTCACACCTGGCTCTTAAATGCTACTAAAAATTCCATCCGGTATTCAAATAGGATTCCATCTAAAAAAATCTGACCACATGATAGAGCTAAATATTTAACTTCCATCTGAATCTTGATGCACGGGTGATTAGCTATAATGATAGTCAACATTTTGCTTAATTATTTGGATAATAGAACATGGAGTAAACTGATGTAAATTTGAAGATTGTACCAAACTGGTTTACTGGGAGGCTGGAAAACAGGGTTAGAATTCAAAGCTATATAAACAAATTGGAGAAATGTTTAGAATATGCAAGATATTATTCAGTAGCTACAAAGGTAAGCTGTTACACTTAGGTGGAAGTATGTCTAGTAAACAAGTGCACAATAGGTAATGTATTAGACCAAAAATATATATTTTTATTATAGAAAAAAAAATATGGGGATTACAGCAGGTCACAGATTGGACATATAAATAATGTTTCCTACTGTTCAGGAAAAAAAAAATATATATATATATATATATGTATATATATATATTATCACATTTCCGTGTTTAAGCATGTGTTTTCTGTTATATGTGTGAAATCTTGAAAACATTTTTTTAGCTTATGGCCTGAAAGAAGTGAGTTTCCTTAGCTTCGAAAGGTGAAGTCTGGGAGTGTAGGTCTTCAAATATGTAAAATGTTCTTGCAAATAGTAAGGTGATAAACTTCTCTCTTTTCTATGCCCTTTTGTTAGAAAAAAATATTAACTTTTTTTTTTTTTTTTTTTTTTAAATAATCTACCAGTGTTAGAAAATTGATTATAACTTGTAATTTACTGCCAAAATGCTGTGGATGGAGCACTCTATACTTACACCACTTTATTTCTTAAAATGTATTTGTGGAATAGAATGTCACACTTGGCTGCATGATAAAAATCTTTTAGAAGATGTAAAACTAAATGTGTTATTATTAGTATGTAATAAAATGGATAGTCTTGCTAGACTTACTCTTGTTGTACAACACATTACAAAGCCTTTATCTCATCTTTGTAGTTCAGAGTTACAATCATCAAAGGGTAATTGCTTGAGAAGCACTGTGGTCAGTTTAGCTGCAGTGGCCACAATGGAAAGACTAGAGAATATTCATGTTGCATTTTACAGCTAATGGTGGACTAATAGAGGTTCATTCATGTAGGATAAGGAGCTATGCCAGAAATGCAAATGGAATTTAAAAGGTTTGGCTTGGAAATACTGGAAAATTCAGGTCCTCCTAGATTGAAGGAGAAAAAAAAAAAAAAAAAAAAAAAAGTCTTGGGCTCCTGGGTGTGAGTCCTGTTAAATCAGCTCTACCGGAATTAATTTATATGTAAAGAAAGCAGTCTGCTGTAGGAAACCCCATCAGTTAATAACTGGAATGGATGATGAGAGTTAAGATGTCTTCTGTCAAAGCATATCATTAGCAGACTGACCAACTTTACCAGCTTCCTAGATTATGAGTCACAATTATGAGTAACAGTGATTCTGTAATGACCTTGCTTAATGGATAAGAAATTTTTGTACTGTAAGGTTTCTGAGAATCTTTCACGTAACCTAATGGTCAAGCTCCAGATCAAACAGAAATTAATGGTTATTCAACATCTTGAGTATGTACCCCCCCAAAAAGTGGAATATTTAAAATGAGGATGTAGATGTTCATAATGGACATAGGTCAACAGAGTCCACAGAGATAGAAAGCAGTGCAGCAACTGAGAATCTGGCTAGTAAATTATAAAATAGCTACCAGTTCCTTAAAAAATCTAAGAAACTTAATTTTATTAAAGTATCATTATTATTTTTAAAAAGACATAAATATGAATTTTACTGAGTTGTTCCTCATATTGAAGGTGCTTAAACATTTTTATAACTACCACTACTGAAATTTTAAAAAAGCATTGTTCTGTTTTTACTCATTATATACATAATTACGTTAGGTTTAATAATTGAATTCTGCCTGTAGAATTATAAGGAAGATGAAGTAAATGTCAAGTAAGTGGATATATTGTGGAATTTGCTCCACTTGAGTATGTGGAAGGAATATAAGCATCAGGTATTTGATGTAGAATCATTTAGATTATTTCATGTTTTAATTGTGATGGCTTTAGCACACGTGGAAAGGGTAAGGGTAACAATTTCCAGTGACTGAAGTGTGTTTTAGAGGTATTCATTCATCACTCCCCACATAGCTTCTGTTTATGATTCATTTGAGTTCTATGACAAGGCCTGTTTTTTTTTTTTTTTTTTGTATTTTTTTTGTATTTTTTTTCAAATATTTATTCTGCTTTACAGATCACAAAATGAACAAGAATTCAAGAAAATAAGATACTCTAGTTGACATTTTGATAACAACATGAATTTAGCTGTTACTTTTCTAATGATTATGGGTTGGGAGAATTAATATACAAATTAACATTTCTGTTTGTTTCATCTAAATTTCATAATTCCTATGCGAAAAGCTAAGCTTGCCCCCCCCCCCCATTTTAAAATTATTATTATTAAGAAATAATAATAAATAATTAACGTTTTGCTCAGCAGACCAAAAGCTCACAAAAGAAAAAATATTCCTTTGGAGTTCACATTCAGAATCCCATTCAACTCAGTATATACAATGATAGATACATTTGAACTGAAGCATGCTTAAAAGAAAAGCTGTAAAAAGAATGTCCCACCTAATAAATCATAGAAAGACCTTGCTTGTTTATCAAACTCATTTATTTGTTTTTACTTATCTGAAGTGGTTATATTTTTCACAAAGATTTGGGGATCAGAATAGAAGTTCAGAAATGTGCAAGTGACTTGTCAGAAGGTTTTGCAAATGAACTCACAGCCCATGCAGCAGTGTTAAAAGATCAACTCTGAGTCCTTCACTTGGTGTAGCGAAGCTGGATCATGGAAACATTTAACCTACATGCAAGAAAATATGTAGTGGTATTGATACTATCTTAGCTCATGACTGATACACCATGGACTGAAGACTTGAGCACCCTTTCTGCAGCTTTTACACAGAGATGATTAGAAAAATATTTTTAGTGTAATCACTGAAGCCACTTTGCACTCAAGACAGCAACCTGAGATTGCATCTCATAGAAGAATGGAATACCAGCTGGAAACTGCTATTGTTCACTGTCATGGGGAAGGGTAAGCCTAGCAACCGCCATGAAGTTAGTCAGTTCATGAGCATGATTCATGACCTTGTAAGTCTTCTTGGTGTAGATTATCAGAACAGGGCTTTAATGAAATACTTGCAAATTACGTCTCTTGATGGAAATAGGGAAACTAGTTAGTTAACAGATGGGGAATTCTATAAATACCACAAACAAAATTGTGAAATGTTGAAAGTCAAGGGAGGAAAGGTCTATCAGCACAACAAAATTAATTCTCAAGGGAGCTGTATTAACACAAGCAATACCATCTGTGTTATTAGTTGTGCTGATACGTCTATGACCTGTGCTTTTCATATGTTCTGTACCAGCCAACATAGATGAATTAAATATAGATATTTTTTCTATTTTCTTGAATCCATTCTTGAAGTTGGAAGTTGCCTTTTCCTGCTCTGACAAGGCAGTAGGTTAAGAAGATGAATAGTGTTGTTGCCAATGCCCTTTTAAATGTCTTAGGAAAAGCACAGTGTCAAACACGAAGCAAAGCGTACTGTATTTTATCAGCTCTGTTAACACGAGAGCATCCAAAGCTGTGTTACATGGAGGCGTGGAAGGAAGATGTGTAGTGGTAATGAGGAAATTTTCCTTCAGAGTTACTGGTGGAAACAGCCTTATCATTGCTGTGTACGATCTTGTAGGAGTGTTAAAAAAAAAAAAAAAAAAAAAAAAAAAAGCTGTTTTGCCATTACTTAATAAGAGCAAATATCTGATGCAATTTAGCAAGTGGTCTGTTATGTCCTGTGACTGTACAATCAGAACAGAAAATAATTCTCTGAGAAATATTTAACATCAAGAACAAATGAAGAAGTTAATTATTTGAAAAGTAGGATAAAAGACGTGGTAAGAACATTATGTAAAGGATGAATTTTTTTTTTTTTTTTTTTTTTTAAAAAAGTACCAGTCACTTCCCCAGAGAACAACAAAAAAGAACTTAGAGAAATAAGGCAGTTAAGTATCTAGCTAGCTCATTTACCATTGGAATCTGGAATCTGCTACTTCTTCACTGAAAGAGGGGCAGATAACCTTAATGGAAAGCTTTTTTTTTTTTTTTTTTTTTTTTTTAACCTCCAGGAATATAGATTTACCCAGGTCATTGCTTAAAAAATGCTGAGGCAGAGCTGCCTTTCATTAGAAACACTATTGCAAGAACATAATTTAAGCCACCATTTCCAGCTTTTAAAAAATGGTTGTATTTCTGTAATTGAAAACGTTGTCCTAGAGAAAATGCCCAAAGACAATAAAGGTCTGTGTGTTTTTCAGACACCTTAACCATCCCATCTTGTGATTCTCTTCTTGTAGCTCATTGTATGGCAGGGGTATCTCCTGTCTACGTTGTGCATGAGGAACTCATCGTCGTTCTCAGAAGAGGCTTTGGCTGCATTCCTGGCTCCTTGATCAAAGAAAAATTGGCTGACTGTCTCTTCTCTGACTAGGCCAACAGGTCAGTCAGAAAAGCAGATAAATCTGCTGGCATTTGCATTTCTCAACAGTGTTGAAAAGAGGAGTGATGAATAAGTGAATTCCTGCAAAATAAGAGTTAGCAGTTACTTTGGTACAGATGGAATGAAAGATCATTTAACATACACACACAGACATGCCTTGAAGTAGATTGCAAAGACTAGACCTTTATGTAACTGTCCCAGAGAAATGTTTTAAGCACATCTTTGCAAAGTTGTCTTTGTTGCACGTTACGCTTTAAACCAAGCTCTGGTCTCATGCTCTGCAGAACATGGGTAGTGTGACAGACCTACCCGATCAAATGGCTGGGTCCACTTTTTAGAGAAATAATAAGATGTGCCCCTTTATTATCCAATTTTTGTGCTCTTTTAAAGTAAGGACAGGTCTTTTCAGGTATTTAAGCATAAAAGGTTGTTAGCCTGGGGTCTCAGGCAATAAATTAATGTTTCAGTGAAGGCAGTCAACTATCTGCACAAATTTAACCTTTTTAATTCTATTTATTGTCTGCAAATATAGCACCAGATTATAGATGTTTCCCAGAGAGCTGAATTTGGTGTGAGGTATTCATCATTTTGTTATAGCTTCTTTGAGATCACTGTGAAGTAGTCCCTTGTACTAAATGAATAGCTCTCTTATCATGACCTTTTAATCACTTCATCATGAACAGGTCTTTTATTTGCTGCAAGAGTCTACTTCATGTGGCCATTTTATGATATTACAGTTCTTTTGACAAGGGTAACAGCAGAGACTAATGTAGAAATATGGTACAATAAGAGAAAATTAGTGAGGGTAGGCCTAGCAGACTACAAGAAGCATCATGGCTTGTTAATAGGAAGTGCTAGAGTGGATAACTGGCTGTGAGCTCAATTGTTGGAAACTGCATGGAAAGGTGGTATTTTGCTCAGTTTTGTAACAAGGTAGTGGAACAGAAGGTGAACAATATAAGCCAGCTAGCAGGAGGAAATCATAGAGATAAAGGAGATGAATAGTGCATGACCAAAATGGAAGTTTAAAACTAAAGATAAATTTTAACCTTAATGAATTTTATGGAATTTATTCCTATGGACAGGATTTTCTTTTCATGCTGTCTTAACATAGGTAGAGTTTGTTGAAGATACTGGAGTTCACGGTCCAGTACAGAAGTGATGTAAGAAGGGAAGAAATCTGGCTTCTAGTCTTTAAATCATTTGAAGAGTTTAAGCAGGGTTTCTAGAGGATGGTTTGGAGTGATGAGCTCCCAGCCATGTTGGCTGGCTGATTCATAAAGATGTGTTGGCGATACAGGAACATTTAACCTTGTGGGTTTCAAATGTAATTGGCAAACCTGTTCACAGCTCAACCTGTTGGGATGTTAAGGCAGTTAAATATTCAAAAAGTCAAAGCAGACAAACAGCCATTTTCTCACAGAAACTCTATAATATGGAATTGCATGCTATCGGGGAAAGCAAAAAACAAAAGTGTACAGCAAAAATCTCTGGAGATCTTTAACACTCAGAGATATAATTAAAGGTGTCCTTGTATCACTCTAGGAGACTCCTAGAGAAGGCAACAAATTATCACCTGGGAAAAACACACTGCGTTCCTGCCATTCCACATGGTGCATCCATGCTAAGCAATTAGTGATGGTGCCAAAAAGTATCAAAAGACAGAGAAGAAGTTCATGGATTCAAGTACTGCCTTTTTCACTCCTATCTTTTATCTTCAAAAGAGGAACGCTCTACAAGTCAATCAGCTCTTCACAAATTTCCTTCATCAGTCCCAAGAGCCTGTGTTTCCAGCCACCATGCCCACATGCTGCAGATCTGCTGAATGCTTTCCCTCCCTGCTGCCTGTTCATTCTCTCTTGATCTGATTGTCTTCATTTTCATTCTTTTAAGGGACTGAATTCTGCTTTGTTCTATACTTGTTTGTTCTTTTTCTTATTTATTTATTTATTTATTTATTTATTTTCCCTCATTCTGGTATATTTAGCTCTATCTTTTTGCTTTCTTTTTTTTTCCATCTTGCTTGCTGGTTTACCCATCTGCTTCCCCCAGCTTTGTTTTCTTTTCCATTCTCCCTTTGCATTTTGTCAGGCTCACAGGCCATTTGTCTCATTGCTTATCCCTTCTTGAGCTCCATCGGGTCTTTTCATCTCCCTGTGTCATTTGTAAGCAAACAGCAGAGGAGCATTTGGTATCTGCTGTCTTACTGCTGCCAGAGCAAGTCAGATGGTCCAGAGAAGAAAAAATTAAACTGAGACTGTAGTCTTTTCTTCAAAATTTCTTGATTTCCTCAAAGTCAAGGCACTGTATTCCTAGATTTTGTTTTGTATCCTCATCTTCAGCTCAGTTTTGTGCTCAGAAACTTGACATTGTTTTATATGGAATATGACTAGAAAATATTTTTCATTTTTCTTACCCATTTCTTTGTACATATTTCACTTGAATCAGCTAATGTACATTTTTTGTAAAGATAGCCACGTGTACGCCACGTGCATGTCTTCAAAACAAGGTGTTATTTTTTTTGCCTCTTCCCATTTTCCTCTTTTGCAATCTGCTTGAATAAATACGATATATGAGGAACATATTATCTCAGAAAAGCTGGGAATAAAAAACAAATCTTGGCTCAATTCTTTCTTCAACAGCATCTGAAAGAGCAAACTAAATTTAACCATCACAGACACTCTAAGGAGGGTTGATGCAGTTCTGCTTTCAAGAATCAGTGATATAAAACATATTTCGGTCTCAATTAACAGTTTTCAATATGTGTGGAGATACTCAATATAAATTTCTCATAAGAGATGACTCTTGTATGGGACTCAGTTTGTACTGTAAGGACCCTGTGAAGAGATCATACTGAAGTATTGGGCAGTGTTAAAGTGTTTAAATATGCATTTTTCTAAGACAGAATCAAGTTCTTTATCTCAGTTGACCAGCAGCAAGCACCTTCATCTGCCTCATATTTCCGTGGAGATAAATTTCTGGTTGTATTGTTAGAATTAATATATTTGTTCCCCCTAATGCTAGTTTGGATCAAAATACACATGCACATTGTGAATCTGCCTGTAAAGCAATTTAGAAAAAGAAAACTTTTTATAAATAATGAAATATTAGTAAAGTCAGATTTTTAGTCATACTGGATTTGAGTATGAGCATCCATGAGAATGATGTGTGAGTACATGTGTATCAGTATAAAAATGCTTATTTTATTCTTGAGGTTTACCAGCTTCACCATCATGTAACTGTGATTTCAGTGATGTTACACGTTTTTTAATGCTGAAGGTAAGTAAATAAGCTAGAAAAAAATCATATAAATTTTTGTTGCAAGTCATCTCATACAAGAATCAAGAACCATATTTTACATGATAGTGTAATAGAATTTCAAAAGGCGGTGATATATGATGCTTTCAGAAATAGTAATGCAGAACAATTTCTTGAATAATTCACTCATCTGAAATTATTATGTATTCAAAAATGATTGAGTTGCATATCCAAATATAGGGTGGTCTATCTCAGCCCTTGATGTATCAGAAGAAAAAGAAGTTTCTGCAGTTATTCTCAACTGCACTTTGTATCACATTACTGTTTGTTAGATGATCTGAGTTTAATTGATAGTGAATTAATTAACATTCTGCAGTGAATGTCTTCTTCTTGAGATAATTAATCTTATTGGAAAGTTATATGTAGAATGGTTGAAGCTTTAGCAAATTTTTTAGAGGTGCCTTTTTGTTTAGGCTTCGTTGACAGCCTTTTTTTCTTGCAGACAAATTACATGTCTAGAAATGTCTTGCTTTTATATTTATTTTAGTTTGGCAGCAAATAGTTGTTATGGCTGGTAATATTTCATACTGAAAAGTATTAATGCTAACCATAAATTATTACCAATGATATGTCATGGTTCTTATCAATCAGGACAAGTAAATGATGTTGATTGAAACAAATAAATATGATGCTTTGCAAAGTAATAACCTTGTCATTTAACTCTAGTGTTGCAAATGCATCAAGCTAGCTTAGATTAACGCTCCACAATTAGATACAGAGCTTTCAGAATCAAGAAGGCCAAAAGTTATGCGAAAAATATGTAGAGATTTAGACATCAATACTGGCAAAACTTCTAGTTTTTCATTTCCAAAATTGAGTAGGAAAGATAGAATTCAAAGATGTGTAGAGATTCTTCATTCCTGGTATAGACTCTATGTTTGGTTGTTTCCCAGTGCTTTCTATGAAACCCATTGAAGAACCCATTGGAATCTCTATTTGTTTGTCAAACTATTTGAAATGTGAAGTCTCATAAGCTGTTTTTCAGATGAAAGAGTTTGGGCATGATGATCATAACAGTACTTTCTAGCTGGATGAACTATGAAGCAATGTGTCAATAACTGCAGATTTTTAGTATCAATACACAGTCTGAGGTTTCACTATAATAGTTGCCATGCCTGAAAATCAGCAAATTTTGTTAACCAGCATTATTTTCATAAATATACAGTCATTCTGTTAGTGATCTAGTGTTTTATTTGAGCTCTTCATTTGTGATATAAGAGGTAATCCATGTTGGTTTCATATGTCTGCAGTTCTGAAATTGATGCTGCAGAGCTCTTTCTTCACTTGTTATGCACTTGAACAGCCAATTACATGAAAACTAAACTTGGCCATGCTAAATTTCAATGTTTAAGCTGTTTTATTAGCAGTTCCTGTGTTGGAGAACACATGGAGTCAGACTGGACAAGCAAACGGAGAACATTTAAAGTGAATAATAATACAGTTTTCAAGGAAGGTGGATTTCACCTAATAATGTTATTGATAACATTATTACATTATTTAACACACAAATTGTGAAATGGATGGAGGATTCATCCAGCAGCTGTACTTTGCTCTTAGTACTGATTTAGATATCAGTAGTCATACAGCTACTGATTTCAGCTTGTTAACTGCACCACAGGTTTCCCTAACAGGGAAGTCACACATCTTGTAATACAAAAGGAAGAAAAGAATGTATTATTTTTATTGTTTTGTGAAACTTCTGTCTCAGCACGTTAGATACTGATTCCATTCTCTTTGCACTGTGGTCCTAGCAAAGTCACATTTCTTAAAGCTCATAAAAAGGAAATGAAGAATAAAAATTTGTTGTATGAATGTGTTATTTTTTATTTTTATTTTTTTGGAGTGCAAAAAGTTGCTGTTTTGAATCCTGATGGCATAAACCAAAGACTTACTCCTTTCTGCTGTAACTAATTTGGTTTCAAGTCACTACTACAAAGGATGAAATCTGGCCACAAATAATCTGGTGTTTTCCAAATGTGCAGCAAATAAAGAGTTTATGTTTAATATTAATTACCTGCTCAAAGTCTTTTCTCATTTTCATTGCTGGAAATCTGAATTACACCAGTGTACACATAGCAAAACTGTGAGTGAAATGCCACTAGCTAGAAGAGAAATAATATAGGTTATAATTTGCATAATATATTTAGATAATATATATAAGCTGTGATTTTTGTACAGAGAGTGGATTTGAATATATAGTAACTTGTCTTTTTATAAATATGTAATAGTTACTCATTTTGGCTGGCTCATACCATGCTAGATGAAAAATACATAGCAAAGGCACGTCTAATATCATACAACAGAATATGTTGTAGAGACATCCAACCACATTTTAGTCTTAATTTGTGTGTTTTTGCACTGTTTGTAGTTGCTAATTTCAGTCTGAAATTCTTCATTTGGATCAATGCAGCATCATGCTTGAGAAGCCATGCCAAAGCCCTGTACCATGAGACCATGCACAACTAGTTAAGCATTGCACTTCATTGCATTCACATTTGACTGGGGTTAAATCATATGGAGTTAGATGGGTTGTATGTGTCTGTGGTATAGATTTGCCCCAAATCATCAACATAGTCTCAATCTGTCTGCTATGTCACTTGGTTGTGGTGCAGCTGTTGCACAAGCGTAGTGCTATAGTGCATTAACTTCAGTAATCCTTTCAAAAGGGTTCTCTAACCATGCCATGCATCTATATTTCATTGTGTTCCCCTCATATTCTCTCCACTTTGTTTCTGGTACTTTCTTATTATTTGTAGTTCATTGCATATTCTGCAGACTCTGTTTTTCTAAAAAGACACTTTTATCCCAAAGGCAAAGAAAGAAACTATGTATGTTTCCATCTGTTTTATTATTATTATTATTATTATATTTTTTATTTTTTAATTGATTTTTTGAGTCTTTAGTGAAGGTCTCTAGTAGGTTTGTTTTTCAGAATCAACAGTGAATGAGGTTCCATGTATAGTTCTGTGGGAGTATTTCCTTGCATGAATGATGAATGAATGATCAGTTAACTTTTATCTCGGCCTTGTAATTGCTTTACCATGGAAAAGCCTTTTGGTTTGGTTTTGAGCATAAGTAGATTTTTTCAGTAATTCTTCAAATGCGTAATTCAGTTGCAGAAAAGAGGATGAAGGCAAATTCCTATTCATGTTGCTATTCTTCAAGCTGTGTACAACAGCCAATAGTTCTGCGTCTGACACCTACCATGGCATTTTGAAAACATGCGTAACCGTTTCACTGATGTGTTATGTACAATGTTAAAAACAGAGAAAGGCCACGGATGAATGAATAAATGCAAGATATATTCTTGCAAGATATACTCCAGTTTATTTCACTGTTTCAGTGTATCCTCTGCCATGTTTCCTTGGTTCATAGGTGTTTCATGCTATATACTATAAAAAAGGTTATTAATTAAGAAGCACCACTTACAGGATTTATTTAATTTTTCACCTGGGTTGAGGAATCTGTGTCTCAGTAACACTGTTTTTATAAATGCGATGACTTTAATGGGTAAGTGAGACAAGATCTGTGAGAAGAGGTATTATCTTTTATTAGACCAACTGATATAACTGGAAAAAATAGAAAAGCTTTGAGGTACACAAAGCTCTTTCAGATTGGATTCTCTTAGCTTTGAACTGCCTAATAACTGCCTGCTGTGAAAGTGAAGGAATAAAAGCATTTTCTTGTTCTTTCTCTTTTTATGAATAATACTGTTTGGGAATCATGGAACATACCTGGGAACAATTTTTTTTGCAACTAAGGCTGATCTTTCAAATTCTGATTCATTCTTTTAATTGCTAAAATAACAATAAAAACAATTTTTATTCAGGCCAGTAATGTCTTAAAATACTAGATTTTTTTCGAGGTGATTTGAAGTGTAAGATCATAAAAGATCTGATATCTCACTGATGGATCATAAAGATCTGCCTGGTTTGGAACCTAACGTGAGAAATTGCCTTTCTTTTTGCAAGTCAATGTATGTGTTTGGAGATAGGAGGGAGAGGTGTAATGGCATATTCTATGTTTTTAGTTTTTTGATGGTACTCCTTATTTATTTATGTATTTTAAATATTAATGGGAAGGATATGGCTTCCAAACAGTCTCCTTACTATTCACTACATATAATACAAATAAATATATATCTGCTGTTGCATATGAGAAATAGATCCCATTTGGCTGATAAACTTTGGGATAACTGAAAGTATACTGCAGACTCTAAAATTTATATTTCATATACTGTTATTTTTCATCGTTCTTACTCAGACTGAGTGCTATTATGCATTGAGAAAAGTCTTATTTGAATCTAAAAGGAGAATTTAGAGAAAAAGAGGGTATAGCAGCACTGAGAAATGCAGAAACTAGTTCAGAGTCTGGGTGTTTATGTGGGTAAAAACAAAAATAGAGAACAATCTGCTCACTACCTTGCAAAAAAGCCATGCGAGCAAGGCGGCATTATTATTGCCCTAAATAAACCAATTATATGCTTTCACATGCAATTTCTAATATAAGGAAATGGATATAGGATTCATCAAGGTGTTTGGCATTTTGTGATTATAGTGCTGCAGAGTTCTAATGTCATGAACTCTCCTCCATTTCCCAGGAGTTGAGGACACTCATCACTCTGTGGAAATACTGCTGGTGAGGTTTTCCTTGCAGTTTTTTAGCACAAACACTATTCTATGTGGGATATTTTCCAAGTTACCCAAGGACAATGAATTGATTATTTATTGGAGTATATTACAGGAGTGTACTTGGCTAAGTGTATATTGCACATTGTTTTGCTGCATCTTGCTGGACTATGCATTGAGTTCTAAGACAATATTTCATTTTTAGAGACCTTAGAATTACAGAGTCATTCCTTGAAAGATAGAAAATATAGGACATATAAAACTCAGAGCAGTATGTCATCTAAAAGTTCAGATTATGATTGATAAGGTTTTTATTTTTCTTATTTATTTTATTTTTTTACAGCTGGCTGTAAATGATAATAATAGATTGTTATTTCAATACATTTTGACTAAAAGTATTTGTCTTGATACTTTTTTAACCTTTTCCTTTTAGGTCCTTTGTAATATTATTCTGTAATTTAAGGTTTTCAATGCAGTTGGTTTTTTTTTTACTGCTAAACTGCATCACATGAAAGCCTATATTCAGTTTACATGTTGATGAAAGACTAAATTAAAATATATATATATATGCAACACTTGTTTCCAACTACATTTTGTGGCGAAAGAAAAATAAATTTTGTTGAGGGGGAGGTATGCTGTCAATTTTATCTAAAAAGCCATTTTCACCATTCTTAGATGAATTTTGAGTGGAATATTTTCCAGCTTATCACAGTAGAAACAGGCAAATTATTTTCTTGTCAGAAAGGCCTGAACCCTAGCAAGATGCATGTAGGTAGAGATCCTCACAATGTCCCACCTTATTGTGTACAGTTACATCATTAAATCTTAACCAGCTTTTTCTTTTCTTCATATTCCTCCACTGGTATGTCAGTGCAGAATTTACTGTAATGCATTTAATATTTTAAAAGTCTTTGCTTTCCTACATTGCTTTACATCCTAGAGACCTTCCCTGTGTCCATATTCATTAATCAATTCCTTTCCATATACCTAGAAGATGACTAGGTGACTAGATGACTAAGAAGATGTATTTTTTTTATTTTTTTTATTTTTTATTTTTTTTTACAGCAGGGGAGTTCCACTGCCCATATTCAAAACATTAGCCTTCATTTAATCTTTTGATACCACCCTAGTGAGAAGGCATAGAGTGCAATAAATGTTTGAAAACATTTCAGAATAGATATTATAACATTTCAGATTTGAATGCTGGAGAAGATGCAAAGCCTTCCTTGTAAATGTACAGTAAGAGGGGGCAGTGCAGCCCAAACTTTACCTTTCTGAGCTCTCAGTTTTGTGTATTATAAACGTTGTTTGTATTATAAAATAAAGTTAACATGAGTAATTTGAGAAAAACCTCAGCATCCCTTCTGAAAGTGACTTAATTGTAATGTTGTCTCCTCAGATTGTGTTCTTTCAAAGGTATTGATACTTTTAACAGCAGTTATTAATATTTCTACAGAAATATTTTTTTAAAAATATTTGAGGGTAAAAGGAAAGTTTTATGTTAAATCCAAAATGTTCCTCTTGTTATAACATATTTTCTGTTAAAGCTCTCAAAATGACTTACTAGTTTAGCTTTGTTGTTGTTGTTGGAATTATTCTATCTAGGAATTTACTTGTAAAATATTTCTATTAAAAACACTTTTTAGCCTTCCAAGCATTTTGTCCTATACTTTTGCCTTTTCCTGGAAGGGTGAAAGACCAATTACTCTTTGCTGTAACTGGCTGTATGCGGCTGTCCCCTTTAACAGCTGCGGGCAAGTGCCCCCTGTGTAGCCTCTGGCAGTATATGCCCTGTGCTGACACCAGTATGACATAACTGTTTATGTCCCTTTGATCTGCCATCTCTTACCTCTAGCAATGTAAGATTTATAACAGCAAGAACTTTGAAGCCAATAGTTTGTCTCATTGTCTTACCAGTAGTATTTAAATAACTCTGTCTTGGTAATTATCATGTTATTACCAGGTTAATTTTTTCCACAAGCCCCACTGAAATTTAAACATTATGGCATGTAAGCAAACAGTCTACTATGCATATAAGTAAATATATAAGTATATATAGAAAAAGATGTGATAGTGGATATGTTTATGGTAGCTACTAAGAGAAAATAAGCATCAATCAAACTTCTCAGAATACTCTTCCCAGTGTCCTTCTATTTCCTACAGTAGTCATACATCACAGTTTAGCTATATTTTTGTCACACTTAGAAGTTCTCAGAAGAAGCTGATACCTTGCATGATCAAAATATTTACCATAAGGTATAATAATAACCAAAAAATCTACTTTGGGGTATAATTATTAATAAATGTTTCTTCTCATTGAAGAAATGCTGTTGATGTTAATCATCATAGACTTGGAAAATGGAACAGATTCTTGTCTAAACCAGAAACTTTATAGAAAGGCCAGTTAACAACAACAACAACAAAAAAACACATAAAGTACAGTTCCAAATCTTACAGGCCTTTGTGGACTTCTTGTAACATCAGCCAGCAAAATTCTTACTGTATGTTGACAGGGAACTAATAATGGAAATGAAATTGCTGGAGGGATGTTTCAGATGATTCTGTTACTGAAAAACTTTCAGTCAAAATAACTACCTCTGAAACCCCTCACATGTGTTAACTTCAAATTCCAATAACTCTATTCATGTGTGATCCTCTTTTGTCTCTTCTCTCCGGAGAAGATGCTGAAAGATTCCTGGTACAGATAAAATAAACTAGAGAGTTCCCAACAAATACTCCATATCAGGGTTTCAGCTTGGCTAATGTATCTGTATTCATCTAACTGGAATTAGCATGACACTGTCCAGAAAAAAATAAAATAAAATAAAATAAAATCTTATGCCAAGTAGAGATATAGTAACTCTGTAGATGTGAAGCTACTGTAAGTCTAGTCGATGACACTTTATGTTTCTTTCTGAAGAGAGTTTACATTAAAAGGAAGAATTTCTCTTTGTACAGTGATACCTAATCATAATTACATTATTGAACATTAAGTAATTTCAATTAATCATAATTAAATAATTGATACCACAGAGTTATGCTATTTTCATACTGTGAGACTGTTAAAGAAGTGAGCTTGGTTAAAACTGATCACCCAGGTCCAGAAGGCAGCAAAATGTCTATTACTGATGATATATATATAACAAAGTAATGTTTGACTGAAGAGTAGACATGTAATAATTTACTTTGATCTAGAAGATTTTGGCCCTTTGTCTTGATGGTTTATCACGTTGTCAGCTGTACAATACTGTTCCTCAGCATCAATCTTCTGGCTCTGCATGCATCAGGCCCTGATATTTTGCACTTAAATGACAGTCCTTTTTATTTCACTAGACTTCAACAAAATAACAGTTAAAACAACAGCATACCCAACCAGAGAATCCAGGGCTTCCTGGGATCATAACAATAGTCTGTTGATGCAGTATTTGTATTTGTTATTCTTATGCTTTCTTTTTCTTTCTTTTTTTTTTTTTTGTTTTTTGTCACAGGTTTTTCATTATTCTTTTACAGCTTCATATGTGATTTACAACATACACACGAGGTAGGTCACTTTACATTTTCAATATAATGTCATTGCCAGTAGTTCTATAAATAAGGTGATGCTAGAGTATTCAAGTAAAAATGTTTAAATTTTTTTCAAGGGAAGTCTTGGAGCTAAACCCTCCAGAAGTAGAGGATTCAGTATTACAGTATGCAGCATGGGGGATCCAAGGACAGCAACTGGTAAGCACAGTCATTAAAAATGCTATGGTGAAAGTAGTTCAATAATGTATTTGCTCCAGACAGACTGAAGTAAAAATAAAAATTAGAAGCCTTAAGGTATAAGCAATCTTGTTGAGTGGAAGGTGTCCCTGTCTATTGCAGGGGGGTTGGAATTAGGTGTCTAATTAAGGTCTTTCCAACCCAAACTCTTCTAGGATTCTGTGAAGGTAAGTTTTGTTACGTATTTGTGCTGGATGCTGGTATGGTCCTGTTGTAGATTTTAGGGGATGTTTCTATTTTTATAAAAGTCATGTAAGCATGGTTGTTGCTGTTTTGTGTGTGTTTTTGTTTGTTTGTTTGGTTGGTTGGTTGGTTGGTTGTTTTTTTGTTTGTTTGTTTGTTTTTACTTGTTTTTCCCCTAATAAACAAAGTCTTTAATTGTATGTTTATTGAAAGAGTCACATATTCATCCAAATATACACTCAAGTAATTTTTGGAACAGCCATCTTTAAGATGTTCTTCTCTCATCTAAAAGAGAAGGAAAGTTGAAGACAAAGAGATTTTCAAGTTCATGATCAATGAAAACTGTAGACAATAGCAAGAAGCTTAGCATCCAAAAGTGGATGCAATGAATTCAATCAAAAGTATTTGGTTTTCAGTATGAAAATTACTGCCAAGGTCATTTGCACTGCATTGAATCCATAATAATAAAACCAACAATGCTGTGTTTCTTAAGTTGTTTTCTGTCAAAAGTTTGACCATGTTTTATGAACATGAATCACCCTTTATGACCAAACTCAATATTAGAAGAAAAAAAAATTGTGGTTCTAGGAACAGCATTGATTTAAAACTGACCTGTACTGGTAGATGAAGGCAAGAAAAAGACTTATAAAAGCACCAGCTCTCTGAATAGGGTAACACATATCCTTGATGCAATTTTCTAATAAGCTCATTAATGCTCACAGGCACGATCTGGAGACTCTTTGAATGTGTGACTTGTTTATGCGGAGAGGTTGTAAGTTCAGTGTCTAGAGAATATACCCCCTTGCTTATATCATTCATCAAGATGGTGAGAACATAAAAGTGCTTCTGGTTAGAATGTATTCTCTCAAGCAAGTGGAGGCAGGAAGGCAGAAGTAGTTGGAATATGCTTGATATGTTTTAATAATTGCCAACATTAATTTTTCGGTAACGAAAGCATGGAGACAGAACTGATGGGAACAAATATGCAACTTAGTTACTAGGTGGTGTTTTGGAATGCAGCAACCTGTGTAGGTTGTAACAGAAAGGTGATGCATTTGAAAAATGGACCAGAATTAAAAAAACATTTTAAATTAAATTGCTGTTCATAAGACTATTCCCCTAATCTAAAGTACAATTGAAAGTATATGCAGTGATTACTGAGAAAATATTTTTTGTTTTGTTTTGTTTTCCTGAAATGTATTTTAAGGTCAGGGGCAGACTTAAGTATCAAAATTTTCAGAAAAATAATAAATCAGAATAATGCTCTGTTTTTCCCTAGATTGCCATTCTGGAAATAGGTATGAATAATTTCAGATACAGGCAGAAGTTACATCCTTTTAAGTCTCAGAACTTAAAAAAAATAATAAAGTAGACAGTCTCAAATTTGAAAATGTTAGTGTAATTTATACTTCAATGAATATAATATTACTCATCTTTTTAATGTCCCTAGTAAAGTTAATGTCATGCTTTAAAAATATCTTCTCCACTGTGGTCTTTATGGTGCCATATGGTTTGCAGAATTAGGAAATAGTAACTTTGATTAGAACACAAAATCTTCTGTGCAATCTGAATGATACCAAGTTTTGCCATAGAGATGGAAACCTGCAATGACAGCATACTTAGGGTCACTTTCATAAGAATCTCTAATGAAAAGAATGTTCTTTTGAAGCTATTTATATTGTAAAAAGAAATTTTTAAAGTGGCAGAAATGCATTACCAAGTTACCCTCCCACTTCAGCAGGAAGCCAAAAGAATAGAAGGAGGATGAATGAACACTGTTGTGAATAATGGTTGTTGCTCCTGTCCAAAGGAACAGCTGCCTCTTTAGCAGAAACAGAACAGCAGAGATCATTCCATCAGGAGAGATTAGACAGGGGTGTGTGTGACTGAGGTCACTTCACCATATCTGTTCTCAGTTATAAAATTTGTCACTGCAACAAACAATTTACCGGTGAGTTTTTAATAAAGGTGGTATAGGAAAGACTTGGCAGTCAAACTGTGTGAGGAGGAAGTTTCAAAGGGGAAGATGTAAAGCCTGGTACATCAGCAGTAGCAATCAGTAGCATGTATCTGAGTTGAAGGAAAGATACAATCTTACAGATCCATATTCACCAATATATGACAATTGGTTTACCAAAGCCCCTCTCTAAACAATAATTGTGTGTCTTTCTCATGTAATGATGGAAATAGTAGTAATTCATAATAAATAAAACAAGCAGTGAAATTAAAAAATAAAACAATTATTAGCGTATTAACTTGAGTACTCTCCAAGAGCTATTCATTACAACTAAAGGACAGAGAACAGATAAAGTGTATATATACACCAAAATTTCATCCAGAGGGGTCTATGACACATACCCTTTGGCCATTGCAGACACAAAGTATAGGTAGACCTCTAAAATGAAGAGCAATATTGCCCTTCCAGGTGCTGTGCAGAAGACAATAGCAGTACTATAGCCATGACTGGTCAGCAAACTTCTCACATGAGATGTGAAACAAAAGTCACAGGTATGCCTGACTGGGTCAAAGACATTGACCAACACTATGAATGCTTGGATGACCTGTGATTAAATCAAAATAGTGTAGGATAACACATGAACTTGGATCAACCATTTTCAGTAAATTGACTATAATTTAATCTGTTTCCAATCTGTAGTTCTGCAGACCTAAGTGACGATATAGCCTGTGCAGGAATCTTAATTTTAGGTCCTCAAATGTGGGGGAATTGTCATCAGGTTCAAATAGATCATATAAGCAGATGAAGTGTTTGAGCAGGAAAATTCATATGAAGCCAGGAAGTGCTTATTGTACAGAGGACAAATATGATGGCAGTGACACCAAGTATACAGTAATACATTACAACATGCGAAAATCAAACATCACTCTAAGTTGTCTACTCATATGAATAATTTCTAGGGTTCTCTAATGGGACTGCAAGCCACATGTGACTGGTGAAGAACGGCAATTAGGTTTGTATCAGATATTAGATGTCTGGGTTGTCATACCACTGTTTTGAAGTTACCAGAGTGGCTGTGAGTTATTTCAGTTTCTTGCTATTTACCTAGAGTAGAGGATTTTGTAAAGATTAAGAGAAAAGCTCAGAGAAACATCTGCTGTTTGAGTCATGACATTTTGGTGGTAAAACAGAAAATATTTGCCATTTGGGAGAACAAACTTTTAGCTAATGAGTTAATGTATTTTAATGTCACATAGCTGTTATTTTTGAAGACTGTTTCCAAGGTCACACTTTTTTAAAATGAAATCTTTTAACTGTGTTAGATCTGTGCCAGATCTAAAATACCACTTCTGTGTGTCTTGGTATCTTAGGGAACTGTTTATGTATTTGTTAAACATTTGTCATATTTGCTCAGTCTGAAGTTTGATAAAAATTTTGAGAGATCAGTTGATTATCTTTTTATGTCACCTTTATAAAATCCATTACCGCAATATTAAGTATTTCCAGAGAAAATAAACCAGCATAAATAGATACCTAACTGGTTTCATCAACATTTGTCTGCCTGTTGTTTGCTTAACATCATTGCATGTATCTGAGAGAGAGATATCCCAGATGTGGTAGGAAGGCCTTACCAAATAGAAGAATGGTGGTGTTGGTTTTAAAGGACCTCTGGTGTCTAAATGCCAAATTCTCATTCATTGTTCTTTTGGTCTTACCTTCACCAGTAGTTTTTAGCAAAGGTTTTCATGTTTCCATGCTAGACCTGGCTTGTACTTGACATTGTGGCAGAGACACTGAACAGCAGGAGCAGCTTTTTCTGTGTGTATCTATCCATGGAGGTAGAAGCCTGAATATAAAAATGGGTCTCCATTGTTTGCAGAGTTTTCTGTGAAAGATGTAGTGTTTCTTTACAGCATTTCTTGCAATATGGATAGTTTTTAAATTAAAGTAGCTCTCAGTGAAGTGTGGTTAGAAGTTGTTAGGCTTGACATAGCTTTTTCTTAAAAGTTTTGCATAGTTTTTTCATGGTTTTTATTGCATTGAGCTTATTATTCTTGTGATATATTAAGTGGTTGTAAAGGGAACTGGAGTTATATATTTGCATGGATCGGCATAAATTATGATCAGTTGACTTATGTATGAATATCTATGCATAAATAAACCCATATCTTAACATAGCAGAAATAAAGAAAATGGTTTAGCTATCTAGAATACTTAAAAAAATAATAATTTTGTAGAAGCTTGATAGTTTTCTTTGTTAGAATTTGATGATATCAAAAAAAAAACAAAAACAAAAAAAAAACAGAACACAGCATTATTAAATGGTAGGACTGAAAATGAGCTTTTATTATGTTTTAATGTAGCTTAGGTCGTTGTGTAGAATTGCCTATTATCCTGTATACATGATGAACAATTTGTTGACTGCAGCTGAATTGTGGATGATTCAGGTTGCTCTCATCAATTTTTAGAAAATATTTTAAATATTAGAAAATAATAAAATTGCCCTCACTTTATATTAAAACTACCAAAAAAAAAAAAAAAGCAAATAAACAGAAACCCAGCAACAAAACAGAGCAAAAGGTACTTTTATCATCCTATATAAATGTACTAGTTCAAGAACCCTCTGCTTTGTTCTTAATCACTGTTGCCCTAGCTGTTGTGTGGAGGCCCATTGTTCCTTCTCACCTCATCCACACCTCTTGCCCCACAAGAATGTATTTTTTAGTCTCTGTTGAATTGCTCTTTTACCATGACATTTCCTTACAGTTGCTGTCTCTTCAAAATTTCATTTTTGTGTGTGTGTGTGTGGCTTTTAAATACTGTCTTAGATAATAGTCATGCAGAAAAAAAAAAAAAAGTTTCTGGAGGTTACGTTATTTGCCGAGCACCTAGATAAGCACAAGACTAATTTTAGTAAATTAGAGAAATTAATGCAACTATGCTAGACATGTGCCTTGCTCAGCAGCTGCTTTAAGAACCATTAGTTGCTGAAAACTTCATTTAATATTTGCTCAATCAAGGTTCGAAGTACAACTCCTATAAAAATTGGTAACCTTTTGGAAAGAGACATTTGTCATGGGTTTTATTTTTGCATAATTAATACTGTGGGTCCTTGGCACCCCCTCCTGGCAAAAACACTTCTGTTTGCAAATGAAGAAGAAAAGATCTAAGGGTTCATGAGCCAAGTAAAAATTCAACTAATGCTAATGAATTAAGTCCTAAATAAATATATTTAATCTGCTGTTTTCATTTTCAAGGTCTTTTGCTCTTTGGACTTGCTGTATTTTAATATGAGTAACTTAAAAACACATATGTGAATGTCAAGGCTTTATTTCATCTTTCCTTTTAACCATGTTACTGATGAGGCAAATGGCTGTAAAACTGAGAGAAAAATGTCTGCTTGAATTTATTTTGAAAAACAGAAATAAACAAGAACATTTTAGTGTGACATTAACTGCAGGTATGTTTTTTTTAATTTAAAATGTATGACAAGTTCCTTACCAAAAAATCTATACTTTGATGATTTGGGAATACTTTGCATCTATGAAGAAAGGGAATATGTATATCTGAGCATGGCCCACGTAGCAGAGTCTTTAAGGAATTTGACCATAATTCTAGCAAATGCTGAAGTCACATAAGTCATGTCTTTCTGAAGGCTAACTACTTTTTCATGTAGATATTTGTATATGTATTTACACACAGTCACACATTTGATTTGTTCTCTGCTTTGTTAGTGTTAGGTCAGAGGTTGGACTCGGTGATCTTGGAGGTCTCTTCCAACCTAGACTATTCTGTGATTCTGTGTAATTCTGTGATTTCCAAATGTTTCTATCCACATTTCTAGATTTCAGCTGGGAAACTTACAGTGTCTAATGCCAAGATCTGAAAAGAATGGTGAAAATATTTATGCAAAAGGACTGTTTTAATAACACTTTTTACTAGCAGTTAAAATTAGATTGTGTATTGTTTTGCAAGACTGAGCATTCTTTTGTTGTTGTTGTTCAAAGATGAAATTGATATAAACGTTCAGATCCTGTTATGAAATGATAGGAAAGTCACTTACTAGCATACTTAAAAAGACTGTGTGCTGCTTAATGTTTTGATACCAGAACTGTTTTTATTTATCAGGGTCACTGGTGAGCAGAAGCAATACAGTATTTCTCTTCACATAAGAATTAGTTACCTGATACTCTTGAGTGAAACTATATTTTTCAGAATTCTCTACTACACATTGTATTTCCTCTTGAATTTCTCAAACCACCATTGTAAAATGTAATTGTTTCTTTGAATTTCCATCTACATTATTTAATTCAAACTATTCTTCAAATAAAAAAAAAAAAAGAATGCTTAGTTTCTCTGAAGGTATTGTATGGAACTAATTTCCATTTTCAATTATTAATTTCTAGGTGCCCACTTCACTTATTTAACGCCTATCCTCTCCTTCAACTTTGTCTGTTTCCAAGTGAAGTGGGCTCCTAGAAATTAATAATTAGACAAAGTTGAAGGAGAGGATAAGCATTAAATGCACAGTGTCTGGTTTCAAAAGTGATACTCAATATGAAAGGATTTTTCTGCATCTTAGAAAAGGGAAATAGACAATGCAAGCAGTTTTGGAAAACACTGAAGAATACCTTTTTGTATATCAAGGTTGAGCGTATTCAATAAAGTTTTTGTGAGCTCTAGATAGCATGAACAAGTTGAACAAGTGAGCTCTAGATAGCATGAACAAGTTGAAGCAAGGCAAAGTTGAGCATAGAATAAGTTATTTCATCATCTAATTGCTTAGTGAAATGCAACTAATGTGTCCTGGTATTAAAGGTATCTTTAAAATTTTAAGTATTAAAGGTTAGGTATTGCTAGCCCTGTATGAGAATAGCTACTTGGCTGCATCTGAAAGATTCATCTTGCTAGCAAGCTAATTACTTTTTCATATATATATTTACACACAGCCACTCAAAGATGCATACAAATAGGCTTAGGTGTAAATGTTTGATAAGGGCAATCACCAGGATTTTTCTTTGTAGCAGCCTGCAGGGAGCAATGAAGGTAAAAATACGCCCCTCTCATCTAGACTATCATGTTGTTCAACATGTGTATGTGTAACAAAGCATAACTGAATATTCACACTTTCATCTGTTAGCAAATATTAACTGCAAGTCCAATGGCTCATAAAATAAGACTGCTGTGCTTCTTGTGTGAAAATCGCATAGCTTTTGGTAATGCAGAAACAGACGTCTAAAATTCTTTAGAAACAGCCACCTATGAAAACTAAATACACAGTCAGTGAGAAGAGAGATCAAAATCTGAACCTTTTGCTAAATCAGCACTGGGAAAGATTAGGTACCAGGATGGATTATGGAATGTATTTTCACATAACTCTGAAATCCTGCCCAAAAGCATTGCAGGGAAACCTATATCCATGAATCCTTTAGTCACTTCATATTTTCATATTTACTATCAAAAAAAAAAAAAAAAGATATATTACAAAACAGGGTAGAAAATTTGCCTGTATTAATCTAGGAATCTCATTTTAAAGTGTTGCACTTTAATTTCTAGTTTTAAATAACCTGAGTGTTACAGGAGGTGAATATCTTTTGGTAATGTAATACAAATGTTGGTTTTATCTGTGAGATCAAAAATAAATAATAAATATTCTATTCTGTATTACCTCCTTACCACCAAGGGAAAAAGAAGGGAAAGCTTGACTATGGTGAAGTGCCAAAATCTCAGAACACAAGAGTTTGAAGAACTGACATGTCTAATACCTTTGGAGTTCAAGTTCTAAGTCAGAGATTGTTTTTAGATGACAGTGAATGTGAACCTAATTTACCTTTTCCTTACCTTTACCTTACCTTTTTACTTTTTTTTTTTTACCTGTTTTGCGTAAGACTTGTAAAAGACTTCTGAGTCTCTGTGATGGTACCAGTCCCTTCAGAGTTCAGCTAAATGGGTAAAAGCAACTTAGCCGCAGAATTTGCTGAACTCTTGCTGCATGGTGCGGTTCCTCAGACTCTTGTATGTATATGTTCTTTTTCTATCTGTTGTATCATGACATTTATTTTCTCATTTGGCATTTTGTGTCCTGCAAAAATATAGACACATTTCTCTCAGTGAAAGTGACATTGACTTCCCTCTTTTGCAGGGTTGTCTCCCTTTTGCCCTGTGATGTTTTTCTTTGAAAGCTAGATCTGTTTTTCCAGTAGTCAAGATATGACATCTTAGTTCTGTTCAGATCAGTCTCTTTTTGTCAGCCAACAAGAATTTTACCCATTGCATATGGGTGATGTAGACTGTCCTTTTTTAAAATAAGATGCTTTTCTGTTGTGGTAGTAATTTTGTGATTCATGGTTGATGATATCATGACTCCCTGTTAAATCTCTATTAGTAAGTTAGCTGTGAAGAGGAGAAAAGAAACCCAGACAGACTACATGTCTGTGGATATGTTCAACATTTTGTTTGGTTCTTACTCTCTCCTTTAATAAAAGTCCTTCTTGCAAAAGAGCAATTAAACTCCATTGCCACCAACCCATAAATGTATTTGCATGTTTTCAGGGCACGTGCCAGTGGGTTTACAGAAATAGAAAACAGTTGTGTGGAAAGAAAGCAACATTTATTTATTTTATGTTGCTTCACAGACTATGGAATGTCCCAAACAGAAATGCTGCTATAAGAATTAGTCAGAATTTTCTAATCTCTATTTGTCTTGTGAGATAATAAGTTTTTGTTGTTTGTTTTGTTATTGGTAGTTGTTTTCTTTTTCTAGGAAAAAAAAAAAAAGTCTTTCTTGCATTGAATGCCCTGCCTGTGGGAAGTAGTAATTGGGTTTGGAGTCTGCAAGTAGATGTCATGCACAGGTAGATATAGACGTATATTGGCCCCTCCTAGAGACACCTGGCAACTTGAACAGTTTGCATAGCACATTACCATACATTTCAGCAGTAGTAGCTGAAATGACAAAGCTTTGTGTTAAACTCTGCCTGGATTTCTCATGTACAAGATGCTCAGAGGTGTCTTGGTCTGCTTCAGCTTTTGAATAATGTACAAAGCTCACAGGGATTGTCTACCACCACGAGAATAGTAAAAAATGCAAATACAATCACCCCACTTAATTGCACAGCATTTTCAATTCTGTCTTTTTTGACTTTGGTCCTTGGTTTTAAGTTGTTTCTTCATGTGTTTTGTCAAAGAAAATAGAGAAAAATCCTCCTCTGGCACCAAGTCTAGATAGCTGTGTTAGGTGATACTTCTCCCAATACTGTTCTTTTTGTTTTGGAGTAACTAGGTCATTATTATTTTTTAAAAAAAATTTTGATTCTGTTATGGATTGATCGTTCATGGCATAACTGAAGACTTAAAGATGAATCAAAATAACAGAGATCATTTTTTAAAAAATCCTGGACTGATTATGATTTTATTGTAAGTCTTCAGGAGCAACCCAGTGACATTTCTGTTCATGCTCCTCCATGTTGGTTCATTACTCAGAAGCTCTCAGTAAATATGAGCAACAAGGAGTGTGAGTTCCTGAGCATGCATGGTTTATAAATAAGTCTGTATTTATAAATACTATATTTAAAATACTAAATTTATGAATATTTATAAATACTCATAAATTACACAGACAAAGACCAAAGGGCTAAGCAGACCAATGTCTCAAAGATATTTGCAGTTAGCATAGTTCTCAAGACAGCTCCATGGGGAGGAAGCAGACCATCAGTATGGGGGTAAAGCGGTGTTATTGTAATCTTCTGTGAAATCAAAAAGATTTATAAGACAGATTTTTTTGTGTAGGTCCTAGGTTCGATATTGTATGTGAAATTGTTTATCTAATATATAGCACAACGTCTGTACTCATGAGTAAATTATCATGGGATTAGTCAGGGTGTGAATTTAGTGTACATCATGCTCCAGTATCATTGGAAAGGCAATATAGTTAACATGTCTCGGAACAAAACAGGGCAATGCTTTCCAATTTGTATTGGAAAACAAGGACATAAACATCAGAGTTATCATGGAGTTACTAATACCCTACTAATTACTAATTACTAATACTAATATATTATTAGTATTTAATAGTATTATTATTAATATTAGTATTTAATAGTATTAATATTAGTATTTAATAGTATTATTAGTATTTAATATACTAATACTAATATATTATTAGTAGTATTTAATAGTATAATTATTAATATTACTAATACTAATTCAAGCCCTGGTTCATTCCATGACAGTAGTAACTAATCTTGTTACTATTGTAGCTACATTATGAGTGCATCCTTGCTATTGTTTGCAGTAGATTTATTTAGATAGTTTATAACAATTAAATATAATAGCCTTCTAGACTGTTTGCAGTTGTTCAGAAATGATTGTGCTAACATATTACTATGATGCAGTGGCATTAATCTAGACAGCAGAAAAGCTGTGCTTCAGTGTTCTGTTCTTCATGCCATGTATAGCAGCTTGATTATTACAAAAATAAAATTAACATATTGCAAGTAGACAAAAAGAAAAAAAAAAAAAAGAGAGAAAAGGTTGCATACAACATTAGGTTGTACATGTTTTGAGGTCTCTATGTTCCATACTGATCAACAGCCACTGCCTCTCTGCCTTGATTAGGTTTGAAAGCTTCCCCTGAGAAAATTCCTGCCTAGGTCAATCATAATCTTTAGAAAATCTTTAAAGAAGAATCTTTAGAAAATCTTTAAGACTGAATATAGTTATTATTGCTTACAATTATAATCATTTTGTTATTAACTATTATTTGTTTTCTGCCTCATTTGCAATGCATCTGATGATTTCAAAACAGATCATATGAGGGTAGATTTTTGCCTACTGCTACACTTTTCTTAGCTGATTGTACCTCCTGTGCCTTGTATCTAATAATTTAATGGATCGTAGTGCACATGGAACAGTGGGGTAAGAGTTGGAGCAAGTCAGAGCTGAACTGCTCAGAAAATTTTATACTGGTATAGATTGTCCTGAAAAAAAATAATAAATAAAATCTTCAGAGGGGAGATCAGAGCTATTCTGCACTACTGGAGATGTTCAAAGCAGCTGTACTGCAAAATGTATCAGACATTATAGCCTGCAATGGGAGCTCACAATCTAAATAGGCTAAAATATAGGGAAAAGGGATATAAAGCTGCTTTTCAATACAATTCCATAAAAATTTCCCTGAAATTGTCCAGTAACATACGTGATCTGGATGGAAATTTGTAAGTTGTGGAAAAGGATATGGCAGGAAGTCTGTATAATAGTAACTACGTCACTAGTGAATACTCGAACCATCTAAAATTCACACTTATAAAAGCTTTATAAGCCAATTTCCTTCTTTATATTATCCAAAATATGGTAATTCTCTTTGGTTCTGATATGTCTGCATGTCTTGTAAGAAGGACATTAACAGAATAATCAGTCACACCAGTGAAATATATTAGGTCTGTTTTGGGTAACAGTCCTACCTTGCATTTTATTTGCTTCTCAAATAAATATGTGTGAGTGTGTTTGAGTTAATTTCCATTATGCTTCTTACACAGTTTAATGCCATGGATAAGAATGGCAGCTACTAACATGTTACCTTGCTACTTTTCCAACATGTGCAAAATATAGCTGGAAATCCGTGGTGTTGTGTTGTTTTGTTGTTGTTTGTTTGTTTTGTTTTGTTTTTTATGTATTTTTTTGTACACTGCAACCCAATTTCACATATATGAAATGGTAAATCAACACCTAACTTGCTCATACAAAATATACCCATGTACAGAGTATTGTCTCAGGCAGAGTGGTGGTCTGTCTATCATGCTTACCATGCCAGCAGCCCATGAACAGATTAAGTCACCGCAGCGCCACCACTTTATTCAGTAAAGTTATGTTGAAGATTGGAATTATTCAAGCCTCAAACTCTAGGAAGAAACAAACTAAATGGCATCATAACACCAGTTTATCACAGAAAACAGGAAAAGCCTCTCCTTTCCTGCAACAAAATGGAAACACCTGAAGTGTTTCTGTGGCTCACACTGCAGCATGTGCCCCATGGCTCTTGGCTGTAGAGGAGCTTTGATATGGACCAAGAGGTTTGGATTGCCACCTTCTAACTGGGTATAAGAAAAAACTCTTCCTGTATATATATGGTCAGTTCTTCTGGATGTTTTTAGAAAGTATCTTCTTACCAAAATCAACTTTTTTCTCCTGTGAGTGGAAGAAAGAAAATAGCAGTTATACTATTGTTGCATCAGCACACAGAACACGTAATCTTAAGTACACCTTGTTCTTCGGTGGAAAGCTGCTTCAACTAAATGAGATTTTGCCAAGGGAAAAGGGCAGAAAGGGGTACTCATGTTCCATAATGGTGGGTATAAGGATGGTCTGGCAATCCCAATTTAAGTCTGTAAGTCCCAGGGGTATAGTAAGTGAAATCATAGATGGCAAAAAAACATTCATTTGTTCAGTTTGGACCTGAATAAGAGAACAGACATTACACTGTGACTAAAAATAACACAATCAATGTCTCTGTTAGAAAAAAAAATGCATGTATCAGGACTTTGGAGGATGTTAAACAGTAGAGAAGATGCCAAGCCAGGTCTTTATCTACAACAATAATTCAATGACCGCTGCTTTGCAACATACTTTTTAATTGATAAAAATTGAATTGTTTCTGAAGTGGAGCTATTTGTATGATTTTTCAGATCTGTGAACCCAAAAGTGGTAACACATATTTTAGGGAGTGAAATGAAAACCAAACTTGCTATCTTGACATGTGTTGAAAAACTGCAACCAAATGCATTCTGTGTGGATACAAGTTTGATTTTAATTTCTTCCTGTTCCAAGCTAGTTCAAATATTATTTACTTATCAAAGCAATTTCAAAGATCTGTTTTTCCCATAATTGCAGGCAAAACACTGTTTGTGCATGTGTGTAACAATTACATAAAAATCATTTTTAGATGAATGATTTGATGTAAGATACCACTTATTTATTTGTTCATTTAAGATCACTTGCTTGTTTTCAACTTTGTGTATGGGGCAGTGTGTTCAGGAAACTCTGTGTGTGTGTATGTACGTGTGTGTGTATATTTATGTGTGTGTGTGTATTTATATATATGTGTATGGTCATGAGGTATGAAGACTGCCAAACTGTTTTGATTGATCCATTTAGCTTTAAGCTAATTTCTCCTCATAACATTTATGTATGAGTACACACTGTACTGATCTTTGACTGAAGGTTATAACCGCTTGTTAACTGCTGTTTAAAGTGACTATATCAAAGCCATTTAATCTGTGCTTGCAGATTGCACTCTTTTAGCTGTGTCCTATATAACAAAACAAGTTATTGTCATTTCCCCATTGCTGTGTGTTTTGTCTCACTGCATGTTCCAACATAAACTCAGGACGAGGAGAAATACAGCTGCTGTCTGTGTTGTGGGACCTTCTGCCTCTTCCCAGGATGAGGCTGAGCTGTGAAACAGTCAGTGCCGTGCCAACTTAGTAGTGCCTGGAACTGGAGAAGTCATGGTTTGATCTCTGAAGAAGAGCAAACCAAAGTAAAAAAACAAAATTGCTGATCAACTAAGAAAGTAACTTTTTGACTTTTTTTCTGTATAGTGTATAGGTGATATTATTTGTATTAACAGTTATTAGCAAGAAAACACATTTCATCTAGAAATTTTACTGACTGTCTAACTAAGGAGTGTTGTATTTGGCCATGGTTAATGTGTGGTAAGACAGGACACGGAACAAATGGTGAGAGGCAAGCCCAGATGGAAAAACATCTTGAAGCTTTTGAAGAATTAATTATCCAACTAATTAGCTGGCAGTATCACAAGAAGAAGGGATGGAATTTTGCCTTGTGCATAGGAAATGAAGAGGTCTGATAGATTGTATGTTGAGATGTAGCTATCGGCTGTGATTATGGTGGAGTCATTTGGTTAGTCAGACTATCTAGAGGAATCCTGAGAACTATATTTGTTTCTGAGTCAGTAAAAATACCTTTCTGCAAAGAACAAAAAGTGCAAGTGAGATGTCTATTATGTAGAGTGTTGGGCTCTGAAGACACTTGTGATAGTCCAAAGACTGATGAACTATGTTTCCTTGCCAAGGTCACATAGGAATATGGCTGCTTTAAGATGCTTTACGTCTTTCTTCTGTTTTATTTGTTAGTTATTAGTGACTTCAGCTATCATTTCACATCAGGTAACGTAGAAACATTAGATTGGGGATGTGCAAACTTTCATCCCTTAGGTCAGCTGTACTTTGTCATGACTTGTAGACTGTGGCCACACCGCACTAAGAGGTGTGACACAGGCCAAGGCCACGGATGTGGTACAGGGTTGGGGGGAGTTGTTTCATCTTCCGTGAAGTGTGTCGTGATTGAGTATAGTTGCTTCTAGACCCAAGAGTATGGTTGCTTCTAGACCCCCTTTTGTATTGGGTAAGAGCAATGGAAATACATTTTACCTATAAGGTTAATGTCTGTATAATCTATATTAAGAAGCTCTTACATGGCAAGCTACTTTATCATGTTTATATACAATAAGTTTATCATTGCGTGTGTTAGAGCAGGACTAATGCTAGGTTGTTAGGTCTACCTCCTTAACCTCAATTTTGAGAGGGATCTTTCCTCTGCTAGTTTAGTAGCTTTTCTCTGCAAGCAAAACTAATGCCTGATTCTAGGGAAAGAGATAAGTTTTGTCAGCCAGGGCTGCAGCTCTGAGATATGTTTCTCTTCCAACGTGAAGAAAATGGCTTTTGCTTTTAACTACAAATCTGAACTTTAGTGTCTGGATGAATTTCTAGGACACATGCAAATATCCACAGAGAGTGACTCTGTCTCAGCTGCCAGGACTAACCATTTGCTGGTAGCTTTTGGTGGAGGAGCTGCTCCCCCTTGCAGAGCTCAAAGCCCTGGTCCACTCTCACTGCTTATGTGCAGAATAAGTGATCACACAGCAGCCCCCACAAAGCTCTGGGAAAGCTGCTGCTGAAGCCCAACTGGTGAGTGAAAAGCTTGTCCTGCCACTGATATGCTACCATGTAATCAGGGGAGTGATAGAGTGTGGATAAGCCTGTGCAGAAAGCTTCAATGGGAAAAGTGGAGTGTTTTTTTGTTGTTGTTGTTTGTTTGTTTGTTTGTTTTGTTAATGTAATTTACCAGCTTTTCTCTGCCTGTAGTGTTTGAAACATTTAAAGACACATCCAGCTACTGGCACTGGGTTTGCCATTTTGCTGGGTGATTGGATGCCCCTGTGTTTTCACAGCTGTCTGCCATCTGGAACTAGCTGCTTGGACTGGGTGCTCCACTTAAGACGTTAGGCTGAAATTAAATCACACAATGTGAAACGTGGCAAACAGCAAATAATTGTTTTTGAAGAAATTAATTTAGATGAAGGTTTATGAAAGAATAGCTTAGAGGCTGTCAAATGTGTAAGAAGGGGAAGGATTAGTGCCATAGGTAGAACATCAGAGCAAGCAGAGCCTCTAATTCTTCACAGTCAGTAGAAATAAATGTGATCATTAACAAGAATTAATCTCTCACTAATCCAAAATATTCTTGCAGACGTTTTTTGTTAATTGGAAAATAGTTACTGAAATAAATAAACACTGGTTTTGTTTTTGTTTTTGAGATTTATGTGATTAGCTACCACAAATCTCTAGAAATCAAAGTCCTGTAATTTTGAAGACAATAGATTTTTATATTTATTCCAATTTACAGCATTATTAGAGGGTCTTAAAAAATAATTTGAAATAGTTTTAAAATACTTGGGAAGTAGTTGGTGAAGAGAGGAGTTTTTTTTTTTGTTTTTTTTTTTTTTTTTTTTTTAAGAAAAAAAGAAGGTGATAATAATTTCTGTCTAAGATAGCATAGCCTGGTTCCACCTTGTGCCTTTTTCAATTTATTTTCTTATCGTCTTGCCTAAAAGCTGTGAAAACATTTTGGGCACAAAGCCACTGATGTATTCATGAGAGTACCTGTCTGGTACACAGTTGAAAACTCCTCCTTTTAGTAATGTTGGAAGATTCAGTAGTTGCAGTCAACATTTTAGCGCTTATGAAGTAGTAATTAGACTCAAGTGTATACTAAGAAAAGCCGTTTTACTTTTACTTGCTCCCAGATCTGACTGGAGATAGCCTAACAAGGGAAATTTTTGGTTTGGGACATTGCTCAAAACACCATGTACAAAGTGATGAAGTATGTGAAGTCCCTAGCCTCAAAACATTTGGGCATATGGTTAGTTTTACTTCCTGGAGTCAGGGTGTTAGGCACGTGTATTTGCAAGATTCTGGTCCAAGAATATATATATATAGTTTGATCATGAATTCTTATTACAGTGTTGTGATTTGCTATGTACATTGCAGTACTTGAGAATTTAAGCCTCTGTTGTAGGACAAGTACTAGTTTCAGTTCTTTTCCAGCTTGTTGCTTTCTCTTTCACTCAATTTTAACAACTGAACTTGGGGAAAACTGCTCATAAATTCCAGCTCCTGTATATTGCCATACTGCAACTGATCAGCAGCCACAGCTGCCTCCTAAAAATAAAAATTACACCTAGTCTTTGTGTTTTGAAGGAAAAGCTTGAAAACATTCTAATGCAACATAAAGTAGAGCTGTAAGGAGTTTACTACAGATATTGTTTTCACCAGAAAACATTGAGTTTAAATTGAGAAAGTAAGAATTAAGAAAGTAAGAAGTAATTGAGAAGTCTAAAATGTAGGAACTAAAAACAAAACAAAAAAAACCTTAGGTGTTTTAGGGGCAGGGGAGAGTTTTAACAATGCTGTTTAAAACCTTCCTCTTCTTCCAGGCTCTAATGTAGATTTTTTTTTGCACGATTCAGATGATATTTCCATTTCTACTCTTAGTTTTTGTACTCAGGACAATCAACATAAAATAAAATCAGTGACCTGGTAAAGCCATAACTGTTATACAATTGGCTGTTTCAGAAGGACACAAATCCAAGATGCTTGTCTGCTGGTCAGTGTTGGGTGTTCAAAGCAAGCAAGATATGTTCACGTCTTATGAACAAAATTAATTTCAAATAGTGATACATTACAATTTCAGTGTTTCTAGAGTTATATGTGGCATACCGTATAAATACGGTTGGACTTGACGATCATTGTGGATCCCTTCCAACTTGGATATTCTATGAATTATACTGGGAATTACTGTACAAAAGTAATTCCCAATAAGTATGTCTTTTCACAGTGCCTTAGTTGGCTGCATTGCTCTGGCAGTAATGTAAAATGAGGGATTGGTTTTCATGGCTATGCAAAGTCTCTGTAAATACCTGTTATTAATGAACCCATAGCTTGGATCTGCATGCAGCAAAGCAAAGAGCCTTGCAGGCCACTACTAGAAGTATTCACAGTAATGTTGTCACTCCTGTTACAGCTCTGCTCTCTGTTTTGCTGCACTAGCACAAATTGACAATTTAACTTTGAGTCCTTATTTCCAAGTGGTGAAGGATATAAATAATTACAGATGAGTGCTTGGACATGGTCAGGAATGGAGGCGAATGCAGGCCTGAATTCAGGGGTTAGTCAGAGCTTTTTTAGCTATGCGCATGCAGCCATTCCTGTCAGTACAAGCTGTACAATTTGTAGGCTTTAGGTGGAAAATGGCACCTCCAGAAATATAACAAATATTCAAATTACAGATCAGATTGACTACCCATAGTGGTGAGTCTTTCTAAGATGTTTTTACAGCCTCAAGCATGGGCATATTGATCTTTCAAAATGCTGCAGGCAGTGCAGAATGATACTTGCCAGTGCACTTACCCTAAATCATTGATATGGATGTACATGATGTTTAGTTATGTAGAGATTGTATTTCATAAAATGTTTTGCAAAGGGAATATAAATTCATCATTTTTAATGCAAAATGCAAGTAAGCCGTGAGCTTGAGGATTGCAAGGGAGAGAGCCGCTGGAGGGCTTTGGAGTTTCTAAAGAACTTTAAAATGTTCTAATCCATATGTTTAAGAAAAAAAAAAGAAAAAAGAAAAAAAAAGTTTTTTGGGGTAGCTTTCAAAATTGAAAGAACATGTACTACAAGTGATGGGGAGAGATAGGAAATTTTGGGTGACAGAGTTGACTAAGAGAATTGTGGGGATATTCAGAGAGTGGCTGAGAATGGGTTGAGGATGGAGATAAAGTCATTTTATGAAATGAGTGGGAAATAAAGATGAGGAAGCTGGCAATCAGTGGCAAAACAGTGGGTATTCCTTCGGAGATATTTACTTATCTGAAATGTGTCAAATGTAATTAGCAATGCCTGCTAACTAGCAATAACAGGATTAAAACCTTTACACGGTTCAGTCATAAAGCAAGTAGTTCTTAATCCTGTACTTTGATGGACAATGATGGCTTTAAATTAAATTTTTTCAATGCAGAGACTAGACGCTATAGGTATGTTCAACATTAAAAATATAAATGGCCTGAAAAGGTGGGGGAGAATAAAAAATTATACTTCTGATCTCCAAAAATTGATTAGATTGAGCTCACTAGTTAAAGAAGCTGAAATAAAATAGAATAATTTGATCAGGTCAGCTTTTTTTTTTTAATCTTCTGAAAACTATTGCTTACATAAGAAGAGATTGTCAACTATAAGAAATCTCTCCTTAGTGAGTAGTGGCCAATATAATGGTTTCTATTACCCACACTATCTGTAATTTAGTCTGATATGAATATTTTAATTCACTTAAATAGCAAGTGCTTGGCTAAATTATTTTATTTTCGGGGGCTAAGCAATTAATCATGCCTTGTTATTACTTTTTTGTTCCTTTTATGTCGAGAAAACAAAATATTTTTACTGTGGAAATATACATTGACAAGAAGTATTTGTCAATATTATTACAAAAGCCTGTTATTTCTAGAGTTCTCTAATCATTGTTTTCTCTTGGCATTAATGCGGCATCATATGTCAACTTCCCATAAATTCTCAACTATACCAAATATTGCTTATTAAACTATAAATGTAACTCCTGGTCAGTACAGTTTAGATTATTCAAAGTGGATCAACTATTTTTACTTCTGTTTTGAACTGGCTGCAGAGTTTTGAATTTCTGAAAAAAAATCCTCCTGAGTCACCCTTGATTCACAGGAATTTTGAAAATCATTGCATCGCTCATGGGATGAAAAAAAAAAAAAAAAAAATCAGCTTTCTGGCTTTATGCCAGAAATCATGAAGCAGCTACTAATATCAAGAAATGCCATTAGTTTGGGGACTCAAATGAAAATCTATTTCAGAGGGTAATTTAGAAGAGAATAGCAGTAATAACAATAATAATACTTAACTCTCTGGTTAGTGTTTTCCCATAAGTCATTTATCATTGAAGTACGAGAGGATAATAATTAGGCTTTTACAATGTTCTTTGGTTACATAAGTTGCATTAATAAGTTTACTTAATATTAGCTGTCCCTGAGACTCCATATGTCAGCATACGTTGATGAAATCATGGTACAAGAATTTTGTATTGTGTGTTGCTTCTCTTGTGCTGCTAGCTGCATTTTCTAAGCGTGAATCAGGTTTGGTGTGCAATATGGGTATTAGGTTGATTCCATGGTTAAGCTCTGCATGTGAACATTGTAACTTCACAGTAAAGAAAAAAAAAAAGTCTAAAAGCCTCCAGCCCTGACATGATTACAGCTGAAAGAAGAATCTAGTCACAGGCATTGGCAACACAGGAAACCAGGAAACTGAGAAATCAAAAGGTTTGCTAGCTGATAGGAGAAAGGTGGTGATATAGCTGAGTGTGCAATTCATGCGTGTTCAGAATTACCATGTAATAAACCGTCCTTCATCACTGCATTATTCTTTTTGAGAAAATCGTTGACTTTTTTTTTTTTTTGTCATCCTTATGTTCCTTCATAGTCATACCTTCTCTTTATCTTTCTCTTATTGCACTTCATTGTGGAGCTTAGAGCTTAGTCTCAAAAAATGAGTAAACTTGAAACCCAGGTTAATAGGGGAAGAAGAGACAAGGCTGAGAAATGTCATTGAATGAGGAAAGGACATCTATTCTGTCACTTGCAGGAGAAGAGGAGGAGTCTGCACTTCAAAATAAAGTGCATTTTTGTAGCACAATTGAGGTAAAACATTTGTGTATCACAGTCAGAATTTATGTGAAGAAGTTGAGAAGAGTTAACAGCAGTGTGCAATTCATTTTTGATTTTTTCAGTAAGTTTCCACACCATGATCTGGCGCAACTTAACATTTATGACATATGTACTGTGCTGCATGTACTTGCAGAACTGTGTCTAATTTCATGGCTAGAAAGACAGAAGATTTTATTAAAGTAGAATTAATGGAAAATTTCTTTATCTATTCAACTGTTACACAACTTGCCTCCTATATGATTCTGAAGAATGTAATAATGTTTCTCAGAGTTAATAAAAACATTTCAACTGGGAAAATAATTTCAAAGGAAGAATTTGGCCTGGCATAACTATTAAAAGTTTGCTTAGTTTGTCCAAATTGATAATAAAAGGAAATATGAAATCAAAGTCAGAGGAAACTCATGATGAATTATTCTGTAGTCTGTTCTGAGCCTGAGGAAATTGTGTATTGCTTGCTGAACATTAATTTATATCTACCAAAATGTTCTTTTTTCTCTCCATGCCTCTTACCTCATCCAGATTTATATTTTTGAAAATAACATCTACTATCAACCTGATGTAAAGAGTAGCTCATTGCGCCTGACATCTTCAGGAAAAGAAGGAATTATTTTTAATGGAATTTCAGACTGGTTATATGAAGGTAAGATGGACAAATATTTAATGTTTATTAAAACAGATGAGAGGTTCTTGTACAGAACCTACAGCACAAATCCATTCATTTCAGAAAATGCTTTCTAAGGTTGCTTTTGCTTCTTTGACTTCTCATTTTCTTTCAGAATTGCCTTTGTATCTGTTCATTCTTTGTATCAACTGGTGTTTTGCATATAACAATATTTTATGAGAAAGAGGAATTTATTTTCGAGCAGACTGTAGCAACTGTATTATGAATACTAGGTAGCATGTAAAAAATGCTTTAGTAGTGAAATCTCAATGTGTTGAAAACTGGGTTTTTACTACTGACTTCAGTGGGTCTGGCATTCCAAATAGAGCTAATCAAGTAAAATTAAACACCTGCATGTTTTGCTTATCTAGAATAACTCCATTCATACCTTTGAAGCTATTCTGGGTTTGCAACACAGGTAAGGAGGGGAAGGACTCAGTTTGATGCTTGTGTGAACAACAGTGCTGATTCATTTACATTTAAAACATCCTAAAAGAAGACACAGAAGAATCATAGCATAGAATCAGAATTGGGTATGTGTTCTCTTTCCTGCTGGATACATATCAGAAAGTGATCAAATATGATGTTGTGTGGTGCCTTACTTTTTTATAGCAGTGTCTCTCCTTCAGCCTCGGTGTGCTGTGCATTAGCATGACCTTCAAGAGACTCTGCTCCCTCAAACCAGGCAGTAAGACTGCACCTGTCTTTAAGATGCTTGAATCCAATTGGAGTGTTCTGACAAGATCTGAAAGCATCATTACCGTTACCTCAGCAGTGACTGGTGCTTTAGCTTATAGCAAGCTGGGATAGACTCCTGTAAAATCTGCTGTTGCTGACAAGCAATGCCAAAATGCAGTGGATATTACCTCAGGATATCACCTCAGTCTGTGATATCACAGAATCACAGAATCACAGAATTTCTAGGTTAGAAGTGACCTCAAGATCATCGAGTCCAACCTCTAACCTAACACTAACAGTCCCCACTAAACCATATCCCTAAGCTCTACATCTAAACGTCTTTTGAAGACTTCCAGGGATGGTGACTCCACCACCTCCCTGGGCAGCCTGTTCCAATGCCTCACAACCCTTTCAGTAAAGAAGCTCTTCCTAACATCTGACCTAAAACTCCCCTGGCGCAACTTTAGCCCATTCCCCCTCGTCCTGTCACCAGGCACGTGGGAGAACAGGCCAACCCCCACCTCTCTACAGCCTCCTTTAAGGGATCTGTAGAGAGCGATAAGGTCGCCCCTGAGCCTCCTCTTCTCCAGGCTGAACAAGCCCAGCTCCTTCAGCCTCTCCTCGTAGGACTTGTTCTCCAGGCCCCTCACCAGCTTCGTCGCCCTTCTTTGGACCCGCTCAAGCACCTCGATGTCCTTCTTGTAGCGAGGGGCCCAAAACTGAACACAGTACTCGAGGTACGGCCTCACCAGAGCCGAGTACAGGGGGACGATCACCTCCCTAGCCCTGCTGGTCACACTATTTCTGATACAAGCCAGGATGCTTGGATACAATGCTGATTGATGGGATGCTTGCTGATACAATGATGCTTGCTGATACAATGCCAGGATCCTCTGGCTTCTGAAGATATCTTCTGTGTAGTACACCAGGATGTTTCTCTCTGCACCTGAAATGATTTTAACATAACAATAAATAAATGGGAGCAGATTATCCAGCTAGATACAAAAGATCTAAATTTATACACATTTCACTTACTGTTTCTATGGCACTCATTATGGCATAGATTAAATAGCCCACTGTTAAATATTCAGTTACTTCAAGTATATAACTTCTTGTATGTAGAGGTTTGCAGGGCAGAGTGTTTTTTACAAATGGTGGTATGCAGTATAGCAAGGCACATCAGTGGGGTGCTCAGAAATGATCTGTCCATACCTCTTAGCACCTCAGTAGTTATGAGCAGATAGCTCACATAGGCAGTTTTGAAAATCTCTCTCCAAGTAAGCTCTGAAATTAAAATGGCAATTTGCATTCCTTAGTCACAAATGCCTGTGTCTGATAGTTACCTGCTTCCAAGGTTTTGGTGGTTGTGTTGTCTGTTTTATTTTTTCAATGAATGTTTTTGAAATGTTTTAACGTGTTGGTGCATTTCAAAACTTAAAGACAAAAGAACCTTTGAAATAGAAGATAATTTTATAAGCTCTTCATATTTTTCAAATCTAACACTACTGCATAAAATTGAAGAATTTAAGTCTATGTAGTCATTGACATAGTATATCCTTTTTTTTTCTTTTTTTTTCCTTTTTTTTTTTTTATGAGACAAAGTAAACTTAGTAAGAATGGATGGAACAGGATAACTTTGGGCCCACCTTTGTAAACATTTGGGGGCACCTTTTCAGGAGAGGGTAGCCGGTCTTTTCTGTTGTCCTTTAGGTGGAGGATGGAGCTGCCGTGAATGGCATATTGCTGATCATTATACAGCTCTAGTCCATAGAACAAAATGTAATATGAGACTCTTTAAAAATATTCCTCCCTGGTCTGCAAAGAAGCAAAAGGATATGAGGAGGATAATTCAGGCTGGAAAGGACCGCAAGAGGTTACCAGATGCCCCTGCTTAGTTCTGGTATTTGCCAGGCCTTTTACTCAAGCTGTAAGGTATGCAGTAGATCCCATCTAAGAATTATATGGAAAGAAGTTTAAGACTTATTTTAGTGGAAGAAATTTGGGTGTTATACAGTTTGGATCTCTCCATTAATAAGATCTACATCTAAGAACTGAATAGAAACAAAACTGATCTTTTACTTGACACACCAATATGATGCACTTTTTAATTTCAGTTTACCTATATCATCTAAACATCATCTAAAGGAGGTTGTTGTAGATTTTTTGGTAACTTTATTTGTTTTAAAGATAAATGAAGCTGTTGATAAAACAAATGACTTTTCCTTTAAACTGCAAACATTTCATGAGGCACAGAAAACGAAAATGGGGGGAACAAAGAATGGAAAGAAGAGCAGCAACTAGCTCAGTAGTGGTGATGATGCTTGTCTGAGTTATAATCCTGCTGATTCTCTGCATGTGCCCACCCTTCATACAGATGTCTTTTATTAATTAGTTTTGTGGAGTGAAAGGCTTTAAAACTTCACAGAACTTCAGCTGACAAGAAAACATAGACCTCTTCACGTGTACTTTGGTTCATTTTTACCTGTGAACATAGGCAGTGATATGTAGGTCTCATACCTGACTGATTTTCAGCAAGGCCACAAGCTTGGTGATATTCACAATTCATTCTCTGCTGCTCTTCTGTGTAAAGGGCTTTACTTATTGAGTCAGGGAGCAGAGAAGCATGACCCAGAATATTTGGCTTTGAAGATAGGTCCCAGCTTAATTACAGCTAACCCTAGATACTTCAACCCATTCAGACACTTCAAACCTTTCAGGATCTGATTTACATCTTGGAGAGTCTCTACTGACATTTTAAGTAGTTTTTGTAGGCTCTTAAATTAGGTATGGAGGAGGCCTCTGATCTGATTAGTATGTTATTCTCAATTAGCTTTCCAGCCAAATTCTTAAAATCTGAATACAAATTGCTCACACACAAAAAAAAAAGTAAAAAAAAAAAAAAGTTAAAATATCAAATACATTGCAAAAACATCCAAGTCTTTTCACAAACAAAAGACAGAAGAACTGCACAGGGTGATTTGGAGTCGGCTGGGAGCTGCTGTATTAGAATCCCGGGAGTTTGGGTGCTGATTCTATGGCTGTTTCTCTTTTGTTTCATCTTAATATGAAATACAGTGGCAATAAATGTAAGAAAATACTGCATGGCATTTTAAAGAATTACTTTAATTTAGCAATCTAATACAATCTGGATTTTTTTTAAGTGAGATTTTTGATTTTCAAAAAGTTATATTGCAAAAATACTAAAACTACTGAACTGTTTAAGAACTAAAACTGAGCCAAAAAGACAAAATATTGCACTTCAAAAATGATTACATAAATACAGGATATGAAAGTACCCAGCTGCCACAGCTCAGATAAATCAGGTAAAATACAATTTCAGTTACAACAGTTAACAGTCATCTTTCATGTTTACAATGATTTACTGATGTCAATGAAAGTATTAATTTGAGGAAAGTGGTTGAAATTTGGTATTTTGATATGCCTTGTTATCCAAATATTCATCCAGGATAACGTGAAACTGCTGAAATTGCAACAGATACATTTGAATTAGGCAGAGAAAGAATAAATCAATGCTAACTGAATGAGTTGGGAACTTTGTGGTAGTTATTGTTATGGACCCTAAGGAGATCTGTTTTTGCAGAGGAACTTCTTCATTCTCATATTGCGCACTGGTGGTCTCCAGACGGTGAAAGACTGGCATTCCTGACCATAAATGACTCTCTGGTACCAAACATGGTTATTCCCCGGTTTACTGGAGGCATATATCCAAAAGGAAAGCAGTATCCATACCCTAAGGTAAGATGAGTGTGAGTGCAGCCCCCACCTCCTGTTTTTTGTTCTTTGATAGTATTCAACCATACAGATGGAGTGTTTCTACAGAATAACAGAGGCTGAACTGGTACATATTTCAGGAAATATTAATTAGGGTTTTTTTTCCAGTAGGCTTGTAACACCTTTTGCTGTAAAGAAACTACTGGGTGAGGAAGCAGTAGACAGACTGATTCATAGCAATTTCATCACTGATGCATGGTAAAATCAATGCACCTCTTCTGAGAGAAGAGTAAAATATTTGGAGAATTGCACAGAAAAATAAATACTGTCACACCTGCATTGGAGTCACCCACACTGTGTGCAAAGTACAGCACAAGTTCTGCTGAAGTGTATAGATCTCAGTAAATTATGCTACTATCAATAAATGCAGAAGAGTGGCTTTGGATAAAATAAGCCACAAGAACTTTTTTTTTTTTTTTTTTTTTTTCTGGCCATCAGATTAAAACAAACAAAAATGAAAAACCCATCACTGAGTTTCAGAATAATTAGAGAAGGATCTTTTGATTCGTGTTGGGAAAAGACAGAACTGCTCAGGCAGGGATAATACCTGAAATTGCTCCTTATTTTCGGGGGATTTCCTGATCAGCTGCCTCCCTAACCATAATTTCTGTGTTAAGTATCAATGCTGATATTATCTTCCAACTTACTGATTTGTCCATATTTTGTATGAAATTTCAGAGTGCCTGAGTACATTTCTGATGATGTAGGTCTGTGTGTGTGGTACTCCTTTGACATTTCAAGGAAAGTTCATTGAGGACTTCAGATAATATTACTGTTACCCTGTTCTTACCCTGTTCTTACCCTGTTCACATTTTGGAGATGAATCTTTGTTCTTAATTAATGGAAAGTTAGACAGGTACCATGAATAAATAGTATGTATGATATAAATATAATGTGTGCTGTGAAATAATACTCTGAAATAAAGAAGTAATGGTGTTTTCAGAGGTAGCTGACATGGTTTCATAGACAAACGGCTTGAGTGACAAAGAAAAGAAAAAAAGAAAGGCATATTTTAAAAAATGAGCTTTGTAAACAATAAATGAGAAATTCCATTTCATTAGCAATTCAGCATAAAAGTGATACGCTACTATCTCAGTAATCTCATTAATGAAAAACATTATCTTTATTTAATGTCTCAATTTAATGCCAATCTAGCTACACATTAAACACCATTAATTGGCAGTGAATTTTGTGGTAGAGCTACATAGATGAAAAAAAGGTTGGGTCTTTATTATAAAATGAAACCATCAGAGAAAGTTATAACTATAATTAAAAAATAATATGAAACCCATATGTGTTTGTGAATACTGAAACATGTACCTATGTGTACATGTCCATATGCCCAGACTGTGTTCTTAAGAAAATAATAATAAATAATGAGAAAGGAAGCTTATATTTATCTGTATACACCAAAACAAAGTAGGGTTTCAATTTAGAGTTCTTTCACTTCTGAACAATTTATTATTGTTGTTGTTATTATTATTATACAATGCCTATGCAATTTAGATTGCTGAGAGGCTGCTCATAGTAGAGGGAAAGGTGTGAATCTGAGAGTTGGCTGCTTGTGTAGGACAACTGCCTTCAGCTGCCTGAGTCCCTCGCGCGGTGTGCGCTGCTGGTATTTGCCCTGTGACCCCTGGGACCTCCCCAGCTGTTGGGACAGAACTTGTATCAAGCCAGAAGCTTGATAGTACTGCTGTAGAACTGTAGCTGATCTGAGGCCCTGTGAGTGTAACCAGGGCAATATCTGATGTTCTCAAAAAAAAAAAAACAACAACTTGTATTCATACAGGAGATAGGAATTACTCTTGGATGTCACTATGCAAACAATGTACAGTTCAAATGATACAAGGAGCTAGCAGTTGTGTAGTAAGGACTTGATCTATCAGTGGTTTTCTTCCACAGTTTTGCATCTGTATAAGCAGCTTTCACGTGGAGGTTGGCTTTGAAAGACCATATTTCTTTCAGGCAAATTTTAAAGTTTTTATGAGTGAGAGTCCAGGAGTCTAGTTAAATCAATTTTCTAAACTTTTCTAAGCACTAGAAAAAATACACATATCCACTTTCTCCTCCCCTATACCACTCAGAAATGCGTACACAGCATTCAGACTGTCTATATTTTGAGAAAAGTCCACTTTCTAAAGGAAACTTGTGGGTATATTTCAGCCAAGCCCTCTTGCATTTCTAAATATCCCTGTGAAGAGTCTGATATACAGCTTTGTAGGTTATTATGATTAAATAGGATTAATTTCCCTTCCAATATTAACAACTTGTTTCCAGTGAAGCACGCACTTGTCCCCTATATCCCAAAGAGACAATGTAGTTGTGTGACTCCTGTGTCTTACACAAAAAAGAGGCTTGAGTGGCAGATGTGGGACTAGCAGTATATTCTTACCAGCCCTGCAGTGCCTTGCTTTCTGTCACCAGTCCTTTCTCTTCATCTCAAGAACCACTTAGTAACGAGCTGTGTTACTGGGAGAAGGATGAGTCCCAGCTTCCTGTAGATCCTAAGAATTTATCAGGCTCTTCCTGGTGGATATATATCAAACTGCCATTGTATTCTCCTTTAGGAACAAGTGTTTTGTTTCTCTTAGAGCTAGCTTGCCAAAACAACAGGGTCCTGAACAGTACCAAAACCAGAGATTTTCTTCTCAGCAAGCCAGGGAAGGAAGTCCTGGGAAAACTGATAATGACAGAGATGGAGGAAGAGGAGGGATGTTATCTCGACTGGAAGTAGAGTAACCTTTTGGAAAAAGAGCAATAGGGGTTGGAAAAGGCTTTGCTGCAGGCTGGGTCTGATTGCTCTTTTAGGAGCTGGCTATTCTTGCAGCTGACTTTACAGAACTGGGTCAAACTACTTTCAGCATTATTCCCTTGCTCTGCACCAGAAGGTCAGAAGATATGCCGAAGTAAAAGGGCAGTGAGAGAACAATGTGATTAATACTTCACATTTTTATCTGTGTACTTTGTATGGCTGTGATTTTTTATTTTCAGAGCTTTCTTCTTATTGTAAACATACTTTATTATGTTAATGACTGAACCTATTTAGCTGTCACTGATTCAGTGCCACTAAAGCTCCTATTTTTATTTATTTTTTTCAAAGGCAGGTCAAACAAACCCAACAGTAAAGCTGTTTGTAGTTAATCTGTATGGACCAACACATACACTGGAACTGATGCCACCTGACAGCTTTAAATCAAGGTATTTAATTTCATTATTTGGTGGAATTTGTGTTTGATTTAACGTGACTCAGGCTAATTGTTGCATTTTTACTTCAGCACAACACTTACCTTTGACTGGAATGCACTTGATCTCAGTTCTTGTGAATGGACATAACGATGGTGAAATAAAATACAGATGTATTGCATTGATGCTCCTCTTAGAAAACTCAGGGACCTGGAATTTGCCCACTTCTGATGTCCTGAGAAGTTTCAATCCTCTTGAAATATATGAAATTAGGAATCCGAAGATATTGCCAAGGGGTCTGAATGCTGCCCTGGTTCTGAGCTTGTTATGGCATTTGCCTTTACTTGCTGTGTGCCAACTTGTTGCTTTCAGTTTGTGAAATGGAATTGCAGAATGTATAATTGTGCCACAGAACATGTAATCAGGATGTTCTGTCGTTTAGAGAGGAATATTCTGAACTTTTTAAGTCTGGTAGATTATGGAAAGTTTAGTTCCCCCCCCTCAACTGATGGATGCAGGGAGGTGGCAGAGGGAGAGATGCAATGCCACCAGGTAGACTAAAAGAAGGGCTGTGCTGTGCCTGTGCTTGATAGTAGGGTCATCAGGAGAAACTGTTTCAGGACCATTGGCTAAGTTGATGGTCCCTTTTACTTAAGAGCACTTTAAAGAGGTCTGGCTGTAACTGGTAACTCTCCTGCTAAAGTTACTATCTTAAACTCAGCTCCTGGTTACCTGTCCTCATTTGAGACCCTTGAAACTTTAAGGGCAAAAGAATTTCATCCTTTTCTTTAGGCATATTCCAATTTGTAGAAATGCAAACATTTTGATGAAATTCCCATTGTGGTTTCAGTGCACATACTAATGATCTTCTAGGCCTCACCTGTTATACGATAGCAATAATCCAAGAGGTGCTACAGTCCAGGTACAGCTAAGGGCAGGGGAAGTACCACTTCCTCTCTTCTTTCCGGACATTTTCAGGTGGAGAAGAAAAAGAAATAAGAAAGATTGTCCTTCATGAAAATGAGTGGTCACCGCTAGCTAAAAAATATATAAACAAATAAATAAATAAACACCCTGTATATAGGTTGTTGTTCCTGTAGTTCCTACAAAAGCCAGAAGATTTTACAGCAGCTGTTCTCAAAGAAATCAGGATGTTAATGGTGGGTACTGATTCACAACCATTGCTACCAATTTTAAGCTGTTTTATCTTTCTTCTGCACAAATTGGGGTATCCAAACAGTGCAGGAATAGTACAGTAGTGAATTATATCTTGCAATTATTTATGTCAGCTAGAATGCTTACTGATTGTGCTAGTGAAAGGAACTATTTTGACCGCACTGTGCATTTTGAAGTATTTTCTTTCTGTTGATGCACTTCTGCTGAAAAACAGAATAAAATCTCCTGCTGTTTGCTAACACCTCATTAATTAAAGTGCTAGTATAAGATTTGAAAGAGATTCTCTGCTACCAAGGTTAGCCTCTTCACTCTCTTAAACAGCATTAAAATGGTACTTTAAATGTCAGAAGATATGAAGAAGTGAAATGAGAAAGCAGTATGCAAATCCCCAAGGAAAAAAATAATCTTGAAAATGTTATGGTTTCACTTCATATTTTTCAGATTCATTCTTGCTCCCTAACACATTGAAAATAAAAGTAAAATCAAACAAATTAATATTGATATCTTAAAACCTTTTTAGCATCTTGAAATTGAACACTATCTCAGTTTGTGGAATTTCTGGTGTGAGCTTGAAGGGGCATCTTCACCAGATTTTTGAGTTTGAGTCCTTGATAAAGGTATTGCAGCAGTTTAACTTAATATTCATGTTCTCTGCTCTCTCTGATATGCATCCTTTAAATTTTGGGTTTGCTGCTTTGTCAGAAGGCTGAGTAAAACTATTTAAACCTGGAAAAAAATAGTTTCATCTTCATTTTAGCAATCAAGGTATAACTCCTGTTCTATAAAATGTGGAAAAATAGGTGCAAGCTAGGTATACTGCCAGTTTTGCATTTTGACACTGGATTTGAGTAACTCTTGGTCACAAGGGACCTGTGTCAGGTCGTCATATGTAATACATACACACCTATCCATATATCAGTATATATGCAGGTATGAGGAGTAACCTTTGAACAGACCTTTCAAGAGTGGAAATCTTTGGACTCTATAATAGTTGGGAGATTTTTTTTAAGTATTAGCTTTTTAAATGAAACTAGTAACTATTTTCAGTGGTATTTTATTTTATTTTATTTTATTTTATTTTATTTTATTTTATTTTATTTT